>NC_141084.1:23053174-23370674 GCF_041138505.1 Cibotium barometz
ATGCAAAGTTACAAAGATCTGGAAGAGTTAAAAACCATGTGCAGAGGTTGACTTACAATGATTATGTGGCACATCACTATGATTACATGGCAAAAGTTATGCAGGTTGTAGAGCCCACATGTTTTGATGAGGCTATTGGAAAATGTTTTGATGAGGCTATTGGGAAATGTGTATTAGGAGAAATCTATGGATGAGGAGATGGATGAATTGTATGGAAATGAGACTTAGGATTTGGTGCCATTGCCTGTAGGCAAGAAAGCTATTGGATGTAAGTGGGTGTATAAGGTGAAACATAACAGTGATGGTAGCATAAGCATGTACAAGGGTAGATTGGTAGCCAAAGGATATGTGCAAACACATGGGATTGATTATGAGGAGACATTTGCCTCGGCGGTTGCAAAGATGGCAACTATGAGAGCTGTGATTATGGTAGCTACAACCGAAGGCTGATTTTTACATCAGATGGATGTAAAAAAATGTGTTCTTGAATGGTGACTTGCAAGAAGAAATGTATATGGATCAACCACTTGTTGGTTTTGAGGATACGGGTCACCCAAAGTATGTATGTAAGTTTCCTAAGGCCTTGTATGGTCTGAAGCAAGCTCCACAAGATTGTTGAGTATCTTATCACTATTGGTTTTCATATGGCAGATGCAGATCACTCTTTGTATGTGCGCAAGAGTGATAAGGGTATTGTGATCATCACCATCTATGTAGATGATCTTATTTTTGGGGGTGACAACTTGGAAGAAATTAAGCATGTGAGAAGTCTTTTCAAAAGGAAGTTTGACATGAAGGATTTGGGAAATCTACGCTAGTTTTTGGGCATTGAGGTCATTCGCACACTTGATGGTATTTGGCTATCACACAGAGACATTATGTATTGGACATGTTGTCCAAGTATGGGATGGGTAGTTCTAAGCTAATCCCGATGCCATTAGATGAAAATGGCAAGCTTAGGTTATGTGTTGGAGGACCCCACTATGTACATGAAGATTATGGGGATTTTGATCTATGTCACGATCAGTAGGCCAGATTTGAGTTACACTATTAGTTTAGAGAGCCAATTTATGCAGGTTCCGTGTAAACCACATCTTAGCAGTGTGATGCATACTTCGATATTTGAGGACCACTGTTGACTATGCATTATTTTATGCAACAAGTGTACCATTGGAGCTATATGGATACACAGATATAGATTGGGCAAGTAGCATCTCAGATAGGAGATTTACCAGTGGATTTATGTTTTCATTGGGGAGTGTTGCGGTGACATGGAGCAGTAAGAAGCAGCCCACAGTTGCCTTGTCGAGTATAGAGGTAGAGTACAGAGGTAGCTTGGTTACGCAAGCTACTTTTGATGATTTTGTGTTGCATGTGGAGAGAAAGTTTGTCATATATTGTGACAATATTACCAGTATACAGATAGCCAGGAACCCAGTTTTCTATGTGTGGACAAAACAATTTGAGGTACACTACCACTTCATCAGGGAGAGAGTCTTGGCAAATGACATCGACTTGGCCTACGTCAGTAGCACACAGGATCAAGTCTCACTGACATCTTCACAAAGGCCTTGGGAGCTAAGAGACTCCGCAAATTTTGAGATATGCTTGGAGTTCACGAGCTGGAGTTGAGCTTGAGAGGGAGTGTTGAGATGTCAAGCTCAACATGAGCTAACACTCATGAGGCACCTGCATGACCATTTGACATTTGCATCACTGGCGGGTTTGGTAGGTGGCACCGACATATCTTCGCCAAAGATTCTATAGCTAGACTACATTAACTAGTCTACACCTACCCACTCCACTTTAGCGTGTTCACATTTTGGACCGCTTATATATACTCTATTATGTGTGTTAGTCACTTTATCTCCTTAGTAGACCTCTTTTGTTGAAGAATAAGAAGAATAATTTTCAGCCTCTCACCTTGTGTGTTCTCTTCCAGGGTTTGTGAGAGTGTGTGTGTTTGTGTGTGTGTGCTTTGCAAGAGCTCAAGCTCCCTTCTCCCCTGCATCTTTTCAGAAAGAGTGTGAGAGAAAGAGAGAGAGATGGAGAGAGGGAGTGGAGGGTCAAAGCATGCACACTTTTCTCCTTTTTGTAAGACCTTCACAAGTAGTTCTTTAGGGTGTAAAGGCATTTTTAAATGCGGGAACGAATGTTTAGTTCAAAAAACTTTATTAAAAAAAACACTTCATGTGATGAAACATTATGTGGTGATGGTTTTACTGGTGGCGGCAATGGGACATGTGCCAACTATCTCTCTCTCTCTCTCTCTCTCTCTCTCTCTCTCTCTCTCTCTCTCTCTCTCTCTCTCTCTCTCTCTTTGTCATGCAAAGTTATTAGAGAACTAGTGGGCTGCTAGGTCTCCAAGAGAGGTGTGGGTTTTCTACATTTGTACTCCTTCATCAACACTATTAGGAGTAGCGCAGCCTATCTTATTGAAGGCAAGAATACATATAATTCTCATTATGGATGAAAGGGAAAACCAAAAAGAAGAAAGGAATGCAAAACAAACAATAGCTACACCTGTGGGAACCTAAGGAGGTGCAGAACATCAGAACAATAGGTTTAGCTCTCTCTCTCTCTCTCTCTCTCTCTCTCTCTCTCTCTCTCTCTCTCTCCAGGTGTATTTTCCAGAACACCCCTCTTTTCCTTGAATTATTTGTGCAGAATGAAAACTCCTTTGAGAAAGTGTGCCAACAAAAACCTTCCACAGCTCTCTCATGATGCTGGAACAAGGAGCTTATCATCCAAAACTCCTTCCCAAGGTAAGGTGTTTCTATTAATATTATTTTAAATGGATTATTCTGTCATGGTTTCTGTATGATTCTAATTGAGGTAAACAATAGTGATTCTTTGTCATGTTCTATGGTTTTCTATGTAGGGAGTGATAAAATCGGTCCGCTAACTTTGAATATCCTTGCCTCACATGATTTTGCTATACGGCCGAGGACTTGAACGCTGAGTATGGACTCGGCTTAATAGGCAAGCTCCCAATACATCTCAATGACAAGGATATTCCAAAGCATCATCAGTTTATGGTCTTCAATGCCAGCCAAACCAAAAGGGTAGCAAGATTCTCTTAAGCATGGTCTGCCCAGAGTTTTTGCATGGGTGGTGCTTTACCAGAAGATATACCAAGGGATTCCTCCAAACAATGAGATCACAACAAATTTTGCAAAGTGATTTGCATTTGAAAATGGCAAAGTAGCCAAAAATAATCCAAAGGCCAACAAACTTGCATGGGCCCTTTTTGGCGCGACGACAATGTGTAGGGCCAAATGGGTGGCCTAAAGAGCCATTGAGAGCTGTTGCATAATGAGTGGTGATCAATGCAAGGATGCAACACAAAGATGGAAGCAGGAAAACAAGAGACTTGATATTCTTATCTAGGGCTCTTGTAAAGAGTTCCAAGTTGTAGATGAGTGTGGGAGTGGGCTTGAGAATAATCCCACATGGGAAGTTTTGTGAGTTTTAGGAGTTTTAGTATAAAAAGTGGCTCATTTGAGAGCTTATGGACACATTGGGCTAAACTATGCTTGAGCTCTCTTGAGACTAGCTCTCCCTCTTGTTCATAGAGGTGCAAGCTCTTCTCTCTCCCCATCTACACTATTGTATAAGCAATGCTCTTCTATTCAATGCAATGAGATGATGTTTTTCTCTCTTCTCATCTCTATTCTCTAGTGTGCATGCTTCTTTGTTGATGCTTGTGGATTCTCTATTAGGCTTTGTGTGGTAGTGGATTCAAGCTTAAGCTTCTCCATAGCTTGTAGCTTATCCATGGTGGGCAAGGCATTGCTTGAGTAGTGATTGAGAATGCATGTTTATTTCAAGTTCCATTAAGCTTCAAGGTTTGTGTGCATGCTAGGGAAGTAAGTGCTTGAGAATGAAGTATGCTTTGAGCTTGTGTATGCATTAGCTTATCTTTCTTCTTGTATTGGATGCATGAATGAGTGGGATGATGAGTGAATGAGCAATGGCAAGATTGAGCTTGTGTGTGTAAAGTCTATGTCAAGGTAGTGGTGTTCATAGCATTTTCTCCATTCGTGGATAAGCTTTCGTGCATTGGTACGGGTTGAATCCCTAGCTCCGAAAGGGATGCAAATCCCATTGGATTGAGCTACACACGGATCATACTACTCATGCTACAAGTGAGAGAGTCTTCTGTCTCTCCATTGGCGCTGTTTGCCGGGGAGAAGACTCAAAACCGGTTGAGAAGCTTGCATTACTACCAGTAATTCTTTTTGTTTTTAGGTTTCGGGTTAGCACGAGTGTGGAATCTCGGAGCTAGTGATTAGAAAAGAAAAAGAAGATTACAACGAGAGAGGAGGGGCCGGATAAGGCCGTAGGGTTTTTTTCTTTTTTTTGTTTTGTTTTTCTTCTTAAAGTAATATTTTATTATAAAAGAGTACCTATCGCTTATGATACGAGAACAAAAATGTAATGTGAAACTAATCACCCTCGCCTACTTCTCTTGTATAGATACCCACTCCACACACACTAGTTTAAGCCGCACATGAAGATTATGCTTGCAGATGTAGACTTGTTACATTGTGCTAGGACAGCAACAAGCGCTGGCAGAAGGGTGGGCGCTCTACAGAAGTGAAGGGCGAAGAGCTGGGCCGGCTGAAAGTAGAAAAGGCAGGCCGTTGAAGGCGACGAAGGCCGGGTAAAGAAGACGTGAAAGACGTGAAGGAGATGAAGGGCGGCCGCATGGAGGCGACTGGCCGCAGCTGAGGTGGCGTCAGAAGTTGAGGTGTGGAAAAGAAGGCATGAAGGAGAAGGCCCAGGCACAGCCGACGACGGGGCCAAAAGGCCAGAGGCGAAGGTTGACGGGGGCGTCAGACGGTGAAAGGCCGGCAGCAAAGCGAAGGCTGCAGTGGCCGACGGGGTCAGGAGGTAAGGTGGCCGCTGAAGGGCCGCATGGAAGCAAAGGCCGGCTGAAGCAGAAGAAAGAGCGGGCTGTGGCTGATTGTAAGCGAGGCGAAGGTCGACGACGGGGCCAGAAGGAGGCGAGGCGAAAATAAAGCCGTTGAAGGCGGTGAAGGAGACGAGAAGGCGAAGCTGACTGGCCACTGAAGATGAAAGCAGAGAAAGTGAAGAGTGCAGGCCGGCGAGGAGAGTAGCTGAGAGCAAGGAGAGGAAAGAAGGAGGTGTGAAGGCTGCAGAGGACGGACTGCAGCAGACGAAGGCGTCTGCTGGCGGTGGTGAGCTGGCCGAAAAAGAAGGCGAAGTGGTCGGCAAAGGAGAGCAGCAGAGGAGTTGACTGCGAGGCAAGGAGGTGAAGGGCCGAAGGAGGCACGTGAAGGAGATAAGGTGGCCGGCGAATCCGTAGAGAGAGTGCCGAAGAAAAAGGTTAGTATTTTTTTAATTTTTAATTTTTAATTTTTTATTTATTTTTGTTAATTTTCATGTTCTTTGTATTTTTTAAAAAATAAAAAATATAAAAATATAAAATAATAAAAATTAAAATTTTTTAAAAGAAAAGAAAAGAAAAAAAGAGATTTTTTTTAATAAATTATGTGTTTTATTTTGAGTCCATATTTTTTGCATATTTTGCATCTTTTTTAAATTTTTATAATTTTTTGCATAATTAGTATTTTTGAGTAATTAGTTTTTAAAAAATAATAATAAATAAAAAAATAGATAGTTACACACATATTCATGTTAGTTGCATTTATTAGTGGTTAGGTAGGGTTTAAATATATATATATATATACATATATATATATACATATATATATATATATATACATATATATATATACATATATATATATATATACATATATATATTAAAAAAATCAAAAAATAAAAAAAAAATCAAAACTGGACACTGCAACGTGCTAAAAATAGCATATGAACCTACGCTCGGGAACAATACTAGGGGGACATTACACTAGTGCACCATCTAGGGTAACCACTCAAGAAAGCGGCACTCAACCGGTCGTTGGCAACTTGGAGAGCATTCTCGAGACATCTTCAGAGTCTCAAACAGAGAGCCTCTCAAGAACCGAGAGTGATATTTCAATGGACATAAACGAGTCATTTGGCATGAATAGACCATCCACACCCATTAGTATGGCAGATTCTGCTAATCCATTTGAAATCCCAGATAGGGAGTTGATTGACAACATGAGACTCCATTTCTTGTATACAAACGCGCATGGCGGTGAGATCTACAAAGATCCAATGAGCCGGTTTGTTGTTAAAATTGCAGACATTCATTCTGCATTTGAACCAACACCATGGGTAAACTACCAAGACGATATGTACATGGGTAGAAATGGAGTACGCTACGAGGTCACCAAAAATCCTAAACAAGTGGATGCTTTGGGTGTACTTCAACCTAGCGCACAAGCAAAGCAAACGTGCCAGGAACATCGCGCAGACATGGTACGCCCATTTCTTTACTTGAAGAATTGTTTTCCGACAGGAATTGGGAGGATAGAGAAAGAACTGGAAAAGAAAAAGAGACCAAGAAAAACCCATGGGACATAGTAAAAGAAATTCCAGTAGTTAAAATCTATCAGGACGACCCAATTAAAGAGGTGTATAGGGATGTGGAAGAAACCTACTATGCAACCACTAAGCACCCGAGCTTAGAGCTTCCAGTCACGCATACAATAACTGTAGAGCATCTAGATGGTTTCACTAAGCGTGTTCATGAGTGATAGATGGGTGAACGACTTTAGAACCCTTGAATGGCCAGAGGTTAGGGAAATGACATGGAAAGGAAGGCCCCTTTTCACTAAGGTGTCTACCTTAGACATGGCACATCCAAATGAATCTGACTTTCGAGGAGAAACACTAGCACCACCATGGGCTAGAACCCCAAGTGTGGCTCGACGAGCGCCTTCCATGCGAACAACTGCTCAAGGACTAGTCTTTCCAACGAGTGATCCTACGAGGAGACTCGGGGCTATTAGAGAATCTAGGGGGGAAGAAAGACCACGAGCAAGTGGATATGTACCTCCAAGAGAACCCCATAGACCAAGTGAGCTGACATTTGAAGAGCGTAGATTTAGAGGCCGAGACTCATATAGGAGACATGACGATGAATATTCTAGAAAAGTGAGACCATCTGTGCTGCAAAAGCTTGTCAAGAAGTATGACGGATCTGGAGACCCATATGACCATATAGTAGCTTTTAAGCAAGCTATACATGCAGAGCAAGTCACGGATATGCATACGCAAATCGAAGGATTTGGCTTGATGCTAGAGAGCAAGTCTTTATCATGGTTTCAGACTTTAGAGCCTGAGGCAAAGCGACCTTTCAATGGGCTGGAAAAGAGCTTTATAGCTGCATTTTCAAAAATGGGAATTAAGCACAATGCGATAGCTCAAATTTACGCCTTTAAGAAAAAGATCAAGAATCTGTGCAAGATTGTGTAAATAGGCTAAAGCAGTACATCAATCGATGCCCTGACGATGAGAAGCCAAGCCAAGGAAGATTAATTTCTATCTTCCTGGAAGGCTTACGAAACAAGACACTTCACGCTCATTTGTATGCAAAGAAGCATGTCATCTTCAATGAGTGTTGCATGGATGCCATGGATTACGATGACAACTTTGACATGACTGGCATGGGAAACCAAGATAGTCATCCGGATGATAAACAAAGCTCTGGGAAGGGCTCTGACTCTAGTGTGCCATTGGTTAATCCAGATCAGATTGCCGAGATAGTATTGAAAAAGATGGGGCAATACTACAGACCTTTCTACCGACCCCAACCATCATACATGCATACTGTACCTATAGGACCCTATGTCTGTGGAGGATGTGGAGGTAGCCATAAAACCGAGCAGTGCCCAACCTTCTCACCATTGGTTGGCAATCAACCAACAAAGAAGTGGTGCCAGCTTTGTAAATGGAACTACACACATGTGACTTCGGATTGCAATCACATTGCAAGGATACAAAGGGAACAAGCAGCCAACTCTGCACCTAGACAGCAAGTTGTGAACCATGAGAGAACCTTAGTGGCTCAAGAGCAAGCACGGCCAATGCTAGGAGCTCAACCTCCTCCACCTGGCACAGCTTCCTTTAGATATGTGGAATATGAGAATCCTGAATTAGGTATGGAGATGGTTAGCTCTCAACCATACTACATCGAAGTGGAGCATCCTCTTGTCGAACCCTACTTTGAGAACCAAGGTTATCCAGGACCATATCCTACAAAGAGACTATACCCCACGCAACAAACAGAACCATGCTACGAATGTGGTGGACCACATTGGGCGAGAGAATGTCCAAACAAGAAACGACCCCTCTTAGCTAACATAGGCACAACATCTACGTTTCCACCTATAGAGAGGTTTTGCCAAGGGTGTAGCATTGACCATCTACCAAAGGATTGCTTGTTGAAGCCTGTGGATCCCACAGCATAAAAAGCTAAAGCGCCCCTCAACTATGTTGAAGTGATTCCATCACCCACGACATCTGAGAAGGAGAACGAACTAGTGTCGCTAAGAGTAGTGACTAGCAAAAGAATGTCAAAAAGGTTGTTGAGAAACCCTCTGAGATTAAGGTTCTATCCAAAGATGGAAAAGAGGGAAAGAAATCAACTCAAAGTAAACCACGCAGCAAGGGGAGTAAGAAGTCGAAGGAGCAGAAGAGCTCTGATGGAGGAAACTCTATCCCAAAAGAGCTAGAAGGAATGTTGAAAACGAAACAAATCGGAGAGAAAACTCAAAATGAGCAAAAGGGAAAAGCATCCGAGTCTGAGGAAAGCTCAGGAGGATCAGTCCTTGTGGACAAGATGTACGAGCCTTTAGATGCAGCGCTTCAAACAAGCGTATAATAGTAGGATCACAGCTCTGACAGAGCTGCCGCCTAAGAAGCTGCAAGAATATCCCAACCCTCGTGAGTGAAGAGACAATCAACTTGGCTATCCATAAGCAGTTGATTAGGGATACTCAGACTCTAATAGACGGCCCACCACCTATGTATGCAAGAGGACCTGCTTCTCTAAAGCCTAACTTAGAGACAATACCAGAAGTCACGCCAAGCATGGAAAAGGGAAGTGAAGTTGTATCTCTACATTTCCCAGAAATGCCTGAAGGAGATGATTTACCTCATACCAATGCAGACGAGTCAAAACCATTGACTACCACGGATTTTAGAGATGAAATTCTTGAAATAGAGGAAGCAGTAGCAAGGGAGATGTGGGAAGCAGTGCAAAAACAAGTTGACGATCTAGCATCTTCTGACAAGTCACCACCGTTATCTATAGTAGAATTCTCGAATCAAAGGGTTCAAGAATTAGATGCTTTATCTCTACCAGATTATGGCACATAGCCAAATCATGCGAGTACCATCAATGACAACAACCTTATCAGGGAACGAGACATAGGGAGTTTACAAGCTTTAATGTTGGCACTAGTTACATGTACCATTCCACTCGCAAAGTTCTTAAAGCTTAGGCCAAGATTGTGGGGAGAAGTGGCTACACAATTAACTGAACAAGGATTGTGGAACCAGAACATCCAGGTTAAGGAGTTGTTGAAGGCAAAGGCTTCTGAGCTAATGCTTAAGCAAACAATTCCGGTTCCTGTGAAGAAAGTTGGCAAGTATTGTGAAGACGATGAAGGAAATACTACGCTTCCTGTGGAGATCAACAAGATTGAATCTATAGCTATTCTAGATAGCAGAGCAGGGGTGAGTATAGCAACAAAAACTGTATGGGAAATGTGGGGAAAACCTGCAACAATTAGAAGTACAAGGATGAGTTTGCAATTGGTAGACGGAAATCTAGAGAGTCCCATAGGATTGCTTGAGAACGCTATAGTCAAGTCATGTGGCATTGAGTACGGCTTTGCTATTGTAGACTTTGGCAAGAACACAAATTACGAAGTGATCCTAGGAAGGCCATTCATGCACCAATTCAAAATGATTCAAGACTGGGGTTACAATTACTTGTACCTCAGACATGAGAATGTAACCACGAGGGTGAATCTGAAAAACCACGCTTATCGAGATGTGACACACTCTCCTGTGGATGAGTTTGATTCTGCCTCTTCAGAAGCATCGCGAGCAGCTATGTCTGAAGGAAGAGCTGATCTATGGATCTGTGGAGCATCTTGTCGAGACTTGCAACCTGGAAATGTTACCATAGACAGAAGTGTGACGGATGAGGCGTATATCCCAATACCTTTTCCTGAGAACTTGATAGATCCCTAGAATGGAACCATGTTTTAGCTACCATAGACACTTGTGCATTGCCAAGACAAACACAGTTCTGTGATCCAGATGGGTATGACATTATTCCCGTAAGAATGCTAAGACCGATCTATGCAGAGGAACCTCAAGAAGCCCCTAGGTATGAAGCAAACAAATCATTATTGCTAGGAGATATGGTATCTGAATCAAGTGCTTCGGCACTCCCATCTTTTCAAAAGGTGGAAACCATCCCTACTGTGATAGAGACATCCTCAAAAGATCCAATGATTTGGGTGAATAATGACAATGACAATACACAAGGATGGCATGTGCCAACATCTCTCTTATGTCCAATGATTTGGGTGAATAATGACAATGACAATACACAAGGATGTATGATTGACTGGTCGACAAGGTGTGTCTCGATGGGTGAAACCACAACTGAACAATATACTCATAAACCCCATGCCACCTCTCACTAGCATCAAGGGTTGCAAAACAAGAGGAAGCGTCAACATTGACAAAATCTATGGATACCCCCTCCATTTGAGCGTCCACTATTCAAAAAACTCTTGATTCTTTTACCTCCACATATCAAAAAAATGACTAGATACTACAAGCTATAGAGTGACAATCCAAATTTACCTTGAAATGGGTTCCCAAGATTTCTCCATCTACACAATCTCAACGGACCAAGCAAGGAGGACCTCAACACAAGAGATGCAAGAAGTCCAAATTAAAGTTATCCTAAAATGGATCCCTGAACGCTCACTAAAAGCTTACAGCTACTACGAGGGTAACCATTGTATTTGGATAATATAAATATATATCACTAGTCTCACTGCTACCACTTACAAATTTCCATGTCCCCTTAGTGATGGATAAAACCTTCAACAATAGCTCAAATGCCATCAAAGGAAAAGCTATTGTAAAAGAACCTTCACCACCAATGGAGATATGGATGTGATGTAATGTGGGTGGAATGAATGTGATGTGATGTGGATGCAATGAATGTGTTGGATGTGAATGGGTGTGATGCATGTGAATGGGTGTGATGGATGTGAGTGGATGTGATGAGATGTGAATGGATGAGATGTGATGTGAATGGATGTGATGATATCTAAATGGATGTGATGCGATGTGAATATGATATGATATGTAAATGGATGTGAGTATGATGTGATGTAACGTGAATGGATGAGATGTGATGTGATGAGATGTGGATCTGAATGAATATAAATGAATGTGAATGGATGGATGAGATGTAAGGTGGATGAATGTGATGTGATATGGATCTAGGTAGATGTGAATGGATGAGATGTGATGTGAATGGATGTGATGTGGATATGGATAGATGTGAATGGATGAGATGTGATGAGATGTAATATGATGTGATTGGATGAGAATGGATGAAGGACAATGGGAATGCATATGATTGGATGTGGAATAACAAGCAATGTGAATTGATGTAGAGGAATGTGGAATAACGAGAAATGATGTGGAACAATGTGGAAAGATGAGAGTCGTTTTAGAAACTGTATTTATGAAACCTATTTTTAAATGACTGTTTTATGTCAAGAATGCTGGGAAAGCATTTTGACCATCTTGTGAATAAGGTCGTGGAGACCTAATTGATAAAGTTGCAATAGCTAACTCTGAGAGTCAACGGAGGACGTCTCGCATAGCAAGGTTGACCGAGGTCTTGACTAGCCTCGGTTCGATTTAAATGGTGAGCTTTCGGTACGGTGGATGAGGGACCAAGGAAGCGGCCTATGAGTGAAGCAGTAGGTGACCTGCAAAGGATCCTAGAGGGTGTTGACTATACGGTGCTTGGGCTCTGGGGGTCGCCGAAGATACTCACGCGTGCGTCAAGGAAGAAAATGGAACAAGGTGTTAGAGTTGTTTTTTTCTGAACTTGGGCATGGATCTGGTTGATTGTCCTTTTGTGCTGGTCCTCAACGGATGAGTCCATGGCTCTTTTATATGGATCTGTTGGTTGATCTTGCTGATCTTCAATGGAGAGTCCATCTTGATTTTCTTATGTGATTATATTGTCGGGTACTATGAGCTAGAACTATTGAAAAGGCCCTTGAGTGAACAGGTGTTGAGCGTTCTGGTTGTTGCCAATGATGCCATAGGTACACCGATGAAGGAATGATTGGAAATTAGAATTCAACTCGATATATTGGAGGATTATGATTAGTGATACTATGGTTTCATTAAAAGATTATTTTAAAGATAGCTGAATCTGTGAAAACAGGCAATTTCATATTGGGCGTGTAAGTGGTGTGACTATCTTGAAGCACTGGCTATAGGGAACCTAGGAACTCTTTTCCCTGGTACCCAGGACAAAACATAACCAAATTTCTAAATGGATCATGTCACTACAGTGGTTGGGCGGTTGGCTAACCCATGGGATTGGATGGGGTTAGGCTAGACTGATGGATCCCTAAAATGAGGCTCAATTCTATTATGGTACGATATATAAAGTAAATCCCGAATAGTCTTTGTTCTATGGAAAAAAATCAATGGCTGTGCCTCTCGATGAGGAAAAAAGTGTTGGTCTCTATGATTCAAGTGCAAGTCTCTTCCTTGATTTGACCATATGACTTACGGGTTTGGTCAGATCAGTTTGGTTAGTTCAGGCTCTTGACTATGTTAGAATAAAAATATCCTGGAGGAATCGCCTATGTTTGCTGGGCGAGGGAAGTTTTTTTCAGGTTCGGTTTTTGGAAGGACCGAGGGATTAGTCTCTTGTCCGGATATCCGTGGTGGGCGAGGCGAGTGAGAGGCTCTGTCCTGCACAAGAAGTGCTACTTCCACTGCTAGCACCCCCGGAATTTGTTGCGCGGAGGGGGCAGGGATCTTTCAAGAAGGGTGAACCCATAATCTCCATCTGGTCTTATGTGAGCCTTTTACCACCACATTAAAGGTGGAAATTGGCATGCCATGAAAAGTAACAAAGGGCGCTCCTAGCCAACAAACACTGATAGATAAAAGTAAGGAATGGTTACAAAAAACCTACAATAACTTCTGCGAGGTCAAGTTATAATAGAAAACAAGAAGAGGGGACTTATGATAATATCATTACTTTTACACTCCACGTGTTGGTCCTAGACAAAGTTCATGTCCATATCAAGAGGGAGCCTATTGGAAAAAGCTAACCCATGACAATATAGCTTGAACCAACAATGTACAACAATATAACAACTATATACATACTAAAAATCCAACAAACCATAAAAATATATATATTTTTAAAATATGATCATGCAAATTTTTTGCACCACTAGGGAAGCGATATTATGGAGCTACCATTCTGGACTTGTTCTACCTACAGTTCCATCCCCTTGCACCATGCTTTACCTATGAGCACCATCGCATGTGGTACGTAACGTCCTACTTATGTTGACATTGTAGAACCTATCTTAGGCACTATGGGATATGACTATTGTAGTCCATGGTAGGAGAGATACCACAATGACACAATAACGTGAGTGTACATTACCCAGTGAGAGGACCCTATCAAGATAGAACTACATAGGAACAACTTGTAGAACACGGGAGGAGGGTAATAACTTATGGACTTACACGTCATTCTATGAAGTAATGTTACCAACTCCTTATCCCTTCTGGAGCTAGATTTACAACTTACAGTGTGGACATGCAACCTTGATATGGATCGGATTTTCCTTATTGCCTAGGTGTATTCTAAACCCATCCTCAACTATTGCTATTGTTTCAATATTTTTTATGGTTCTCCATTTAGTGTTTATTTGAGTGTTTGCTTGCATCATTATGTGACTAGTTTATCAATTTTCTAGTTCTTACTTGGATAACCATTTAGGATTTGGTTCTAGTTAATCCTTTTTGAGATCGACCTTAAAGTATGTGAAAGGAGTATGCCAAGTACTCCACCTTCCTTAGTGTGCCCTCTTTAGTTAGAATAGAGCCTTCTAGGTGAATTATGAAAGTGAAGCTAGTTAGAAAACAAACAAAAAACAAAGAAAAAATACCAAAAACCCCACAAGAAGATAACCATGCCATGTGGGATCTAAGTAGGACTTTTGTCTCTTATTAGTGTGATGGAGCCTTGGGACGTAGCCTGGATCTACATGGGTTGGAACCTTGTGGCTAAAAACCTATCAATAAAGGGCTAAAAGAGACCATTGTTATAAAGGCACTTAGAAGTTCTTAGATATTCTTGTATGAGGTCTTTGGGCCACATTACTTAGGTCCCTGCAGGGTGGCACCCTACTTTTATATTTTTATCTTGTTATTAAATTTTTAAAAAAATCAAATCAAATGCATGTGATAATCACTTAGCAGTTTCATATATGAGGCTAGATAATAGTTAGAGATGGTTTCACCAAAGTGATAGTGTGCAGAGAGACTAAGATCATAACCTAAGACATGATTTTTGCTCCATCTTAGTTTAGATAGAATTTGGACCAACCTTAATATTACCCTTGTCTTAACTAAAAAAGTTTAACTAGTCACAAAAATCTTTCCTCACTGCTTGATTAGGTGTTTGCATTATGCCTAAATTTTAACATTTTACAACATACTCATAGTACCATGTTGCCTTTCACTCGGAATATGTGATGAAGATTTGTCAATGTTGTATGTTGGATACATGTTGGTGTTAAAAATGATGGAGGTCTTGAAAGATCTGAGGACAAAATCTGCATTAGGAAGGGGGGTATGTTAACCCTTGATAGAGACCACTTATCAATTAGCATATGAATATCCTATATTACTTGCAATGGGGCAAAGCATGGCAAGCCATCCACTATCTCCCAAACTAGAAGCAACTGTGGCTATAAACCATATTTGACATGGTCCTCTGAAAGCAAGTTCCAAGGAGGCAATGTGTGAGATCCCACTGCCCCCCTCCACACACCGGATTCTCGGTTGCTAGCAGCCGTGGAAGTAGCTTCTTTTTGCGTAGGACAGGGTTTCCCACTCGAGGCCTCGCCCTCGAATGTCCGGACATGAGACTAATCTGGTGGTCATTCCGAAACCGAAACCGGGAAAATTTCCCTTGCCCAGAAAAAAGTGACGATTCCACCTTTTTGATTTCCTTAATGAATTTTCTAACGGGGTCAAGAGACTAAACTAACCTTCACCTGATTAAACTAGATAGAAGGAAAACTATTACAAACTTAACTTGAAGAAATGAACGCTTTTTTCCTAACTAAAATCAGGCACGACCGTTGATCTATTCATTTGAGAAGTCTTCAGGTTATTATTTAACTATTCGAGTTCTAAGCGTATTCCTATTATTCAATTTCATTATTAAAACTCTTCTGATTCCAACCTACCCCATCTGGCCCATGGGTTAGCCACCACCCAAACACTGGAATTGGTAGAACTAGACAATTACTCACCCACCCATGATTGAATGCCTTTCTTAACTTTTACTTTTTTCAAATACAGATATGCACACACTCCTCTTTAAACTTTAACTTATAAAATAATCCATTGACAAACAGTTATTGATTACAAATGTCATAACTCAAAATTTCCATCCAATCCTTGTTTCTAAAAAAAAACAATATCACTTTGGACTCTCCGTTTTGAGACCAGCTGGTCAGCCAACGAGATCCGGTAGACAGATTACAATAATCATTGGTCCATCATACAAATCTTCCATGACATACGCATGGGTATCCTAGGCACCGTGAGCCCGTGCATCGCCTGGTCAAAACCCTCCAGGCTCCTGGTACTTCACTCAGGGAGGAGGACCGCTTCATTGGCCCTTGTCCATCGTACCGGAAGCTCATACCGAAAGCGTACCATTTTAACCGTACCGAGGCTGGGCAGGCTTTGCCATGTGAGCTATCCTTTGAACACTCCTTGCCAGTTGTTGCAACCAAGCTTCCCTTAGAAAAACATATACCAAATGCTCCCTCTAGCATTCTAGTGTAAGACAGTCCTTTAAGAAAATAGGGTTTCTATGCAAGTTTTCAGTTTGATTTTATTTTGAATATAATGAGTATATCTTAAATCAGTATCCCAAAACTTCATAATCGTAATACTGAATTTCAAAACAGAATTCCTCAAATTCTGTAACCTTGATCCTCAGATCAATTCTTCGAAGGGTCTTAACTTAGTTTCAAATTTGGTGGGAGATTTGAGTGTATTTTCCTGAACTGGTGACATCTTCTTTCCTCGAAACTAATGAAAGAGTTTGGTCTTGGTCATAGTCTGATTTAGGATTCGAGTCTGATAAGGTTTTTCCTGAACTATCTTTCGAAAAGGGGGTGATATTTTAGTTACTATTTTACTGAATTTCATTCATTGAATATTCACTTAACTGATTTCTAAATTAATCACAAATTTTAATGAGGAATAAATTAATCATTTATCTGAATATTTCGACTTCGATAGATTTCTTGAATTTTCTCTTTACAATCCGAGTGAATATAAAACAATAGAAATTTCTCTCTCAGAGTATTTACTTATTCATTTATCAAATACTCATAGAAATTAAACATAGAATTAAAGAGAAGCTAATTTGATATAAAAATTCTTTATGCATCTATTTATGCATAAAATCCAACTTCAATGGAAATAACACTTTTATATAAAAGAAAATCCTTTTATGCATCTATTTATGCATAAAATCAATTTGATAGGAATAACACTTTTAAAATAAAAAGAATTTATTTATGCATCTTTTTATGCATAGAAATTAAATTCAATGAAAATAACACTTTTATAATAAAAAAAATTCCATTATGCATCTTTCCATGCATAGAAATTAATTCAATGAAAATAACACTTTTATAATAAAAAAATTTCATTATGCATCTTTCTATGCATAGAAATTAAATTCAATGAATATAACACTTTTATAATAATATAAACTCTATGCATAGAAATTAAATTCAATGAAAATAACACTTTTATAATAAAAAAATTTCCATTATGCATCTTTCTATGCATAGAAATTAAATTCAATAAAAATAACACTTTTATAATAAAAAAAATTCCATTATGCATCTTTATATGCATAGAAATTAAATTCAATGAAAATAACACTTTTATAATAAAAAATTTACCAATATGCATCTTTCTATGCATAGAAATTAAATTCAATTAAAACAACACTTTTATAATAATAAAAAATTTCCAATATGCATCTTTCTATGCATGGAAATTAATTTCAATAATTAATATCAATGATATCCATGCATATTCATAGGTGAATATGTACATGGAGTAAATAAAAAATATTTCTTTTAGAATGCATGTAAACGGTGGCGATTACTCTTTTAGAATAACATAAAAATAAACTTTATTTTCTATAAAATTCAAGAAAATTTTAACATAACCTCCTTTGTATGGCTGACCATTTCTCAATTTTTAACATTCTATTTTCAATTTAGAATTAACCTTAATTTGAAGTAAAGTACTCTAATATACTTAATTTTCACTTTCTAGTGAGTAAACAATAAGAAAAGTTTAATCAATTTATTTGTTAATCATTATAGGATAAAGAAAGGCTGGATTCTTTTAAGGAAGAGAAGGGGGTAGCCTTTTCCTCAAGACATAACATCAGCATTCACTTTAATCAACTATAAATAAAAACAAGGAAATCAGAAAACCATAGATTTGAAATTAAAAAGTAGAAATTTTAGCTTACATGTTTTGTAAGCTTTTCTTTGGCTTGAGGGATTGAGGGTTCTACTCTTGTTTGGATCAAGAGTGGCCACCAATTTCTTTGGAGAGGATTTAGTCAAAAACAGTTGAATTATGAAGAGAATTCAATGTAACTGGCTCTTGGTAGTAGGAGTAGAGTAACAGTGCATAAAAACTATTAAGCTTTTACAAAGGGGGAGGCTTCTATTTATAGGAAAAAGTGAGCCTCAAACCAAGCAAACTGATTCTAGAATTTTCTAGATCAGTTTAGTTAATTCCGGTCGAGACGGTTAGTCTCGCAGTGATTCCTCCAAGTGACCCTGGCCGTTTCCACAATCTTTAACCTGGCAAGAGCCATCTTGCTTCTCTCATTGTAGCCAATTACATCAAAGTATTCTTCCATAGCCTCAATCCACTTCTCCACTACTTCACCTAACTGCTCCCCTTCACCCTTGAAGGGACCAGGCTGGGATCTATGTAGGGCTTTTCAAACATCTAGATCTAACTCTTCATCATCGGTTAGAGGATCTGATTGCGTTGACAAAACGAGATTTTCGTCAACTTAACTTTGACAACAGATTTATGATTATTTAACTTTTACGATTTATTCTTTAAACACATAATTATTTCATCATACTTCATGAAACAAGATTTACTCTAATAGTTTTATTAACCATATTCACAACAATCACATGAAAATAATTTGGAATTTTTTTTACAAAACATCGTTTATTATCAAAAGTTTTCGATATATATACATAGAGCATCATGGCTCCCAAAATCACTGCCTCAATCGCGTACAGATGTGAAACTGCGAAGGAGACATACCATGGTACACACGATTCATTAACAGAAAGAGGTGCTATAATTCTACTTCTAGGGATAAAGCGGCTAAGAAGCCTAAAAACTCGGCATGAAATTTTGAAGTTCCTAGGTGAATGATCAAAGAGTTGTACATGTTGAACAAGCCCTAGCCTTATCAGAATCATGGCTAAGGAAATATTTTGCCTGAGCCTCTGATGCTGACTGGTACTGACATTAATACATCGCCCTCCAAAGAACCACATATACTGACATTGCTCAATAGGATCAGGAAAGTAAAGACTTTCAAAATGACATGCAAGTCTCACTTTGCTTACTGGGGTCATAGCAGAGTTGATGAGGTGCTCGAATGCAAAGGCTATCATATCCTGACTTTGGGAGAGTTCAGGAATGCCAGATAGATTCGGGGTATCCATCTATAAATTTCCAATTCAATTTATGAGTTTTCAATTTTTGAAGTTCATTCAACATAATATTAACAAGTGAAAACATTATTTCTCAGATTTACTTTAAATTTTTAAGCAATTTCTGTTGCTCTTACGTAAATTTACAACAGTGCTCTAATACCAACTATGAGATCCCAACTGCCCCCTCTACGCACCGGATTCTGGATGGTAGCAGTGGAAGTAGCTTCCTCTTGTGTGGGGCAGGGTTTCTCACTCAGGGCCTCGCCCTCGAGTGTCCAGGAATGAGAGTAAGCTAGTGGTCATTCTGAAAACCGAAACTGGGAAAATTTCCCATGCCCAAAAAACGGAGACAATTCCACCATTTATTTTCTTAACGAATTTTTCTAACGAGGTTAAGATACTGAACTAACCTTCATCTGAATAAACCAAATAGAAGGGAAACTATTACAGACTAAACTTGAAGGGATCAACGTTTTTTTCCTAATTGAATCAGGCACATCCATTGATCTATGCATTAGAGAAGTCTTCAGGTTTTTATTTAACTACTCGAGTTCTAAGCGTACTCCTATTAATCAATTTTATTATTAAAACTCTACTGATTCCAGCCATCCGGCCCATGGGTTAGCCACCGCCCAACCACTGGAATTAGTAGAACCAGACAAGTACTCACCCACCCATAATTGAATGCCTTTCTTAACTTTTGCTTTAGAATACAGATACGCACACAGTCCTCTTTAAATTTTAACTTTTAAAAACAATCCATTGATAAACAATTATTGGTTACAGATGTCATAACTCAAAATTTTCATTCAATCCTTGTTTCTCACAAAACAATATCACTCTGGACTCTTCGTTGAGACCAGCAGGTTAGTAACGAGATCCAATAACAGATTACAATAATTTTCTCGGCATCATACATATATATATCTTCGTTGAGACCAGCAGGTTAGTAACGAGATCCAATAACAGATTACAATAATTTTCTCGGCATCATACATATATATATCTTCGTTGAGACCAGCAGGTTAGTAACGAGATCCAATAACAGATTACAATAATTTTCTCGGCATTATACATATATATATCTTCCACGACATACACATGGGTGTCCTAAAAGCCGTGAGCCCATGCCTCACCTGGTCAGAACCCTCGAGGATCCTCCTTAGGTGTCCTGGCACTTCACTCAGGGAGGACCGCTTCGTCGGCCCTCGCCCATCGTACCGGAAGCACACCATTTTTCACCATACCTAGAGGTCAAGACCTGGGCTAGTTTTTGCCGCGTGAGCCATCCTTTGAACACTCCCTGCCGGCTGTTGCACTGAACTTCCCTTAGAAAAACACATATACCAAATGCTCCCTCCAGTATTCTGGCGTAAGACAGTCCTTTAAGAAAACAGGGTTTCTATGGAAGTTTTCAGTTTTGATTTTCTTTATACAATGGGTATATCTTAAATCCATATCCCAATACTTCTAGATCACAGGTCTAAAATTCCAATAGAATTTTGTGAATTCTATAACCTTGATCCTCATATCAGAATCAAGGGTCTTAACTTGATTTCAGATTCGGTGGGTGATTTGAGTGAAATTTTTCCTGAACTGGTCACATCGTCTTTTCTTGAAACTGATGAAGGAGATTAAGTCTTGGTCATAGTTTGATTTAGGGTTTGAGTCTGGAAAGGTTCTCCCTGAACTAACTTTCTTGAAGGGTAATATTTAAATTACTACTTTACTGAATTTTATTCATTGAGTATTTTGCTTAACTGAATTTAATAACTAATCATGAATTCCTATGATGAGGAATAAATTAATCATTTATCTAAAATTCTGACTTCGATAGTTTTTTTAAATTTTCTCATTACCATCCTAGAGAATATGAAACGGTAGAATTTTCTCTCACAGAGTATTTACTTATTCATTTATCAATATTCATGGGATTTAAAGATAGGATTAAAAAGAACTCTTATTTTGATATAAAAATTCTGTATGCATCTATTTATGCATAAAATCCAACTTCTATGGAAATAATACTTTTATATAAAAGAAAATCCTTTTATGCATCTATTTATTTAAAAAAATCAATTTTGATGAAAGTAACACTTTTATAATAATAAAAATTCTTTTCTGCATCATTTTATGCATAAGAATCAATATTGATAAAATAACACTTTTATAATAAAAAATTATTTCCAATATGCATCTTTCTATGCATGGAATTTAATTCTAATGAAAATCATACTTTTATAATAAAAAAATATCCAATATGCATCTTTCTATACATAGAATTTAAATCTAATGAAAATCACTCTTTTATAATAAAAAAAATAACCAATATGCATCTTTCTATACATAGAATTTAAATCTAATGAAAATCACTCTTTTATAAAAAGAAAAATCCAATATGCATCTTTCTATGCACAGAATGAAAATAACACTTTTAGAATACACAAATGGTAGGATTACTCTTTTTGAATAATAAAAGATAAAACTTATTTCACAAAATTTAAGAAAATTTTGCCATAACCTCCTTTTGTTATGGCTGACTATTTTTTAAATTTTTCTATCCTCAAGTTACTTAAAAATTATCCCAAATGGTTTAAAGCATTCTAAACAAATTAAACTCCACTTTTAAAAAAGAGAAACAATATGATAATTCAATTGTTTTTAGCCTACTCTCCAAACTGAAATGGTGGCCACTCTTGCTTCAAACAAGAGTAGAATGCCCAATCCCTCAAGACAAAGGAGAGCTTACAAGCTCCATGTAAGCTAATTTTCTTACTTGTTTAATGAAGAATCTATAGTTTTCTTAATTTTTATTTTTTGCATAAAAAGACGCATAAAGGAAATTATTTTTATTACAAAAGTGTTATTCTCATTAAATTTGATTTTTATGCATAGAAAGATGCATAAAGGATTTTTTTTATTGCAAAAGTGTTATTCTCATTAAATTTTATTTTTTATAGAAAGATGCATAAAGGATTTTTTTATTACAAAAGTGTTATTCTCATTAAATTTGATTTTTATGCATAGAAAGATGCATAAAGGAAAATTTTTTATTACAAAAGTGTTATTCGCATTAAAATTGATTTTTATGCTTAGAAAGATGCATAAAAAAGGAATTTTCTTATTACAAAAGTGTTATTCTCATTAAATTTGATTTTTATGCATAGAAAGATGCATAAAGAAATTTTTTTAATTACAAAAGTGTTATTCTCATTAAATTTGATTTTTATGCATAGAAAGATGCATAAAGGAAATTTTTTTTTTTTACAAAAGTGTTATTCTCATTAAATTTGATTTTATGCATAGAAAGATGCATAGAGGAATTTTTTATTACAAAAGTGTTATTCTCATTAAAATTTAATTTTTATGCATAGAAAGATGCATAAAGGAATTTGTTTTTTATTACAAAAGTGTTATTCTCATTAAATTTGATTTTATGCATAGAAAGATGCGTAAAGGATTTTTTTTAATTACAATTCTCATTAAAATTGATTTTTATGCATAGAAAGATGCATAAAGAAATTTTTTTATTATAAAAGTGATATTTTTATAAAAATTGATTTTTATGCATAAATAGTTGCATAAAGAAATTCTTTTTATTTTAAAAGTGTTATTCCTATTAAATTTGATTTTATGCATTAAAGGACTTTTTTATATAAAAGAGTTATTCCCACTGAAGTTGATTTTTATGAATAAATAGATGCATAAAGAATTTTTATATCAAAATTAGAATTCTTTTAAATTCTATGTTTAAATTCTATAGTATTTGATAAATGAATAATTAAATACTCTAAGAAGAGAGAAATTTCTATTGTTTTATATTCACACGGATTGTAAAAAGAGAATTTAAGAAATCTATCGAGATCGAAATATTCAGATAAATGATTAATCTATTCCTCATTGGAATTCGTAACTAATTTAGAAATAAGTTAAGTGAATATTCAAAGAAAGAAATTCAGTAAAATAGTAAACTGAATTATCAAACCTTTTCGAGAAAGATAGATCAGGAAAAATCTTATCCGACTCAAACCTTGAATCAGACTATGACCAAGACCAAACTCTTTCGTCAGTTTTGAGGAAAGAAGGTGTGACCAATTTAGAAAAATACACTCAAAACTCCCGCTAAATATGAAACTAAGTTTAAGACCCTTCGAATTGATATGTGGATCAAGGTTATAGAACTCGAGGAGGAATTCTAGTATGCAATAAAGGATTCCAATCAAGAAGTTTTGGGGATACTGATTTAAGAAATACTCCTTGTAGTCAAAAGAAAATCAAACTAAAAACTTGCACAGGATATGATGTGATGTGAATAGATGTGATGAGAATCAGATAGATGTGAATGAATGGATGGATGTGGATATGTATGTGATGAAAATGGATGTGAATGTATATCTGATGAAAATGTATGTGAATGTGTATGTGAAGAATGGATGTGGATGTGTATGCGAAGAATGGATGTGAATATGTATAATGGATATGGATGTGTATGCGAAGAATGGATGTGAATATGTATAATGGATATGGATGTGTATGTGAAGAATGGATGTGGATGTGTATGTGAAGAATGGATGTGGATGAGTATGTGAAAGAGTGGATGTGGATGTATGTGAAAGAATGGATGTGGATGTGTATGTGAAGAATGGATGTGGATGAGTATGAGAAAGAGTGGATGTGGATGTGTATGTGAAAGAATGGATGTGGATGTGTATGTGAAGAATGGATGTGGATGAGTATGTGAAAGAATGGATGTGGATGTATGTGGATGTGTATGTGAAAGAATGTGATGTGACATGAATATATGTGGATGTGAAGTGATAGATATGAATGTATGGATAGATGTGAGTAGTCGTACATGTGAATGATTGGATGGATGTGGATGAATGAGATGAGATGTGTATGAATGAGATATGATGAGGATAGAAGTGATGTGAGATATGATGTGGATAGAAGTGATGTGAGATAATGTGGATAGAATGCATGTGATAAGATGGTTATGAGAATGAATGTGGTGGACATGAATGAATGAATGCGATGGATATGAATAAATGTGATGTGGTGGATGTAAATGGATGTGATGTAAATGAATGTGATGGACGTGAATAGATGTGATGTGGTGTGAATCGGGATGTGAATGAATGAGATGTGATGTCATGTGCATCGGGATGTGATTGAATGAGATGTGATGTAAATTGGGATAGATGCGATATGTGATGTGAATGAATATGATGTGATAAGATGTGGATATGGGTAGAAGCGAGTGGATGAGATCTGATGCGAATAAATGAGAAAAGATGTGATGAGATGGAAAATGATGTGATGAGAATGGGAATACATATGAAATAAATGAGGATTGATGTGAAACAATGTGGAAAGACGAGAGTTCGTTATAGAAACTGTATTTATGACCTGTTTTTAAATGACTGTTTTATGTCAAAAATGCTGGGAAACATTTTGACCGTCTTGTGAATGAGGTCATGGAGACCTATCTGATAAAGTTACAATAGCTGATGGAGAGTCAACAGAGGACGTCTCGTGTAGCAAGGTCATAGAGGTCTTGACCTCGATTTAAATGGTGAGCTTCCGGTATGGTGGATGAGGGACTAAGGGAGCAGCCTATGAGTAAAGCGCTAGGTGACCTGCAAAAGGATCCTAGAGGGTGCTGACCATACGGTGCTTGGGCTCTGAGTCATCGAAGATACCCACACATACGTCGTGGACGATATTGGAACAAGGAGTAAGAGTTGTTTTATAAGTTCGGGCATGGATCTAGTTGATTGACCTTATTGGTCCTCAAAGGATGAGTCCATGGCTCTTTTATATGGATCTACTGGTTGATCTTATTGATCTTCGACGCAGATTCCATTTTGATTTTTATAAGTGAATATATTGCCAGGTACTATGAGCTAGGAACTATTGTGAAAAGGCCCTTGAGTGGACAGGTGGTGAGCGTTTTGGTTGCCAATGATGCCATAAGTACACCGATGATGAAGGAAATATTGAAAATTAGGATTCAACTGGATATTTTAGAAGATTATGATCAATGATACTTCAGTTTCATTAAAAGATTGTTTTAAAGACAATGGAATCTGTGAAAAAGGCAATTTCATATTGGGTGTGTAAGTGGTGTGACTAGTTTCAAGTTTGCATGAATATCCGGCTAGGGGCCTGGGAACTCTTTTTCCTGGTACCGAGACAAAACCTAACCAAATTCTCAAATGGATCCCATCACTACAGTGGTTGGGCGGTTGGGACTGGATGGGGTTAGGCTGGACTGATGGATCCCTAAAATGAGACTCAATTCTGTTATGTTACGATAGATGAAGTAAATCCCGGATAAAAATTATTCTATGGAAAAGAATCAACGGTTGTGCCTCTCAATGAGGAAAAAAGCATTGGTCTCTATGATCCAAGTGCAAGTCTTTTCCTTGATCTAACTATGATACTTACGGGTTTGGTCAAATGAGTTTAGTTAGTTAAGGCTCTTGACTATATTAGAGTAAAAAAGTCCTGGAAGAATTGCCCGTGCTCTCCAGGCGAGGAAAGTTTTCCCGGGTTTGGTTTTGGAAGAACTGAGGAATTAGTCTCTTGTCCGGATATCCGTGGGTGAGGCCCCAAGTGAGGGACCCTACCCCGCACAAGAAGTGCTACTTCCGCTCTACTAGCACCCCTAAATTCATTGCGTGCAAGGGACAGAGATCTTTGAGCTGGCTAAAGTGAATCAACCGAGAAGCCAAAAATGTCAAAAATTTATGAAGTAGCAACAAAAAGTTAAAAATGTGTGATGAAATTCATACAAATTGATATTCAGACTGAAATTCATAATTTAGTAATTGGGTCTTCATATGGAAGTACCACAATTGCATGGAATCCCTGACTTGCTTGAGGCCTACACATGATGGTATTTACCTTATAATTCTAAGGACCGTGACTACCTGTATATATTGAGGGTATAACTGCAGCTCTTTACTGGCAGTATATATGAGTAAATCTAAGACCTTGAAAATATAAGCAAAAATGCTATCCAGATGATGAATTCGAATGTGGTTGATATGATTTTAAAATTCTGGTTGAGAACTGATGAGTTGAATTGGATTCTGATTGGAAAAAAATAATGATTTGTGAATTTTGGTTGAATTTTGGTTGAAAAGCGATAAGCTGAGCAAAATCTTTAATGAGGATGAATGGAACGAGTCCCTATGATGATGTTCGTAACTAGAATGACGATAATGACTTCAGCAAATCACTTTGAGATTAGTGGATTGTGCTGACAGATTGCTACTAGTAACACTTGACCCAGTGGATCAAGCTAAGGGATGACAAATTAAAAACGTGTATAATTGAAATTCCCATGGAGGAATGTTCAGATGGAAATTTCGGTCTAATGGACCATTATTGTATTAAGGATATGAATGATATGATTTGAAAGAATTATTATCTGATGCTGAGTTCTTTATAAGGGATCTTTATCCCAGGATTTTGTTGGGTTCACCAGACTATAAGGAACCCCATAATCAGTTGGATCTTAAGGTAATGAGTTGTTCTCTAGTTTGCGAGATGAGGACATCTCGCATTTTTTAAGTGGGGTAGGATGTAAGATTCCTCCCTCCAGCTTTTGAGGTGTGCAAGTGTAAGAACCTCCCCTTCTGATCTTATAATTAATCCCCTCTCTGAAATAAAAGAAAGATCCTATTTTACCCTCTTTTGGCCTGGAAAGAGAAAATGTCTAGAGGGAGGTAATTTAAATTGAGATATTTTTGGATATAAATATTCTCCTAGTGTCTAAAATGATTTCCTTTGAAATAGAAATTCAAAAAGAACTTTCCAATGTGCAATTAGATTAATTAAAAATAGGTATAAAGGACCTTAGCGTAAGAATCCAGATTTTTAAAAATTTTTGGATTATGGTCTAATTAAGGTTCCTATGGACCAATAAGATTAATCCAAATGTAGGGAGGAGATAAATTGAAGAATAAAAGAACCCCCCTCCCCCCCCCCAAAAAAATGTAGGGAGGAGATAAATTGAAGAATAAAAGAACCCCCTCCCCCCCCCAAAAAAAAGAAAAAGAGTAAATGCTCACATAAGATGAAGAGTGGACTAAGGACCAAAGAAAAGAATTAAAAAATTGAATTTTGACACCTCAGTGTGGGGATCTCCCGTCATAAAGTAGGCGCCTTTTTCTCATCATTACCCCCAATTTCTAATCAATAAAATGAGATATTTTCATGTTTTGTAGATGTTGAATTAAATTCAAATGCTATGCCTTTGATAAAAAGGCCACCCCCTTCTCCTCTTTACATTCCAACCTTTCTCAATCCTAGAAAGATTAACTAAAGGATTAATTAAACTCTTTTTATTGTTTACTCTCTTGAATTTAGAAAATTATGTAGATTAGAGTTCTATAAATCTAATTATTTGGGTGAATTTAAGTTAAATAAAGAATGATAAAAATGAGAAATGGTCAGCCATACAAAGGAGGTTATGGCAAAATTTTCCAAAAATTTGTGGAAAAGAAATATTCCAAAAGATTAATTCCCACCATTTTTGCATCTAAAAGAAATATTCTAATTACTCCATGTCCATATTCACCTATGAATATGCATGGATATCACTGATATTAATTATTAAATTTGATTTTTATGCATAGAAAGATGCATAAAGGATTTTTTTAATTACAAAAGTGTTATTCTCATTAAATTTGATTTTTATGCATAGAAAGATGCATAAAGGAATTTTTTTATTACAAAAGTGTTATTCTTATTAAATTTGATTTTTATGCATAAATGATTTTTTTAAATTACAAAAGTGTTATTCTCATTAAATTTGATTTTTTTGCATAGAAAGATGCATAAACGATTTTTTTATTGCAAAAGTGTTATTCTCATTAAATTTTATTTTTTATGCATAGAAAGATGCATAAAGGATTTTTTTATTACAAAAGTGTTATTCTCATTAAATTTGATTTTTATGCATAGAAAGATGCATAAAGGAATTTTTTTATTACAAAAGTGTTATTCTTATTAAATTTGATTTTTATGCATAAATGATCCTAGGATAAAGATACCTTATATAGAACTCATCATCAGATAACAATTCTTTCAGATCATATCATTCATATCCTTAACACAATAATGGTCTATTAGACCGAAATTTCCATCTGAACATTCCTCCATGGAAATTTCAATTATATAGGTTTTTAATTTGTCATCCCTTAACTTGATCCACTGGGTCAAGTGTTAATAGTAGCAATCTGTCGCACAATCCACTAATCTCATAGTGATTTGCTGAAGTCATTATCATCATTCCAGTTACGAACATCATCATAGGGACTCGTCCCATTCATCCTCATTGTGGTTTTGCTCAGCTTATCACTTTTCCACCAAAATTCAGGAATCATTGTTTTTTTCAATCAGAATCCAATTTAACTCATCAGTTCTCAACCAGAATTTTGAAATCATATCAACCACATTCAAATTCATCATCTGGATAGCATTTTTGCTTATAATTTCAAGGTCTTAGATTTACTCGTATATACGGCCAGTAAAGAGCTGCAGTTATACCCTCAGTATATATGGGTAGTCATAGTCCTTAGAATTATAAGGTAAATACCATCATGTCTAGGCCTCAAGCAAGTCAGGGATTCCATGCAATTGTGGTGCTTCCATCTGAAGACCCAATTACTAAATTATGAATTTCAGTCTGAATATCAATTTGTATAAATTTCATCACACATTTCCAACTTTTTGCTGCTACTTCATAATTTTTTGACATTTTTGGCTTCTCGGTTGATTCACTTTAGCCAATTCGCTCTGATATACCACAGCTGAAAGATCCCTATCCCCTTTGCGCAACGAATTCAGGGGTGCTAGCAGCAGAAGTAGCACTTCTTGTGCAGGGTAGGGTCCCTCACTTGGGGCCTCGTTCACCATGGATATCCAGACAAGAGACTAATCCCTCGGTTCTTCAAACCAAACCCGAAAAAACTTCCCTCGCTCAGAAAGCACGGGTAATTCCTCCAGGATATTTTTACTCTAACGTAGTCAAGAGCCTTAACTAACTAAACTGATCTGACCGAACCCGTAAGTATCATAGTCAGATCAAGGAAAAGACTTGCACTTGGATCATATAGACCAATGCTTTTTTTCTTATTGAGAGGCAGAGCTGTTGATTCTTTTCCATAGAACAATTTCGATCCGGGATTTACTTCATCTATCGTACCATAACAGAATTGAGTCTCATTTTAGGGATCCATCAGTCCAACCTAACCCCATCCAGTCTCATGGGTTAGCCAACCACCCAACCACTGTAGTGATGGGATGCATTTGAGAATTTGGTTAGGTTTTGTCCTGGGTACCAGGGAAAAGAGTTCCCAGGCCCCCTAGTTGGATATTCATGCAAACTTAAAACTAGTCACACCACTTACACAGCCCAATATGAAATTACCTTTTTCACAGATTCAGCTGTGAAAAACAATCTTTTTCACAGATTCAGCTGTCTTTAAAACAATCTTTAAATGAAACTATAGTATCATTGATCATAATCTTCCAAAATATCCGGTTGAATCCTAATTTCTAATTTTTTCTTCATAGGTGTACTTATGGCATCATTGGCAACCAGAACGCTCACCACCTGTCCACTCAGGGGCCTTTTCAATAGTTCCTAGCTTATAGTACCTGGAAATATCCGGTTGAATCCTAATTTCTAATTTTTCCTTCATCGGTGTACTTATGGCATCATTAGCAACTAGAATGCTCACCAGCTGTCCACTCAGGGGCCTTTTCAATGGTTCCTAGCTCATAGTACCTGGAAATATATTCAGTTATAAAAATTAAAATATTCGATTGAATCCTAGTTTCTAATTTTTCCTTCATAGGTGTACTTATGGCATCATTGGCAACCAGAACGCTCACCACCTATCCACTCAGGGGCCTTTTCAATAGTTCCTAGCTCATAGTACCTGGAAATATCCGGTTGAATCCTAATTTTTAATTTTTCCTTCATCGGTGTACTTATGGCATCATTAGCAACCAGAATGCTCTCACCACCTGTCCACTCAGGGGCCTTTTCAATGGTTCCTAGCTCATAGTACCTGGAAATATATTCAGTTATAAAAATTAAAATATCTGATTGAATCCTAATTTTTAATTTTTCCTTCATCGGTGTACTTATGGCATCATTGGCAACCAGAACGCTCACCACCTGTCCACTCAGGGGCCTTTTCAATAGTTCCTAGCTCATAGTACCTAGAAATATCTGGTTGAATCCTAATCTTAATATCCGGTTGAATCCTAATCTTAATATCCGGTTGAATCCTAATTTCTAAATTTTTCTTCATCAGTGTACTTATGGCATCATTGGCAACCAGAACACTCACCACTTCGGGGGCCTTTTCAATAGTTCCTAGCTCATAGTACCTCGAAATATATTCAATTATAAAAATCAAAATGGAATCTCCATCGAAGATTAGCAAGATCAACCAACAAATCCATATAAAAGAGCCATGGACTCATCCTTTGAGGACCAGCAAGGTCAATCAACTAGATCCATGCCTGAATTCAGAAAACAACTCTTACTCCTTGTTCCAATATCTTCCACGACATACGTGTGGGTATCTTTGGCGACTCAGAGCCCAAGCACCATAGGATCCTTCGCAGGTCACCTAGCCCTTCACTCATAGGCTGCTTCCTTAGTCCCTCATCCACCGTACCGGAAGCTCACTATTTAAATCAAACCGAGGCTGGTCAAGACCTTTGTGCTGACCTTGCTACCCGAGACATCCTCCATTGACTCTCCGTCAGTTGTTGTAACTTTATCAGCAGATAGGTCTCCACGACCTCATTCACAAGACGGTCAAAATGCTTCCCGAGCATTTTTGACGTAAAACAGTCATTTAAAAACATGTCATAAATACAGTTTCTATAACGAACTCTCGTCTCTCCACATTGTTCCTTTATGCGACTATTTATGCATAAAAATCAATTTTTATAAAAATGATGCTTTTATAATAAAAAAATTCCTTTATGCATCTTTCTATGCATAAAAATCAAATTTAATGAGAATAACACTTTTGTAATAAAAAAATTTCCTTTATGCATCTTTCTATGCATAAAAATCAAATTTAATGAGAATAACACTTTTGTAATAAAAAATTCCTCTATGCATCTTTCTATGCAAAAAATTCAAATTTAGTAGTGAGAATAACACTTTTGTAATAAAAAAATTCTTTTATGCATCTTTCTATGCATAAAAATCAATTTTAATGAGAATAACTTTTTTGTAATAAAAAAAATCCTTTATGCATCTTTCTATGCATAAAAATCAAATTTAATGAGAATAACACTTTTGTAATAAAAAAATCCTTTATGCATCTTTCTATGCATAAAAAATAAAATTTAATGAGAATAACACTTTTGCAATTAAAAAAATCCTTTATGCATCTTTCTATGCAAAAAAATCAAATTTAATGAGAATAACACTCTTTCTTGGATTCAACTTCTTGCATTAGAGGAAGATAATGTCATGTTAGCAAGATATGTATTGCTTGAGGCAAAGAAGTTGGTGTGTATGCACCAAATACTTGGTCTTTTGGGCCAAGGAGTAGATAGTTTGTGTGTGTGTGCGACAGTCACACATGGAAGCCCTTTGGAAAGAAGACGACGTAGGGCATGGATGAGTGTGTGTGTGTGTGTGGAGCATACACACAACTCCTCTTCTGAGAAGAAGGCATTGTGTGCGTCTGTATGGGGTGGTGTGTTTGCAGCAGAGCATGGTAGACGAGCTTGGATAGCGTTGCCCTTGATGATTGTGGGCTACAAAGCCTGTAGGGCAGTTGTGGTCTGCAAGAAGAACCCATTTCTCTCTCTCTCTCTCTCTCTCTCTCTCTTTCTCTCTCTCTTTGTTTTCTCAGCAGTAAGGGCTGCGTGCAATAAACGTAGACGCACCAGCTGGTTTAGAAGAGAGAGCATTCGCTGCTAGGGCACCGTGGGTGCAGGCAAGCGAAAGTAGGGGAGAAGGGGCAATAGGCCTAGAGCTGCATAGACGTTGGCCATAACATGGCAAACACTAGGGCTTGAGAGGCGACCTCCACCTGGGAGATGGTGAAAGCAAGCAAGCAGCTCACATGGCGGGCACGCAGATATCGTGTTAAGTAGAGAATGGGCAAAGGGCACTCAGCCCCCGTAGTTGTCACGCTGAAATGAGCGTGGTATGGCTTGCCTTGAAGCTGTGCATCACTGCCAGCAGATGCGCAACAGCAGGAGTGAAGGTTTGTGGCTATAGGCTGTTTGGAGCAACGCCCTAGATGAGCTGAAGGACCCCCAAGCTATGGCCATGGAAGAGACTAGCAGAGCGGAGAGCCGTGCAGCAATAGACCACAGTAGTAGCAAGTCGGGAGCAAAAGAAACACCACGCAGCTCGTGATGAGCAAAGGCAGCCGAGCAGGTCAACACATGTGCGTAGGCCGTGTCCCACCTGTGGGGTTGATGTAGATAAGGAGAGCTAACGCAGCTTGCCACCGTGTGATCGTAGAAGACCCTCAAGGAGATAAAGCTAGCGTGGCGCAGCAAGAACATAGGGCCCATGAACCTTGGTAAAAAAAGTATTTCCTTCTTTCATTATTAAGGCTTTAAGCTTAAGCCTTGTTTCCACCACTCAGCACGTTCATGCCTAAGTCCGATCACAATGTGCCGTCGAGCACTTTTACCAGCGTGGGTGTACCCCATTTTTAACGACTATTCTTGGCGCCCGATTTTTTCTTCTCTTGTGTTGGTTTAGCTCTTTTAAGGGCAGTTCATGTAGTAGAGATGTGCCGTTGTGCACATAAACTATGGGATGGGTAATGCACGGCTATGATGTTAGACACGAGACGTGGGTGTGATATGACCAAAAAGGTGCTATGCTTTCTTAGTCTTCAATTTACAATATGTGTGCGTAGTCGAGCATTGATGCTCATGCAGTGTCGTAGCACACTCGGTTTGCTTCCATTGGATAGCCCACACCTATTCAATGTTCCATCCACAATGTGTTTCATCTATGACGGAGATAGGCCAAGCTGAAACATGCAAACCCATGCGCCATGTCGCATGCATCTCAGTGGTGCCGTAGAGCACCCCCATTTGACGGCGGTGCCATAGTGCCCTTTCATTTACAAATTAGTTTGTGCATAACACATTCAGCTATGCAACTGTGCCGTAGAGCATATGTACCCATTTGCTTGTATTTGTGTCGTGGCCATGTCGCCGTAGCGTACGCATGCCTGTGTACATGCGTAGGGGTCAAGGGAACATACACAATCTTATTTGAACGCAAACAGTTCAAATCAATGCATGCTCATGTGTTCTTGCATAACCATGTGAGAGAGCATGTTGTGTTGTTCACACGTCATGGCAATTTTGGGTAGCCACGCACTCGACATACTGTTTGTGCCATTGCAATTAAGATGATCCTACGTAGATTAGGGTATCTTAAATTGTGACAAAACACACAAGCCAAATCTATAAAATTGGTATTTCACGTAATATTCTGACCATCTCGGTGTAGAAGCTGGTAAGCTTGGGCGTAGCACCCAAGGTGCATATCACGAGTTGAATATCATGCATGGCTGGACTTGTCTAGAATTCTTTACACACCTAGTTATGTTTTGAGCACAGAGGTAGAGTCATTACCCTGCAGAGCAGGGCGACCATACTATCCCTGCCACACCACTTATTTCCTCCATGGAGCTGTGTACAGCGGTCCGCAAAGACCAGATAGCAGAGATATATGCTTGTTACCCTCTTTTAAATTCTGTTTCCATAGATGAAACTGTAAATAATGTTTGCGTAGACAAACAAGAAAAACAAAATAGCCTTGTACGAGACCCACTGTTTGAAAACCCTGTTTGGCATGCATGTGATTCAAACAAGAAAAAATCCAAGGTGAAAGAGACATTAAAGAAAAAGTACGTAGATACTTTAATGAATTTATTAGAGAAATTTCAGGATGTTTTTCCTGATGAATTACCAGATGGTTTACCACCATCTAGAGAAGTAAACCATGGCATAGAACTTATGCCAGGATCAAAACCTATAAGCAAACCTGCTTATAGATTAAGCCACTCCAAGGCATAGGAGGTGAAAAAACAATTCACGGAATATTTGAACAAAGGCTTTATTCAGCCTAGTTCAAGTCCGTGGGCATCGCCTATTCTTCTGGTAAAGAAGAAAGACGGATCTATGCGGATGTGCATAGACTATAGGGCTCTTAATCAGATAACGATTAAGAACAAGTATCCGATGCCACGCATGGATGAGTTGTTTGATCAACTCTATGGATCGAGATACTTCACAAAAATAGACCTGAGATCAGGATATCATCAGGTTAGAATTAAACAAGAAGATGTTGCGAAGACAGCATTTAGGACCCATTTCGGGCATTTTGAGTTTTTGGTTATGCCATTTGGGCTAACCAATGCTCCAGCGACGTTTATTACACTGATGGACAGCATTTTACGTCCATATAAATTCATAGTAGTTTTCCTAGATGATATTCTTGTGTACAGTAAGACACAGAAAGAACACATAGAGCATTTGCGTCTAGTGTTCGAGTTGTTGCAAAAGCACAAACATTGGCAAAGAAGAGCAAATGTGAATTTTTTGAAACAGAAATTCACTACCTTGGCCATATTATATTCGCCGATGGTACGCGGATGGAGCCAGAAAAAGTAGAGGCTATTCTTAAATGGCCACCGCCGAAGAATCTCGAGGAACTGCAGATTTTTCTTGGCATGTTGGGGTTCTAGCGACAGTATGTGAAGGACTACGTGAAGATCGCAGTCCCGTTGACTGACCAGTTATTACGGTCAAAAACTGAAAACATTAGTTGGGGGGAAGGCCAACAGAAGAGCTTTGATAAGCTCAAGGTGACCGTAGTAGCTGCACCTATTTTGACTATTGTCGATCCAAATGAGCCGTTTGTTTTGGAAACAAACGCTAGTAATGAGGCCATTGGGGCCGTACTTATGCAAAGGGAACGCCCAATTACATTTGAGAGTAAAAAGTTAGATCGTGCGTAGTGTAACTACTTGGCTTACGAGCGAGAGTTACTAGCGATAGTTCATGCACTGAAAAAGTGCATACACTATTTATATGGTGCTACTTTTGAGGTCCGGACGGACCATGAAAGTCTGAAATGGCTTTCAAGTCAAAATGAACTGAAGGGTAGAAAAGCTCGGTGGGCGGAGATTCTACAGGAGTTTGACCTTCAGATACGTTATCAGAAAGGTAAGTATAATGTGGTGGTAGATGCACTTAGTCGCATGCCACAAATTAATGAACTTAGTTTCACAGTCTTCAAGAATGATTTCTTGGAGTCACTACATGGTTTATGTGAGCACGATCCATCTTTTACAGAGGTCTGGCATGCTGTACGCGTACGCACTTCTTCACAGACGCGACCACCTCCCTCGTTGGCACGTATTGCTAGTCCGGAGAGACTGGCCGAAGGTGCAATGGGAAGGGAAGCGAGAGTTAGTCCGGAGAGACTAGCCGTGTCTTCTGGGTATAGTTGGGAGCCGAGAGTTAGTCCGAAGAGACTAGCCGTGTCTTCTGGGTATAGTTTGGAGCCGGAGAGCTCTGACGATATTTCCATGGATTTCATTACCAATTTACCCAAGACGAGTCGAGGGAATGACTCGGTGTGGGTGGTAGTGGACAGGTTAACTAAAATGGCAAAATTTATTACCACGAAGAAAACTGTTAAAACGCCAGAGTTGGTAAAACTCTTTATTGAACATCTCTACAAGCTATATGGCCTGCCTGCAGATATAGTGTCGGATAGAGATAGAAAGTTCAACAGTTATTTTTGGAGGGAAGTCTTCAAAAAGTTAGATACTACTCTGAGTATGAGTACGACAGATCATCCGGAGTCTGATGGTCAAACTGAAAGAGTTAACAAGGAAAGTGTGGGTATATTTCATGAAGGAGAAGAGTGAGGTGTTCACTCACTTTCAGAATTTCAGAGTTTTGGTTGAAAAGCAAACAAGGAAATATGTAAAGTGCCTAAGGTCAAATGGAGGGGGAGAGTACTTCTCCAATGAGTTCTCTGAATTTTTGAAGAAGAATGGTATTCGGAGACAGTTTACATGTAGATACACTCCGCAGCAAAATGGAGTTGCTGAACGGAAAAAGAGGCACATTGCTGAGATTGCGCGAGCATTGATGGAAGAGAAGAATATGCCGCATTGCTATTGGGGCTGAGGCTGTTTCTACAGCAGTATACATCATGAACAGGACTCCAACTGCAGCCATACATGATGTAACTCCAGAGGAGAGGTTTACTGGCAAAAAACCAGATTTGTCTCATTTGAAAGTCTTTGGATGCATTGCATATGTGCATGTGCCAGATGAGCTGAGAACTAAGCTGGATCCGAAAGCTGAAAAATGTGTGTTTATTGGATATTCCCTTGAGCAAAAGGGATACAGGTGTTATAACCCTGCTACACGTGAGTTGAGGGTTAGCAGGGATGTTGTCTTTGATGAGATGAGCAGCTGGTATGCTGCTGAAAAAGAAGCTATTGGGGCTGATGTGAGTGGAAGTGTGGTTGCACAGAATGCAGGTCAGCAATCACAGTCTTTGAGTGGACCAGGAGAGTCCTCATCTAGTGGGTCTGTTGTTGATAGACCATGGAGTGGCAGGCTGCGTCATAATACCAGCCCTGCAAATGTGATTAGTACGTCACGTAAAGGAAAAGAGAAAGTGGTTGAGCCCCTTGGTATGCCTGACATTTCTACAGGGCATTCTCATGTTGATGGAGAGTCTAGTGGCTCAGATATGAGCCTTGCTGAGGAGCTTGGGATCCCAGCTATGAGAACACCTGGTGTAAAGAAGGCTATGGAAGCCATGAATGAAAAGCTGCGAAGATCAGGGAGAGTGAAGAACCCTGTGCAGAGATTTACGTATGATGGTTATGTGGCACATCACTATGCATATATGGCAAAGGTTGTGCAGGTTGTAGAGCCCACATGCATTGATGAGGCTATTGGAAATGTGTGTTGGGAGAAAGCTATGGATGAGGAGATGGATGCACTATATGGAAATGAGACTTGGGATTTAGTGCAATTGCCTGAAGGCAAGAAAGCCATTGGATGCAAGTGGGTGTACAAAGTTAAACATAACAGTGATGGAAGCATAAACAGGTACAAGGCTAGATTGGTAGCCAAAGGATATGCGCAGACATATGGGATTGATTATGAGGAAACTTTCAGCCCGGTTGCCAAGATGGCAATGGTGAGAGTTGTGATAGCAGTGGCTGCGTCAAAGCAATGGTCTTTACATCAAATGGATGTAAAGAATGCATTCTTGCATGGGGATTTGCAAGAAGAGGTGTATATGTTGCAGCCACCTGGTTATGAGGATGAGGGTCACCCGGAACATGTTTCCAGGTTGAAGAAAGCCTTGTATGGCTTAAAGCAAGCACCAAGAGCATGGTCTGACAAGATTTTTGAATATCTTGTCACTATTGGCTTTCATGTAGCCAATGCAGATTTCTCATTGTATGTGAGACATGGTGATAGAGGAGTTGTGCTTGTTGTCATCTATGTAGATGACTTGATCATTACGGGGGACCATGATGCAGAGATCTTTGATGTAAAGATCTTCCTAAGACAGAAGTTTGAGATGAAGGATCTGGGGGAGCTCAGATATTTCTTGGGCATTGAGGTGATTAGGTCACCACATGGTATTGGATTACTGCAGAGACAGTATGGCTTGGACATGTTGTCCAAGTATGGTATGACAGGCTGTAAGCCTATTTCTGTGCCATTGGATCAGAATGGCAAGTTGAGTGCAGATTTAGGAGAGATCTTGGAGGATCCTACTATGCATAGGCGCATAGTAGGAAGTTTGATTTACATGACGATCACCAGACCAGATTGAGCTATGTTGTTGGGTTGGTGAGTCAGTTTATGCAGGTTCCACGGAAACTGCATTTGGATGCAGTGAGACGCATACTGAGGTATGTGAAGTCTACTTTGCATTGTGGACTATTCTATGAGACTGGGACAGAGATATGTGTACATGGGTACACAGATGCTGATTGGGCTGGTAGTATCTCAGATAGAAGATCTACTAGTGGATTCATGTTTTCTTTGGGGAGTGCTACTGTGACTTGGAGCAGCAAGAAGCAGCCTACGGTTGCTCTATCGAGTACAGAGGCCGAGTACAGAGGAGCTGCTATGGCAGCATGTGAGGTAGCTTGGTTGAGAAAGCTACTTGCAGATTTGGGTCTATCAGTGGATAGATAAGTTGTCATTTTCTGTGACAACATTAGCAGTATACAGTTGGCCAGGAACCCAGTCTTTCATGCTCGTATGAAGCACATAGAGGTCCACTACCACTTCGTCAGAGAGAAGGTCTTGGCAGGAGATCTTGACCTTGTTTATGTCAGCACAGAGGATCAGGTAGCTGACATCTTCACCAAAGCATTGGGTACAGAGAAGCTCCGGAGATTCAGGGCTTCGCTTGGTGTACATGAGATGGAGTTGAGCTCGAGGGGGAGTGTTGAGATATCAAGCTCGTCTAGTGAGGCGGTGGCCACTGATGACCCGCCTGGGGGATAGGCCCCACACTTACACCACTAGCATGGTTGGTGAGATCTTGGGTGATATGCGGCCAGTGGGATGACAGGCTGTGTGATAGCCATTCTAGAGACTGGCATAGTTATAGCGCCAGCTCATTTTAGTCGGGTTCACACTATAGAGAACCCGTGTATGTATTGGTTGAGTACCTTTCATATTATGTGTACTCTTATTCTTGTATATGGTGTGTTGAGTGTTGAGTAGAGAAGGAGAAGATTTTCAGCCTCTCACCTTGTTTGTTCTCTATTAGGGTTTTGTGAGTGTGTGCTTGCAAGAGCTCAAGCTCTCTTCCCCCCTATATCTTTTCACGAGCACCGTATGGTTAGCACCCTCTAGGGTCCTTCGCAGGTCACCTAGCGCTTCACTCATAGGCCGCTTCCTTGGTCCCTCATCCACCGTACTGAAAGCTCACCATTTAAATCGAACCGAGGCTAGTCAAGACCTCGGCCGACCTTGCTACGCGAGACGTCCTCCATTGACTCTCCGTCAGCAGTTGCAACTTTATCAGTTAGGTCTCCATGACCTTAATCCACAAGATGGTCAAAATGCTTCCCCAGCATTCTTGACATAAAATAGTCATTTACAAATAGGTCACAAAATACAGTTTCTATATCGAACTCTCGTCTTTCCACATTATCCCTCCTCATTATCCCTCCTCAGTCCACATTACTTATTTCACATTCCATTCATATGTGTACTCATTCTCATCCATCTACGACACATTATTTCACATACACATTCACATTCATTATTCTACATACACATCCATGTTCGTACATCCACATCATACATCCAATCCCATATCCATATTCATACATACACATCCATATCCATCCACATCCACAATCCACATCCACATTCACATCCATACATCCACATCTACATGCATACATCCATTTTCACATCCTCATTCATACATCTACATCCACATACATACATCCACATCCGTATCTACATCCATACATCCACATCCACATTCACATTCACATCCATACATCCACATCTACATGCATACATCCATTTTCACATCCTCATTCATACATCCACATCCACATACATACATCCACATCCGTATCTACATCTATACATCCATATCCACATCCACTCTCGCCCTATCACAACCCATATACATCTTATCCCATCAGATATACTTCTTACCTCATCTCATACACATCTTATCACATCCTAACTCATCTTAGCACATCCTATCACATCTCATACACCTCTTATCACATCCTATCATATCTCATACACATCTTATCACATCCTATCACATCTCATTCACCTCTTATCACATCCTATCATATCTCATACACATCTTATCATATCCTATCACATCTCATACACCTCTTATCATATCCTACCACTTCCCATACGTATCTTATCACATCCTAATATCTATTTATAGAATACAAGAGAGTTCTTATATTTGATATAAGATTTCTTTACGCATCTATTTATGCATAAATTCCATTCTAAGGAGAATAACACTTTCGAAATAAAAATCAATCTTTTATGCATCTTCCTATGCATAAATTCATTTTTAAATGAGAATGACACTTTTGGATTAAAATAATTTCTTTATGCATCTTTCAATGCATAAATCTAATTTAGTAGAAATTACACTTTTAGAATAAAAGAATTTCTCTTATGCATCTAATTTATGCATAAAATCCATTTATGATGAAAATCACACTTTTAGTATAAAAAAATATCGTTTATGCACCCATTTATGCATAAAAATCAAATATGATAAAAGTAACACTTTTTTAATAAAAAAATAATCTTTTATGCATACCTCTATGCATGAAATTCAATAAAGATAAAAGTAACACTTTTACAATAAAATAATAATCTCTTATGCATACCTCTATGCATGAAATTCAATTAAGATAAAAGTAACACTTTTACAATAAAATAATAATCTCTTATGCATACCTCTATGCATGAAATTCAATTAAGATAAAAGTAACACTTTTACAATAAAATAATAATCTCTTATGCATACCTCTATGCATAAAATTCAATTAAGATAAAAGTAATACTTTTACAATAAAATAATAATCTCTTATGCATACCTCTATGCATGAAATTCAATTAAGATAAAAGTAACACTTTTACAATAAAATAATAATCTTTTATGCATCCCTCTATGCATGAAATTCAATTAAGATAAAAGTACAATAATCTTTTATGCATACCTCTATGCATGAAATTCAATTAAGATAAAAGTAACACTTTTATAATAAAATAATAATCTTTTATACATACCTCTATGCATGAAATTCAATTAAGATAAAAGTAACACTTTTATAATAAAATAATAATCTTTTATGCATACCTCTATGCATGAAATTCAATTAATCTAGGATGATAATTCCTAGAATATGGTAGGAAGTCCTCGTTTCATGCTTTGAATGAAATTATTTTATGTGTAATTTTTATAATAATTTTGCCATAGCTCTGCTGCTATGATTGATAAATCTCAATTATTTTAAAAGATAAAGCTTATCATTAAGAGAATGATTAGAATGATCCCTAATTGGATCATTAACCCATAATGGATTGAATCATCAATATTCACGAATTACATAAACTAAAAGCATAGAAAAAAGTCATTAATTTGGCCTCAAGCATAGATTAATTTTGATTTAAGGAAAAGCTTTATGAAAAGCTTCATTTGGATTGAGAATAGGTCATGAGTATGACCATTTCTTGAGTGAGAGAGAGAAATTACATAAAAACCATTAGAATTAAGCATAAATGAAAATTTATGTAATTCTTTACTATCATTCATCAATTAACTTCAATAGCATTCATCAATTTATGTAATTCTTTACCACCATTCATCAATTAACTTCAATAGCATTCATCAATTTATGTAATTCTTTACCACCATTCATCAATTAACTTCAATAGCATTCAAAAACCATTCCAATTAAGCTTCTCAAGCTTGAGAGGGGTTGAGAAGAGAGAAACATTGAGAAATTATAGAAAAGATCAAAATTCACCATTTACCTTACAAATTGCTTGATTCTTTGTTCATGCTAGAGGCCCCCAATCAATCAATTGGTTTAGTATGTTGATGGAGCCACCAATGGGGATTGAAGAAAGAGGGAAGCTCCAATTTCTTCAATTTGGAGAGAATTTTAGAGAATAGTAAAAATTAGCATTATTTCAGCATAATTCTAGTATAGTAAAATTCTCCTCCTTTTTCTCAAAGGACTCATGTTCTATTTATAGGAGAGGGAGGCTCTAACCAAAGCTGATTGATTTCTAGAATTTTCTAGATTTTAGTTTGGTTGAATTTGGACTAGATTTGGACCTAGTTTGGTTCCTTTTTTATTCGGTTTGGTTCCTTTTTGATTTGGTTTGGTTCAAGAGAGAGGAGAGATAAAAATATCACATTATTTTTGAGTTTAAAACTCATTCAAGCATGTGAAGTAGGCGCCCCATTAAAGAGACTCCCCTTCCTTACATATGTGTCAAAATGGAATCATTATACCCAAAATATCTCATATTTTTTATATTACTCATAGTTTCTTACTAATAAACCTTGTACATAGTCAACTCTTCATCTTATGTGAGTATTTACTTCTAAATATCTCCCCTTTTTAACTATTAGCCTTGTCTTTAGTTAACTCTTCATCTTATGTGAGTATTTACTTCTAAATATCTCCCCTTTTTAACTATTAGCCTTGTCCTTATAGTCAACTCTTCATCTTATGTAAGTATTTACTCATTTTTGGGAGATTTTTCTTTTATTTCTTCATTTATCTCATCCTTACATTTGGATGAATCTTATTGGTCCATAGGAACCTTAATTTAAATTTTTGAAAAAATCTTCACTCTTAGGATAATGCCTCTTGAACAGATATACTTAATTTCTAATGCACCTTCTGAAAATCTTTTTGAATTTTCATTTTAAGGAAACTTATTTTAATAAGATGAGATATTTTTCTATCCAAAAATATTAAAAATCTAAATATTCTCTCTCTAGAATATTTTCTCTTTCTAGGTTAAAACAGTTAGAAACAAGATCTTTTATATTTCTGAAGAGGGATTTAATTACACGGAAAGATGCTGGTCATCTTGAGAGGCTGGGGAGGAATCTTACATATCCGGACAAGAGACTAATCCCTTTGTTCTTCCAAACCCGAACACGAAAAAACTTTCCTCGCCCGGAAAGCTCGGGCGATTCCTCCAGGATATTTTTACTCTAACGTAGTCAAGAGCCTTAACTAACTGAACTGATCTGACCGAACCCACAAGTCCCATAGTCAAATCAAGGAAAAGACTTGCACTTGGATCATAGAGACCAACGTTGTTTTCCTCATTGAGAGACACAGCTGTTGAGTCTTTTCCATAGAACAATTTTTATCCAGGATTTACTTCATCTATCATACCATAATAGAATTGAGTCTCATTTTAGGGATCCATCAGTCCAACCTAACCCCATCCAATCCCGTGGGTTAGCCAACCACCCAACCAGTGTAGTGATGGGATCCATTTAAAAATTTGGTTATGTTTTGTCCCGGGTACTAGGGAAAAGAGTTTCGAGGTCCCTAGCCCTCGGATATTCATGCAAACTTAGAACTAGTCGCACCACTTATGCACCCAATACAAAATTACCTTTTTCACAAAATCAGCTGTCTTTAAAATAATATTTTAATAAAACTATAGTATCATTGATCATAATCTTCCAAAATATCCAGTTGAATCCTAATTTCTAATTTTTCCTTCATCGGTGTACTTATGGCATCATTGGCAACCACAACGCTCACCACCTGTCCACTCAGGGGCCTTTTCAATAGTTCCTAGCTCATAGTACTCGTCGGCAATATATTCACTTATAAAAATCAAAATGGAATCTCTGTCGAACATCAACAAGATCAACCACTCATCCGTTGAGGACTAGCAAGGTCAATCAACTAGATCCATGCCCGAATTCAGAAAACAACTCTTACTCCTTGATCCAAAATCTTCCCCGACGCATGTGTGGGTATCTTCGATGACCCAGAGCCCGAGCACCATCATATAGTCAGCACCCTCTAGGATCCTTCGCACGGGCCATCTAGCACTTCACTCATAGGCCGCTTCCTTGGTCCCTCATCCACCATACTAGAAGCTCACCATTTAAATCGAAACGAGGCTGGTCAAGACCTTGGCCGACCTTGCTACGCAAGACATCCTCCATTGACTCTCCATCTGATGCAACTTTATTAGTTAGGTCTCCAGGACCTCATTCACAAGACAGTCAAAATGCTTCCCCAGCATTCTTGACATAAAACAGTCAAAACCAAATTTCCTTCATCGACCCCACTAACCTCTTCAACCTTCCCTTTAACCCTCTCGTCTCGCCAACCGCCGCATCAACTGGACCATTCTTCTCGAGAGTACAAAGATAAGCCACAAACACTAATGCCTCCATCGAGCTTTCAATCCCCCATGGCCTCTTTTTTGTACTAATACCTCGCTTCAAATGCCATTGCGACCTCGCCTTCCTCAAATAGAGCGGCTAGAACACTCTCTACTATGCCTACAAGGCCCTCTGTCGCCTTCCCCCTTACTTTGGTTTTGGCCTCCTCGTCCTCTACCAGCGTATCTCCTACCAATTGGAGGGCATGCCGCCACTGTTATTATCCAATTTGATGATTCCCATATCACCTTCTAGTATATGCAAGTGGCATCAAAGGAAGCTATTACATAAGCTAATGATCTTGCAAAAGAGCTTACAATCTAATAACACTAAAAGAAACATCAATTTAGTGTTTATGTATGGTGCTCTAAAGAAAACCCTAAACACATTGGAAATAATATGGAATTATTAATTCAAAATAACCATGTAATATCTTGATATGTAATATATCCCATTTTAAATCTCTCCTTGTTTCCTTGAGAGTGTTTTCTAAATTTTAATGCTAATAAATAGTTCTCCATAAAAACAAAAAGGAAATGAGCTCAAACTTCATCTATCCTTTTGATTTCAAATAGCCCTAAACATGCATGTGTGTCTTTAATTAAAGAACATATTTCTCTTATACATATAGTAGCACCTGCCAAGTTCTAGCTCGGTGGTGATCAATAATTATTATTATAGCATAAATTAATTTAAAAGCCATCAAATTATTTCAACATAAAAATAACTTTTTAAATGTAGGTTAATTGAGCAATAAATAGTGATGCAATGTGATAATGGATGAAAAGTTATGTCTTTCACAACTTGATATCCTTTAAAAAAACATTTAAAAACTCTTAATAAATAAAGAATATCCTAGAAAAAAGAGGCACAACTAAATGGAAAACTAATAAAATTAATAACTATGACTTACTGTTGCTGATAGGCCAATATATATGTGGACCTACTTGTAATTAAAAGAAGAAAACAATATATATATACTCTAGAAAAAAAAAAGCCCAAACATAGATATACCATAGCAAAGTAATCCCTGAGGATCAATGCCCAAGTTATTGAATTTGACAAACATGCTTCACTTTTTTGCCAATATATATGTGGATTTATTAGATGCTAAATCAAAATAGAAAAATAAATTTAAGCATGGCCTAAACACATAAGTGGAGCCAATTATTGATTTACATTATAGATTGATGTTAGTATTTTATTTCACATATATAATTTTTAGTGTGATTGATCTAATAAGTGGAAATTAAGTATCTACTCTTACTTCAAATTTGAGTTTTTATAACCTTCTTAATGATGTGTAGATCATACCATGATATGTAAGCATTTGTCTCTTCATTAGGTTGAGTCATGTATAAAGGCCACCCACTAAACTCTTAGAGATAGGTAATGCTAAATACTATACTATCTGTATACATTAGAAGGCATGTAATAAAACAATTTTCAAAAGCCATATAATGTTTCTCATGGGGTGAGCTAGATGACATATAAGAGTTTAGGGGTATCTAGATTAATTCATTCACTTAAGGTCTTTTATTCATGACTAAAATATGTAGCACATGTGCGAGGCAAACGAGAAGGTAGAACATAATCCTCACGTGCTAGATAGATTCCCTTTGCACTTAACCTTATGACATAATCATCCCCCCAATCACTATACTCTTTTTTCTTAATGCTAGCTTATTAACTCATTTCAAGTAAGAGGATAATAACATCAAGATTAGTGTTTAAGTCCATGATATTAGTAGATGAGGAGAGGCTAGAGGGGGTAAGAGAAGAAAAAGAGGAAAGAGAAGTGCATGATATATATAGACAAGGAGAGGTTGGATGGCGTCCATGATATTAGTAGACAAGGAGAGGCTAGAGTCCATGATATTAGTACACTAGAAGAAAAAGAGGAGTCCCTAATATTAGTACACTAGAAGAAAAAGAGGACAGAGGAGTCCCTGATATTAGCAGGCGAGGAGAGGACTGAGGGAGTGAGGGAGAAAAGGAGGAAAGAGGAGAAAATCAATAATAAAGCACTAGAGAAGGAAGGGTGTAAGGTTCCCCCCTTCCAAAATAAGGGAAACACTTAAGATAGTCTACTAAGTCTTAGATTGGAGAAAATTTCCTACTCGTCTCGACACCTTGACCATGTAAAGATTCAAGGATACGAGCCTTTTTCCATAGTACAATAATGCCAAAGACAAGATTTATATATATATAAAGTTTATACATAAATTCCATACAAGCCAAATCGGCTCTCTTATTCTTTTTATTTATACTGTCGATGATCTAGAATTTTGGCCTTCCAGCCTCTACATGCTGGGCAAATCCCTACGAGACCATACACCTCATCGTTGGCCACCGCTGTGGTGAGGACTCAAGCCAACCTATCGCCCTCTCAGGCTCCGTTGCTCGATCCTCCTGCCCCTCAGAGGGCTGTCTATGCATAGGGTGGGCTTATTTATGCACTAGCCTAGGCCCTCAGAACTAGACAGCATCACAATCTCTCGCCTCAATCGGGGAACCTTATTCTCCCAATGGTATGAAGGATACCATGGGCCGACTCTGGGCCTTTCTAACATCTCCGCCCTGGAAGAATAGGGCAGCGTCAAGGCAGAGAGATTTTGTACTTGTACCTTAATTTAACCAAGATAACAATCCATTTACTCAACTAAACCATAGGACTAGAATCCATGTTACCTTCAAGAAAACAATCCTTTTCACAAGATTTTTAGCATTTCAACTTGAGATTACGCGATAAGACATTCTTTATTAAGGCATATGCTATTGTTTAAAAGAATACAAACGTTAACTAGTAAATCAATCAAATAGATCACTATTCACAATTAATAGAGAAGCCGGGGCCATACCTCAACCCCTAAGAATGATATATAATTGAAAAACAAAATATATATATACCTTATAGAAATTTATCATTTATTGTTGTCTTTGCTCGTTTAATAAGAGATTCAGAACTTGATATATGAGAATAGAGAGCCTTCTAATTCCTTCGCTTACGATTGAAATCATCGGATCATCCCCAAGCTTTATCTCCTCTTACTCGTACTCTGACTTTTCTCCCTTTTGAAGGTTTATGGCAAAGTAGCCTTCTCTTGCAGGGCTACGACATACCATTCTTTCTTTAAAAGAAAAGCTATGGGGTAGTAGTCTCTTCCTCATAAAGGTCACAGCAAGCTAGTTTTCTTTTCCAAGAGATTAGATAAGAATGAAGGGATATATGCATCTCAAGGTCTAGAATCACCTTGTGGCTACTAGCTGCATTCTTATAGTTTCTCTGTGTAGAGACCTTAACAGAACTAGCGAATTGTTTCAGCCATAACTCTCTGATAAAAACTCAAAATATAGTCGTATAACCAATCAAAAGAATTAAAAGGCATTTAGTCTATAAGCCAACGCGAGTAGAATAGGCAGACGTTTGTATATAGCCACAAACGCACCATCTTTAGAAACACATTACTTTTTTAAATTTTTAGTATGCATGGACTCTAAATATGTAAAAGTACTCTAAATACAACCTCTTATCACCTAAATTTAAATTTTTATTTTTGGAGATACTTATCTCTTAATAGAACTATTCTTGTCTTCCTATTTCTTTTAGGATTTTTGAAGCCAATATTTTTATTCTAACAATTTCCTAATGTTTCTAGCCTTATTGTCACGCTCTTCTCTAAGTGCACTCTCTTTCCTTCTTGAAATCTATATTAAAAGAGACACATACATGGCTTGGGAGGGACCTTATAGAGGGAGAAGGAAAAGGAGAAGGTGGAAGAAATGGGGGAGAAGGTGCCTTTGATATTTACATGCATTATAAATGTTTGTTTAAAGCTATGTCTCTCCACCATAAAATCCTAAATCAATATACTAATGCTAGTGATGCTACTAATATAGGTTACCCTTTTTATTGATGGTGTTGTGAAGCCAGGCATTGCCTAATCTCATATCTATCTCAAATCCTTTCTCATCATTAACATTCTTATATTTTTCTTTTAAAAAATGTCACTCCTATGCATTAATGTAAATCTGAAACTAACCCACTAATGCAACTAAGCTATAGTGAAACTAGCCCATCAATGCAAATAAGTTATGGTGAAACTAGCCCATCAATGCAAATATATTAAAGTGAAACTAGTCCATCAATGCAAATATGTTATAGTGAAACTAACCTATCAATATAGATCTATTATAGTGAAACTAGCCCATCAATGTAGATATGTTATAGTGAAACTAGCCCATCAATAGGTATTGCGATGCTCGTGAAAGTTAATGAAAGACACAAGATTCTCTATTTGAATGTGATTGGTTAAACCATTACTTATTTGGATACCACCTTTAAGAAAATTGTAATTCTTAGTTAATGTTATTTTACATATTCAACTTCCTAAATTTGCCTAGTTACTTAACATTATGTAATATAATTGAATCTATCTCCAAAGTTTGCCTCATATCTTTTGTCCATCAAAAAGACATGTAGAGAGAGAGAGAGAGAGAGCGAGAGAGATGTATATGATTTTATCCTATTTAGGAAATGATTAAGGAAAGGAGTGAGGTTAATGCAATCAAAGATGATGTGAAATCAATTTTACCATGTTCAAGTTGGAGAATCAAGTTCGTCATGTTCCAAGTTAGAGAATCTTGCATCAGTGTGGTGTTACTTTCCTTTGATGGATCCTTGTAGCTTATGAAATATGAATATCAAGGCAAAGAGATGTGTCATTATCAAAAAAAATTGATTCCATATACATCTTGGAATAATTTGTAACTTCATACACATCTTAGAGAGAGAGAGAGAGAGAGAGAGAGAGAGAGAGAGAGAGAGAGAGTTTTATCCTATTAGGAAACAATCAAGGAAAGAAGAAAGGTAGCATAGCTTAATAAAATTGAATATCATGTGAAATCATATTCATCATGTTCAAGTTAGAGAATCAAGTTTGTAATGCTCAAGTTAGAGAATCAAGGACATCAATTTACTTTACGTGTCAGTGATGTTGCTTTCCTTTAATGGGTCCTTAAATATTATGCAATAGAAATATTGAGGCAAAGGTGTAGCTTTTGGAATTCTTGTAGCTTGTGCAAATCTTATGGCCATTAGCAAAGGAAAATTGATTCCATACACACCTTTAAGAGAGAGAGAGAGAGAGAGAGAGAGAGAGAGAGAGAGAGAGAGAGAGAGAGAGAGAGAGAGAGAGAGAGAGAGAGAGAGAGAGAGAGAGAGAGTTATCCTTTCTAGGAAACAATTTAAAAAAAATGATTGAGGTGGACCATAGCTTAATGTAATTAAAGATGATGTGAAATCAATTTTGTCATGTTCAAGCTTGAGAAGCAAGTTTTTTAATGTTCATGTTAGAGAATCAAGGACTAAGATTTACATTCTTGTGTCAATGGTGTTGTTGGGTCCTCATAGCCTGTGAAATAGGAATATTAAGGTAAAGATATGTCTTTTAGGAGTCTTGTAGCTTGTGCATATCTTATGGCCATTAGAAGGAAAATTGATTCCATACACTCCTTTTTAAGAGTCTTGTAGCTTGTGCATATCTTATGGTCATTAGAAGGAAAATTGATTCCATACACACCTTTAAACCATTTAGTTTCCGTTCGTGTAATAGATAGAAAAGTGAGAGCTTCAAAGTTGATATGCACAAGATTCTTTCATGTGATGTGCTATGCTATTAGGTCATGGGAAAAAAATCTAATACTATTAAGTAGACCAAGAGAGGACATGTAACATTACATGAGCTCTCTTTATTTCTTGCCGAGTATTAGATGTTAATAGTACATTGTCTATTGTATGTTGATAAAGCATTATTATTTAGGGGTTTTTTTAAGAGATAGGTACTATTTATTTTGTGAGATATGGGTACTATGTTTTTGTATTGGGAGGAAGTTTTTAAACCACATATCCACATCTTATGGTGAAGGAATAGGAGGAGGGGGGGATGGGGGGGTTGCGCGGGCTGAGTATTGAACCAACCCAGATGTCCAAAGATGGGTACTAAATTTGAGTTGCATGTAGACAATTTTTCTATGAAAATGTACATATTTGCAAGCACTTCAGGTGCTAATGTGCATGTATGAATGTGTGTATAGCACTCTTCTTTAAGGAAATTAATGGTCCTATTGGCAATGTCAAGGATGGTAGAGGGGTGAGGGGTGGATGAGGGCATAAGAAGGGGTAGATAAGTTTCTTCCTCTATAATCTAACCTTTCCCATTAGTTGCATGATTTAATTCTAGTGTAGAAACCCCAATCTGACCTTTCTCTTTAGTTGTATGATTGAAGGGAATCTACATTCCAGTGTAGAAAATCTCAAGTTATAGCTACCTTTTATTGCATTAATATTAGGGTTAGTTAGAAAAAACTACTACTGTGATTGAAGGGCATGTAGATTTTAGTGTAGAAAATCTCAAATTATAGCTATCTTTTATTGCATTAATATTAGGGTTAGTTAGAAAAACTACTACCATGATTTGATTAATCCTAACATAAATAGTTAAACATATAGTATGATGTTCATCAATTCATCAATTATACATGAGTAATTCAACTCAATTAGCTAGAGCTACATGCCCCACGTTATTTAACTTTCATTCATGATGCACTATAGCTATGACCCTATTGTCCATGATATATACATGATGATATATACATGTTAATGACAAATCACAACATGTGTGGTATTTTGATAGTGGTTCAAGCACATTACTTCTTAGCGTAATTTATTTTCTCCCCTTGAGTCTGCTCTTCAAGGAGGCACAATCACATATGCAAACAAGTCCTCATATCCAATGAAAGGAGTTGGTAAGGTTATGCTCACTATTGATGGTGGGACAATCACTCTCTTCGTAGTCTTGTTTGTATACCAAGCATTAAAAAGAACTTACTATCAGTCTCTACCATTGCTACAAGCAAGACTAGTGGTCATAGTTATTTATGACAGGTATATAGTTCATGCCTAGAGTGATTTGGAGACATTATTGTGGTATCTTATACTCTAAGCAATGGGATATTGGCACATAATGCTTGTTCAGTTAATTACCACATGTGCTTTGAGTGATGTAGAGCTATGGTATGCTTGCTTTGGTCAATTGAATTTTGAAAATTAAAAGGTAAGAGATGGTGTCAGAGTTGCCAAAGCTTAACACCATGTATGTAAGAGAAGGGTGAATTTTGAGCGAGATGCAACGGGCATCATTTTTTAAAGATGGATCAGTAAGGCCTATCTAGAAATTACAGCTTATACATAGTGATGTGTGTGGTCCTATGAGGATAGAATTGATTAGGGGATATCTCTTGAATTTTGGCAGTTTGTTATGCCTTAAAAGGTAAGAGATGGTTTCAGAGTTGCCAAAGCTTAAGGCCATGTATGTGAGGGGTGAATTGTGGGCAAGATGCAACGACCATTATTTTTCATGCTTGAGGAACTTTGTTTTTGAAAATGTATCTATATGTAAAGTTGGTGCCCTTCATATAGATCATCGAGGGAGGCATGAATGTTAAAGGAATTATATATATATATATATATAAAAGAGGCATAAAACATCAATGCACCATGCCTGGCTAAGAGAAAGAATAGATCTCTCATGGAGATGCCATGTTCTATGATTAAAAGTTGTGCTCTACCCCCTCTCAAATCGTTTTGTTTGCGGCGGTAAGAATCACGTGCCATATGACCAAACTTCCCACAGTAATGGCATTCCACATTTTGCATAGATGTTTGTTGGCCTTGCCAACGTCCTCTTCCACGAGGATTACCTCTGCCTCTTTGAGGTGTATATCCACGACCACCTCTAGCACCATATGAAGGCTGAAAATTCTGTTGTGGTGACCTATCCTGCCATCCACGACCATTACCGTGACCTCGTGATGCAAATCTCCCCCTACCTCTAAATCCCCTTTGTGAATAGAAAGCGTGATTTCTGCCATTATCATCATGGCTAGTAGATGCATCATGAAAAGAGTCACTGAGTTTGATTTCCTCAATAAGCAAGAGTGAAACCAACTCATTCAAATCTGGTAAACGTGTACTCTGAACAGAGATAGATGTATCAAAAGACTTGTACTCCTTGTTGCCAAGAGACCACGCAAGGCAATGTCCACCAAATCATCATGAGGCATCATGGGGGCATTGATAGTTGCGAATGCATCTGCATACTTCTTTATCTCTTGTACATAATCATGAATACTCCTTCCTTTCTGCTTCACATTATGAATCTGTTGTCTCAACTGAGACTTATAAGCACTAGTATCTGTATCAAATAAGCACTAGTATCTGTATCAAATAGCTTTACCAAAGTATCCCATGCATCCTTGGGATTCTCAGCATCATGTATATGTATGAGTATAGCATCCGATATACATATAGACTTATAAGCACTAGTATCTGTATCAAATAGCTTTACCAAAGTATCCCATGCATCCTTGGGATTCTCAGCATCATGTATATGTATGAGTATAGCATCTGAGATACATATAGACAAGTAATGCAAAACTTTGTATGCTCTCTCTGACCATTGTTTATGAGCTACAACTTGTTGTTATGTAGGTTCTCGCGGTAGATCCCCGGCTCTGGCTCCACACCTATAACAAGATTCCAAAATCCTTTTCCTTTCAAAAAGCTTTTAATCCTGTACTTCCATGCCTAGAAGTTCTTTCTATCCAACTTCTCACCCACAATTTATATTGGGTTGTCTGATATATTTGCTCAATGCAAATGCACCTTCCTCCACACACGTCCAATTCTATAAACGAGCCTTCCTTAGCTCAACCACACTCTAATAAGTGTTCAAGATACTCCAAAGTACCCAATGAACTTCATTGTTGATGTAGAAAATCACACTGATTGCATTTAAATTGAACTGGCATACTCAGTCCAAAATACCCTGTTTTGGCGCGCTTTCCAAGGCTTCAAATTGCAATGTGGTGGTTCAATCAAGTGTGGATAACTTTCATTGACACCCAAACAAGCTCAATGTTGCATATTAACACCAACCAAGGTGCATACATACCAAAAATATCAAATCCCCTTCTCTATTTTGAGAAAAACCAATAAAAACCAGTAGGAAAAGTGCTCTATTTTCTTCAATTCTTGTCCAAATTGAGGGACCAGGCATTCATTAGATTAGTAATGATGTCTAATAACTCCATGTAAAAGGAATTAGACCAATTGTAAAATTTGAGAGAGTAATTATCCGATTAATGACCCTCTGTTTCACTAATCAATGTTTTATAGCCTTTTCAATAAGCTCATAATTAGCTCCAAAATGCATAATTGCTCCAAGCAACCACATAGCAACCTTCTCCTCTGTGTGTATCACAAAATTTCTAAGAAGATTTTGAGATTAATCAATCACAAAGCTTGTATTTAACCTCCACTTATGCAAGATGAGCAAAAACTGCCCTGTTTCTGGCCTTCAGGCTGCGTCGCCTGCTCTTGGAGGGATTTGGCAAGTTGGTTGTGACTATTGAAGGTACATGAGGGTTCCCAACACTCCTAGGCATGCACCCAAGCCACCAATTGATTGATTTTTGTAAGAGACCAGCTCCAATTGCATTAAAAATGAACCTCTATTCTCTGTTTTGTGAGGGCTTCAAAACAGTAATTTTCCAATCACTCCAATGCATCAAACTTGCTCCAAATTCATTCTAGGGCTTGCACATGAGTTGCCAACACATTCCCTTTTGTCAGATACATGAATCTTTTCCAGATTTGCAACCATTTGCCTCATACATTAACCATTATCAAGCTTCAATGGAGAGCTTGCAAAACAAAAATTTTTTCTTTGCTTTGGGCAACTCAAATCTAATGTTGTTTGTGTTTTTGCACCTGCAATCCGCTCAAGGATGTTTAGTGTTCCTTACCCGGTAGGCCAAGCTCTCAGATTTGGTGAAAATCGGTGTGCTCCAAGCTTCACAGCTCCAATGGCAAGCTCCACAGCTTTTCTTCACAGCTTCTTCTCCCTCTTCTCTCACTCACTCATAAACCCTACTAGACAGCACCAGGCTCTGATACCATGATGAAAAATAGGTAGAGGGAGAGGAGACACACACACACAAGAGCAAACCCTAATGTATTAGTCAAACCCTAACCATAGAGGGAAGCCATGTCCCATCTCACACAATGCATAAAGCCATAATCCATAAGCTACAGCACACTACTTGTGTTGTGTCCACACACAGCTAACCCTAGCTAATATCCACACTACTTGTGTTGTGTCCACACACAGCTAACCCTAGCTAATATCCACACACAGCTAACCCTAGCTAATATCCACACACTATGACCAGCTGGACACGGTCATTTATGTCTCACACATGTTACTACCTAACATGCCAGCACATAGTGCAACTGGCACAAGCTAATATCAAGCTTGAATCTCAACACTTCATCGATATATTATGAGAGTAGCCATTGTAATAGCATTAGGCCTCTTATGAGCTTAAAGTGCCCGGCCACCCATAGTTTAAGTGAGTGTGAACACTTATGGCCATGCATATAAGTGAATTTCTCTCATTATACAACAGACTCTCCCATTGTGGAATTGAGTCTTGCTCTTGCTAATCTCTCTCCCTAATGCATACTAGTGAGTGTGTGTGAGTGAAGTGAGGTGAGAGGAGGGATGAGGACCTGTAGTGCAATGCGACGGTGGGAGACATGGTAGAATTGCTTCTCAAGGAGTTGTAGAGCTTGGAGACCTCAAGGGTTACGAGCTCGACCATTGGAAATAATCTCTCACGAGAGTTGCGGTTCACTAGGTAATCTCTTTTTGGATATGTTTTAAGGAGGGTTAGGGTGAGCCATAACATTTTTGGCACCGTGTCGGGGAGCCATCCCTTGGCTTTTTTCATTGTTTTGCCTCTAATCTACGCATAACCCATTTCCCATTATCTTGATTAATGGTTTCCCATGGAAAAGATGTGGATTTGATGGCGATTTGTGTGAGATTTGGTGTAGAATAGCTCTCTTTTTTTAGAATACTTTTTGTTTGATTTTTAGATTAATTTATTATTTTTGTTGTTGCTTTTATGGGTTTTCATGTTCTTAGGGCTTGCACATAGTTTGTATTAGGCTTAGTTTGCATCCATTGCATCAAACTATGTAATAGAATGCAATTTTTAGTGAATGTTAGTTAGCTCTCTTTAGTGTTAAACATAGAACTAAGATAATTAATTTTAGTTTAATTGTGTGTTTGTTGTTGAAATTATTTGGATTAGAGTGTTAGCAAGCATTTTTAAAACCATAAAAAAACCCTTGAATTTGAACAATTTTAAAACCATAAAAAAACCCTTGAATTTGACTAATTTCTCTTAATGGACTGGTTTTTGTCATTAAGGGTGATTAATCTTGTTCAAGAGGCCAAAAAACTAGAAAATATGTTAATTGGGATCTAAATTAATCATATGAGTAGTCGAAATTGGTGTTTTTGAGTGTTTTGAGAGCATCAAGATGCATCAAAACACCTAATCACATCAATTTTTTTATCAATAGGAGAAATTTGACTCTCTTTACTTAATTTTGCCTTAAAAGAGGAGACGATAATTAAGAGTCTAATTAATCTCCTATTTTAGATTAATTTATACAATTGTTGATGCACAAAGATTAGCATTCTCTTGCTCTATCCAATGATGTGCTCAATTATGAAAATTAATTAGAGATTAGTGGTTAATTAGAGTCCTTGATTAGTGTAAAAGAGAGAAAGATTAGTGAAAAGATTAATCTTAGATTAATTCTTAATCACTTTTTTTACATAACTCATTAAGGCTGATGAGCATTCAATGAGTAGATGCTCATGAGTTATCAAATTGTCCATTTTGGGCGTCATTTATGAAGGGTGTAAGGGGTGTCATTAAAAGGTTGACTTTTTAATTCCCACACCTTTTTAGAAAAATGCCCATATACCTTTCATTTTAAATTTAAAAAATATTCTCCCCCAAAAAGAGAAATTCGTATTTTCCACTAGACTCCAAAAACCAAAAAAAATCGAATTTAATATTCTATGAAGTTCGGTTAACGGCGTGAATATTTTTTCACACCTAAAAGTTTCACGAGCCGAACTTTTCACGGCCACAGACTTTTCATGGCTCACCTTTTCACGGCTTGACTTTTCACGCCTGACTTTTTCACGGCCTATAGATTCACGAACTCACTCTAACAAAAAAATAAAAATAAAATTTATAAAACTCGTGAAGTCCGTCAACGTGAAAAGGGGTCCGTCGGCAAAAAAAAAAAACACCCCTATTTTTTACCATGGCCAACATAAAACTCTGACATGGCCACGATAGAGGGATTACCAGGGATTACACAAGGACTGAAGCCAATGTGGCTGACATCTTCGAGCCATTGAGATCTATGCCACAAATTCACCTCCCAATACCATTGGCCATGCCTTTGGTTCAGTGCAATCACTACGACCATCCCAATCCTCATTGTGTATACAAGGCACCTATTCTTCTATACTGCATATATTGTGTATACAAGGCACCTATTCTTCTATACTGCATATATTGTAAAACCTTTGACCATGATACTAAAAAATATCCCACTTCATCCACAATGGACTCAAAACCTCCATCTCCCATGCACCAAACTGAAACAGTCCAAAGGGTAGCAACTGCTCAGGAAGCAGTTAATCGGACACTTCAGTGTTTCTATTGTCGTGGACCTCACAAGGTGGTAGATTGCATAGTTTGGAATACTTCCATGCCCATAGTTTGGAATACTTCCATGCCCATAGTCACTAACACCTTGCGACGCCGACCAATGTGTGAACGATGTGGCATTGATCACATGCTCCAAGATTACCCAAGATGAGTTGCTTCAATGCAACTTGTCTCACAAAATACAACTCTTAACATCTTAAGTGTACAAGACGGGCAATTGTCCACGGTGCCCTTGAATGTGCTTACATGCTTACAAGCTAAGGTACGAGAAACTGTCACAAAAGGAACTCAAAAGACAATACCTTAGCATGGGTAGAAGAACATTCTTTAAAACAGAACCCAAAAGAGAAAACAAAACCTTCTAAAACCAAGAAAGACAAGGGACAACAAACCATCGAAACTAAGGTCGAATTAAAAAATAGAAACCATCGAAACTAAGGTCGAATTAAAAAATAGAAAAAAGGAGCCTGTAGAGGACATAAAGCAAAAAGGGAACATAAACACAAAAGGGCCAAAAGCTATATATGATGCAGAAGCATCCACCCTCAAAGACCACCACACAAACCTTGAAACCCATATGTGCAACGACACGGGATACAAAAGCCCAAAAGAAAATTCGATCTCGTTGCATGGGTAAACATAATGAAAAAGTGACAAACCAAATAAAGTAAGAGAATGAAACAAGTTCTAGTATATCACTAAGTCAGGATGAAACAAGTTCTAGTATATCACTAAGTGAGGATGAAACAAGTTCTTACTCTTTGCTCAGTGCACCACATAGACCAATCAACAAGAAACTAGAACCCACCCAACCACCCCAAATGGATAATAAATGATCATATGACATATGCAGAATGCAAAAATCAAGCTCAGGAGAGCATGCTTAGCTTGGTTGAATGTCTTACAGGGTCACCGATTGTGATTGAGCCTCATAATGCCAATCCTAAAGTAGCAACCAAGATACAAAGCCTAGAAGAGTACTGCTCCCCCTTTCAAGAGGAAGACACACTCTACAGAAGAGTTATTTGGAACAAATTGTACAAACTATACGCTTGAGAAAGCATGTGAGGAATTTGATAATTCCCTTACAAGATTAAAACAGTCTCTCAAAACCTCATTCGGAGGAATGCTTTTCTCTCATGATAAAGCTAATGTCACATCAACACTTGCACCTTTAAGGGCTCAATCTGAGTTATACCAAGACATAAAGAACTCCATAAAATAGGACTGTGAGAATTCACAAGTTTCCAAACAGACCTTATTAAGAATTGTCAGAGGGCCAAGTGTGCCAGTGTATGCATTGGGTTCTCTTGAAAAAGCTAAAAGCCAAAATGAGGATGAAAGTGAATAGGAGTATGAAATGGAAATGGGATCTGAAGCCGAAAAAATAACCGAAATATCCATGGTTCCTTTGGAAGATTCTATCATGGTATGGTTGGATTTCCCTACAAGCAATTATGTTAAGCACAAACGTGCATTGATTAGCCCTCGAGAGCTAGTCATAATATCATGACAATAGACACTTGGGTGTCATTGGGACAACCTAAACTCATCCCTACAAGAAATAGTCTTGCAAAAGGAGCCAATTGATAAAACCTTGAAGTTCTAGGTTACTTTAAATACACTACTCAAACAATCGATAGCAATATGGAATTCCTTGGCGGAACTTGTGTAGGTGAATCATTGTATTCACTAGATCAATCCATGCAAATAGTCACCTTGAACACTCCTGCAAGCAATGTAAAATTGCTATTACGGGAGGAAGAAACCTTGCGGGAGCTGGAACTTCCAACATATCTTACTGAAAAGGTCCCTAGAATTTTGGTTGGATTGGAAATTGTAAATAAAATCACCACAACTCAAGCACAGCTTTACCCAACACATGAGAACACAATCTCATGACCTTCGAGCTATGGGATTTGTTAGGTCAACCAACACTCATGACACATCCTGAAAGGATTACCTTTACACAAGACTTGAACATGCCATGTTTGGGGTACTTTGAATATACAATGTATATTGAAACTAACCCCCTCACTTGCAAGTTTTTTGTGGTTGAGTATATGTTGGAAGCAGATTTGATCTTGGGACATAAATGGACTATTGCTACCCAAGCACCATTGTGCTTTGCTAGCGATAGAGTCATCATGATGGTAGTCAACGATAAAAAGTGAACAATACCATACTACAAGAAAGAGAATCCAACTTTAATGGATATCTATGATGTTGAACGCAAAAGGATACACGCCTCTTCCACAAAAGCCCCTCTACATAATGACTTACCATCTGTGTCAACGACGACGACGACGACTGACTCCGATAAAGCAACTCTTCTTCAACCCCATCCTCACCTATGAAGTTTGATGCCCAAACCTCAATCAACAAATATTCCTGAAGAAGTTCCCATAGCCAAACCATCGATCTCTAACAAGGAACTCAAAGGGAAGGCCTCGGACCCTATGCATCTTCATCGACCAACCTCACCAAAGGAGACAGCCACATGCTCAAAGACCTCATCATCGACAACCACTTCACAAGAGACTCTAGCCTCATCATCTTCAACAATGCCTACGAGTCTCAAACTTGCAGCCTACTCAGTGCCAACCAAAGTGAAGGAGGGCCCAAAACCTTCCACACATTAACCCAAAAGAAAACTCCACCAAGACTACCAAAATCATGATATCTTAATAGTATCAAAATGTAGGTGGAGAAGCAGCTACTTCTAGCTCAAGGCTACTATGAAGGTGCCAATCAAATTTGGGTGCCTCGATAGTTAAAACCTCTTCCTCATGCAACACTCGGGGAGGCAGGGGTAAAAGAAAAGTACTCCGCAACATAGTCCACAAAACCCTATGCGAGTTCATAAAAAAAATCCACCAAGTCATCAAGAGTGGGTACCGAAAACATTGCTCTCCAGCAGAGCAGGCACAAGGGTACTACCAAAGAAATACCAAAGCTTGGATCCCTAAGCACATCACAAAGTCCCCTAAGCTTGCACAAAGAAGAAAGCCTCAGCACCAAGCACATCGGCCACAAGTGCCACAAGTTTAAAAGGTTTATCAAAGATGGGTGCCTGTGCCTATGCTTCAACAACAAGGATACTATGATGGTAATTCCATCATATGGTTCCCAAAATTGAACAATGTGAAGAAAACCTCACCACCGACTTCAACCCCAATAGCTTCACTATAGCTCGACAAGAATAGAGGCCCAAGAAACAGCAAGCAAATCACTCAACCACTCTGGTGTATTCAGCACCAAAACAAGAGCTTGTCTAACAAGCAAACAATCAGTAGTCTTCCCTACTGCCTCGACAACATTTGAGCAACAAATTCAAGAATCAATACCCACGTATATAACAGAGACTTATGAGCGTATCAAGAACAAAATAACAATACTCTTGTCACCCCTCTGGACATGCGAAATGAATGCACAAGAACTTGTTGCTTGCAAGTCAAGACCTAGTTGTCCCGTAAAATCAATATAAAATAAATAAATAAATATAAATAATAAAAAAATCTGCACTTCACGGGGTTAAGACCGGCAATCTCACAAGTTCAGGTTTCTCAAGAAATATAGTCTCACGGCTTAAGAATCTGCACTTTCATGATTTAAGCCTCATCACGGATTAAGCCATATCATGCATTACCACATTCCCAACGATCTTCAATAGCCATTATATATTTGTTAAGCTTATTACTTACTATTCTTTTAGCTAAATTAATGAAGCAACTGCTCCATGAGTACATATCCATTCTTATGCATAGGATAACATTTGTACCAAAGTCTCACCATCGACAACTTTCAGGTACATCTCTGGATAGGGGGCCATGGTGGGCGAAAGCTTGGTCAATGGTACAACCCATTGCCTGGAATTTTCCTTCAAATTAAAAACCTCTCCAAATGATGCCACCATCTTCACAAATTAATGATCTTCAATCCTTAGTGAAGATATCTATATTAGCCTCGCTGCCTGCAAGTCGACGTAATTCTTTCAATCCTCACCAAACAAGTGGCTACTTCAACACAACGGAGAAGTTCATCAATAAGAGTCTATATGACTCATTTCTTGTACTTCATATAAATCTACTTCATAAGAGCACTTAAATATACATAATAACATAAAAAGCACATAGGTAGAAGAAGACAGGAACATGTCCTTCTCAACAACATTTGACAAGAATCCTGCCACACAAAAGGGACATCATCAAAAGCCAATTACTTCAAATGATGAATGTCTTCAATAAATCAAATGAGAAACTGAGAATCACCATCTCGTTCTGATGATTAAGTCTACGTTCCTCTGGAATCCTTCCCTCTCTTCTCTCCCATTATTAATATCTCTTTGTCTCCCCACCACTAAACAAAAATACATGTAACCTTGTTGATGATTGCCAAAAATAAATTAAGCCAAAAAAAGGAGGCTCACACAAATATAAAAATGAAATCATTCATAAAAAACCCCACCCCCAACCCCGTTAGGAATTCCCAACACACCACTAACCTCTTCATTCATTAACTAGCTTTTCTTATTTCTTCCAGAGGAACAAAGACAATTGAACATCATCAAAGACATCGACAAAGATTTTTCAGTCTCCCCACACAAAGGTCTTCAACGTGATCCACGAGGACGCGATCGCCATCAGAAAGGGGGGAATGTTAACCCAATTCTAGGATTAACAAGAGCTACCGCTATTATCTTACATCAAGGAGTCACGGTAGATGCACCAAAGGGTCGTACATTCAAGATATGAAGCCTTGTGCTTCTAATAATTTTTTCGAGAGCCAATAAAGCGTCAATTTTTGGGGTGGTCCTGGGTGCTATAGCCCATTACTTGAATCTTTTTGGCTTTTAGTGTTGTGTGGATAGTGAGGTTTTTGGGACCCAAGCGCATCGATTTTGACACCCCAATATAGGGGTTTCCTTCTTAGAATCCTTGTGCTTCTAATAATTTCTTCAAAAGCCAACAAAGAATCAATTTTTGGGGTGGTACTGGTGGTCGGTGCTGCAACCCATCACTTGAATCTTTTTGGCTTTCAGTGTTGTGTAGACAGTGAGGTTTTTGGGACCCAAACGCACGGGTTCCCTCTTTTTAGCTTCCAAGGTTGTGCAGATGACGAGAGGTTTTTGGGACCCGAGGATGGGTTTCCTTTGTAGAAGCCTTAGGCTTCTATAGCAGCTTGACACAGATCCAAGGGGGCTCAAGGTTTGGGTAGAACACTGTTGTGCATGGGGTTCTCACTTGGTAGATCTGCGCTTGTGGTTGTGGGATTTGCACTCGTGGTTGGGCTTTGGGCTCGTGGTTAGTAGGCTTTGGGCTTCCCTTGAGGTTATGTCTAGCTTGTAATTCACAACCTTGGAACCAAGTGTTCCATTAGCATGACTATGTTAAGCCCGAATGCAAGCTAAAAAGACATGTTGATAGTAGATAGGCCCATAGAGCAGAGTGCATTTTGTGCTCCCAATTTCTCCTCTACAGTCTTGGTGAGAATGGTCCACAAGGTCTTGTTTGTGATTTTGGCCTGGCTCTTCACTTGTGGGTAGCAAGGTGTTGAATTTTTGTGCACCACAAGGAACTATTTGAGCAAGAACTCTACCACTTTATTCATAAAATGTGTATTGTGATTGCTCACTATTTCTAGTGGAATAGGTAATCACATTCTCGCAGTTATTAGGAGGAACATGGTGGCAGCTCTTGCATTAGTTTTTTGTGTATCTTTGGCCTCGGTCCATTTTGTGAAATAATGTGTGGCATCAATGAAATGTGCCTAGGTTCCCTTAGTAGTCAAGCTAGTGGGACCCACAAAATTTAAACCTCATTTTTTAAATAGTTGTTTCAAAATTACAGGAGGTAGGGACATTTGGTCCTTCTTGTAGACTAAGGTGAACCTTTGGCATTCATCATAGTGCTTCATAAACTCGGCTGCGTCCGCAAAGAGTTTTGGCCCACCAAAGTCTAGCTCAAAGAACCTTGTAAGCAGTTGTATCCCTGGCAAAGTGTCCTACACCTACGACACAATGGGCTTGCTCAACAAGAATAGCCATAAAGTTATCTTTATAAACACATTTCCTCATGATGCCACCCTTGACCCTTCTTAATGGGATGATTAATTGAAAATCCATTGGCCGAGAAGTGGGAGATGTCTTTACTCCATTTTGGTACGTGGTTAATGTGGAAAAGTGGAGCACTGGGAAGATCATCTTTTGTAATATCATATGTGCCCCATGAATTTCTACACCTCTTTGTAGTTGACATGTGGAGGCAACTTTAAGATCACATGGATATTGTTTTCATCAATAGAGATGTTGTTTCTTAGAAATAATGGTCCAAGGATGACACCATGTTTAACCCAGAGAATTGACATTTGAGTGGGTTTAACGAGATGCAATAGAGCCACAAGCAAATAAGCAAGATGCTCCTTCCACTTGGAGTGCATGCATAGGTTGCCAATGAATATCTCTAGGATCTTTCAAAGGAGATCGTTGAAGGCTATACACATCAAGTGTTGGAAGGTGGTTGGGGCATTGGTCAAGCTAAATGGAACGATATGATATGCATAGGTTTCCCATTCCATAGAAAATGCCATCTTGTATTAGTCATGGTGGGTGGCTGGGTTGATCGTCACTTGGTTATAGCCGGAGAAGCCATCTAAGAAGGTATATAGATTTTTTCTCTAGGGACTTTTTCTAGCATATGGTATGGTAGGGAAAGGGGTAGTGATCATGTAAGATTCCTCCTCAGCTTGAATAACAATTAAGCCTCTACTTCAATCCCTTGTAATCATTCTATGTTTCTGAATACAAGAAAATATTATTTTTCCTTGTTTGGCCTAGTGAGATAAAAATTTCTAGAAAGTGGTAAATCAATATTGGGATATTTTTGGATTAAAAAATTCTACATATATCAAAAAAATGTTTCCCTGAAGCAGAAAATCAAAATAGATTTTCCAAGGTGCAATTGGAATTAATTAAAAATAATTTAAAAGACAGCCTAAGGGCCAAATTTTTTTGAAAATTTTGGATTAAGGTTCCTATGGACCAATAAGATTAATCCAAGTGTTGGGATAAGATAAATCCAAAGAGTAAAAGAAAATACCCAAAAATGAGTAAATGCTCACATAAGATGAAGAGTTGACTAAGTACTAGATTTATTAGTTAAAAATTATGAAGTATTAATAAAAAAATGAGATATTTTGGAGTAATCATTCATTTTTGACACATTGGTAAGGAGAAGGGGGCCCTTCAAGGAGGCGCCTATTTCACATGTGTGGATGAGTTTTAAACTCAAAAATAATAGGATATTTTTATCTCTCCTCTCTCCTAGATCAAACCAAATAAAAAAGGGAGCCAAACTGGTCCAAATTCAGCCAAACTGAAGCTAGAAAATTCTAGAACTCAATTGGACTCAGTTAGTGGCCTCCCTCACCTATAAATATACCCTAATTCTTTTGTATTATCATCTGTGAACTAAACTATGCCGGTATTACTCTAAGATAAGCTTATTTTCTATTATTCTCTAAAAATCCTCGACAAATTGAAGAGATTGGAGCTTCTCTCTCTCTCTTCAATCTTCCTTGGAGACTTCATCAACATACCAAACCAATTGATTGGTTGGGGGCCTCTACTTTAATCAAAGAATCAAGCAATCTAGGAGGTAAAATGTGATTTATGATCTTTTTTTCTTTAATCTCCAAATGTTTATCTCTTCTCAACCCCTCTCAAGCTTGAGAAGCATTCAATTGAAGTTCTTTAATGAATTGTAGTGATAAAACACATAAATTCCCATTTTTGCTTAAATTATAATGTTTTTAAAGCATTTCTCTCTCTCCCCCAAAGAATGGTCATTCCTATGACCTATTCTATATTCAAATAAAGCTTCTCATCTCATGAAGCAATCCTCTAATCTAAAAGTAATTTCTATGCTTGTCAAATTAGAGGCCAAATAAGTGGCTTTTTAATGCTTTTAATGGAAAATTTAAGATTCAAGTCCATAATTGGATATTGATCCAATTAATGGTTATTCTAATCATAGGGATATTACTAAACTTTATGCTTTCAAATTATTGAGAATTATCAGTAATAGCAGCGAAGCTATGGTAAAATTTTTAAAAAATTAACACATAAATCATTTTCATTCATAATATGAAAAGAGGACTTCCTACCATATTCTAGGATTAATCATCCTAGATTAATTGAATGATTCTCATTATAATCATGAAAAATTTGATTTTTATGTTTATGCATAAATAGTTAATTAGGAAAAAGAGGAATTTCTAGTAATCCATTTCTATGTTAAAAGAGTAATCCCCATGACAATGGAAATCCATGTATTCCAATGAAGTAAGAGAAAAATTGTGATGCTAAAATAATGTATATTTTATTTAAAAATTAAAGAAGGATTTTAGTTAAATTTATCTTTTTGTATAAATAAGTTTAAATGATGAAAGAGGAATTCCCACCATATTGGAATTCAAATATTTAAATAAGGAAAGTGTAATTCCTAGTGTAAAGAAATTACTAGAATTTTTTATTTAAATTTTAAGAGAAAATTTAGTTAAATTTATTTTTTTTGTATAGATAAGTTTAAATGATGAAAGAGGAATTCCCACCATATTGGAATTCAAATATTTAAATGAGGAAAGTATAATTCCTAGTGTAAAGGAATTAATGGAGATTTTTATTTAAATTTTAAGAAAAAAATTAGTTAAATTTATCTTTTTGCATAGATAAGTTTAAATGATGAAAGAGGAATTCCCACCATATTGAAATTCAAATATTTAAATGAGAAAAGTGAAATTTTTAGCTTAATGGAATTAATGGATATTTTTATGTAATTTTTAAGAAGAATTTCAAATGGATTTAATTGGTAAAAGAGGAATTCCCATGATAATTGGATTGGGACAGACAGTAAACCTTCTTGTCCATCTCTCGATCTGAATCGAGTAAAAACTTCGTGGACCAATTCCAGTTTCTAATCACAAAGAATAGACTACTGGAACTAAACTAGTTTTTCCTGGACTGAACTCACTAAGAATCTAGTTGGACAATTAGACTAAATGATGGGTAGATAACCTTGATGAGAGATCAAGCATCCTCATTATGAAACTGGGAATTATGGAAAAAGGGTTTTTAAAACCAATCTCAAATTGGAATTTTACTTGCATTAGAACCTCTTTTTTTTAATTCAAAGGATTGTTTTACACCAGAATGCTGGAGGAAGCATTTGGCTTATGTTTTTCTAAGAGGAGGCTCGTTGGAACAGCTGGCGGGGAGTCGTCAAGGGACATCGCTCGCAGCAAAGCCTATCGAGGTCTTGACCAGCCTCGGTACGATTAAAATGGTGCTCTTTTGGTATGATGGGTGAGGACCGACGAAGCAGTCCTTCAGTGAAGTGCTAGAACACCTAAGGAGGATCCTAGAGGGTTCTGACTAGGCGATGCACGGGCTCGCGGTTGCTAGGACACCCATGCGTACGTCGAGGAAGGTTTCGAATGGACTAAAAGGAAAGATTTTTGGGAACTAAATTTTGATACTGGATCTCGTTGGCCAGCTGGTCAACGGAGAGTCCAGTGGATATTATTGTAATACCATGGACTCAAAATTTTGGAAAATGATGATCAGAAATATTATGATTTCTATTGAAGGATTATTTTAAAGCCAGTCGAATCTATTATAAATGGTAATTTCATATTGGGTGTGTACGTGGTATGCCTACCTTAATTTTTGCATGAATTGCCGCGGCTAGGGGGCCTGGGAACTCTTTTCCTCGGTACCCGAGCAAAAATACAACCAAATCTTTATAAAGAAATCCCACCAATACAGGCCAGGTGGTTGGCTAAAACCCATGGGCCAGATGGGGTAAGGCTAGATCGAAGGATTCCTAAGAAACAACTAGATATGATTAGTTACGTTAATTAGATTAAAGCCTGAGAACTCTTCTTGATCTGACTATGTGACTTCAAGTTCGGTCACATCAGTTTAACTAGTTAAGACTTTGACTCGTTAGAGTAATTTCCCCCGTTAGAATATTTTCCCATGGTGGAATCACCCGTGCCTTCCGAGCGAGGGGAGTCTTCCGGGCCCGATTCCTTGGAGGGACCGCTCGGGCTAGCCTCTCGTCCCAGACATCCGCGGGGTGAGGCCCCGACGAGTGTGGATCCCCGCCCTCACACGGGAGGCCGACATCGCTTCCGCCGCCGTCGGCATGGGTATTGCGGAGGGGGCAGGGACCTCACAGATCACAAGAATTATGGTGGCATTAACCTTTTTGAGGCTAACACACACTCTCAGCTTTTCGTTCTTCTTAGGATTAATCACTATTAGGGTGACACCCCACTTGTTGGTGTGCTTGGTTTCATACACAAATCCCACATCAATGAGCTTGTTTAGCTCTACTTTGGCCATTTAATCATACTTGGGATTCATATGGTAGGATCTTTTATGGGAAATTATTTATGGTTAGCCAAGACATGGACCCAAGCCTTAGAGTCATCAAGCTGGGAGAGTTCGTAGTCTTGGTTCTTACCTTCACTATCCAACAACTTGTTGTAACATTTATAGATGTTGACTGAAGCAGTTATGATAGTTGTGTCAGACTCATTGGTGAGAATGCCTCAACCCATGGGATGAGTCTTCCCTATTTTCATGTTTATCTTCAAGGACTAGTTACCTTTATATATATAAATGTGATTGGTTTTCTAATCATAAACTAGCCTTGCTTCTCTCATGTAAGGCCTATGAGGATCATTGTGTATGACCCTCTTCTATAAAAATCCATCACCATGAGGATTGTTGTGTCAAACTCATTAGCAAGAATGTCTCACCCCATGGGATGAGTCTTGTCTATTTTCACATGATTAATCCTCCTTTTACACTTAATAAGTTAAGGCTCGTCAATGTGGTAGTAGATGGTTCTACCATGGGGGAAATTGTCACTATGTTGTTGGGATAATCCTTGTATGCATGGTCAAATCCACACTTATAACACATAACTCCATAAGGAATTACATTGGGGTTGGGCATGAGATTCGGAGTGCATGGAACACTTGAGGATTTGGTTTAGGGTCTTTGTGTGAGTGAACTCCACAATACAATGTAGGCCTTTGTATCAAAAACATTGCATCAATGGCCTATGTACCATATTGTTAAGATCTCTTTCTCTTTGTTGCACTATGGCTATGAACAGAGAGGTGTAGTCTATGGGGGTGAAGCCTATTCAGGAGGATACCCATAGAGATAATATTGTTTTTGCTCATATGGGTCTTGTTGGTCATAAGACTCATAGTTCTTCTATTCCTGGTTTTCTATCCGTGTGGGTAGAGCCATCGAATATTTTTGTACTAGTGCAAGGAATCTGTCACTCACGGGACCCATTTAATCTTCTTGAAGAAATAAATCAAGAACTCATAAATTATATCAAAAATGAAACAAAGGCTTTGAATTGAATTGAAAAACCAAATCACATATGCATAACATAAGGCAAGAGAGAAAGAATAATATCACCATCAGTGACAAGACTGGGTGCAATCTCCCCCCCCAACGTGAGTGGCTTCTTCTCGCGTGGGTATTTATGATATATTCCAAAAGTAGGCCTTGAGCCAAAAATAGAGTACACATCCATATTTGGACTTTGCCATTAAATTAGTCTTTGTCCTCAAGCCTTCTAAGGTTTGCACAATTTTCTAATACAATAATCTAACTTGTGCACATATGCACATTACAAAATAAATCAACTAGTGCTTACATGCACACTGTACAATAAATTGATGCTTGCACACACACAACATCACAATGATGTCAAAATAATATCAAACGCCATCATACGGCCACAAAATATTGTGAATATAATAATGAGATCTGTCCACACGCCATGGCTCAATCCACCATCCGTGCGACACCTAAATTGGTACCCTCGCACTGTGCAACACATAAGTCAATACCCTTGCACACCTCATTACATAAACTCATAAACATAAACCACGTCAGTAACAACAATCAATTGACATCGCATCAATCAATCCTAACACGTTCATGAGAAATAGGCATCATCATAAAAAATATAAATCAAATACCAAAATGTCACCAAATACACATGGGAATCCACGCACACATGGAAATCCATCCATTACTAACTATTAAGAATACTCGGGCATCCCCGTCAAATAATAAATGAGCATGACTATCATCCCATAAAATAACATGGATCATAATAGAATCGACTGATTGGGCAGTATCGGAGGTGGATATGGAAACTAAGGGGGTTTGTGCATGCCTGACAATAAAGGGCTTTGATATGTAGGCACTGGATCTTGTGCCTACTGTGAGGAGTAATTGGGAGGATTAGCAAGGCCAATGGTTGACTTAGAGTAGGGAGAATCTATTATGGTACCGAATTCCACCTTGTTGGGTTTCCTTGGTACCAACAATGAGTTATGTCATGGTTCTCGTGGTGTTAGTAATGGACACAAAGTTGTTGTCTAGGTCTTAGCATTGGACACTCTATACTTGTATGATTTTGGTGGCAGCACATTGTGCACCTCACTATATCTCTTCATGGGAGTAGATGTGGGTGTCCTGGTTGAGGTGAAGGTTACCCTTTAGGATGTCCCTGCAATTGCTAACCTAAATAGTTGAGTAGATTCTTTGCCAACTCGTCCATTCTCATGTCTTTAACTAGGACTCTAGCTGGTGCACCCTCCTTGTTTAGCCCCAACAATGAAGATTTGGATGATATGTCTTTATCAATGTATTCACTAGTGTTGGCAATCATGGGATCAATCATGGAGCTATGGAGGATGAAATCTCTCCATGGTTGAGGAGGAAGAAGAAGAGAGAGCTTGAATAAGCAAGAGATATCTAGTTGGGCATAACACAAGGTGATTATATTATGAATGACATGAGGGATAAGATGAATGATATGAGAGATGAGATGAATGAACTATCAAGTACAATGCCCTATAGGCATCAAACCCTATTTTTTAACTCTAACTAAGAGCTTGTTCACACCAAGTTGGCTATAAACCTAATGACCGGATGCGATACTGTATAGGCATCAAATCCTATCTTTTACCTCTAACTAAGAGGTTGTTCACACCAAGTGGCTATAAACCTAATGATCCAAGTCTACATTAGCCATCTCCTCCAAACCAAGATCTAGTGTCTAAATTGAACTTGTATGCTACCCAAGTGCTCTCAGCTCAACATAATAGCTACTCCTCATGTAGCGGGCTTTATAAAATAAAGTAATATGTGACATACATTAGTGATGGTGAGGAGGGTGGGCCATTGATTTTTCACACACACACACTTTCCATAGTTTTGCTTGGCTTTGTATCTAGATTAATGGGTGTTATTTAATACTCAATGCTTTGGTACATTGAGTAATGGATAGTTAATGAAAAGGTAGTTAATAAGCAGGTGTTGATATCCCTTCAATACCTTTACCCTATGAAATGGAGAATGATTTTTGATACTTGCTTCATTTAAAAAATGTAATTTTTATGTATTTATCTCTAATGGCCACCATATATGCATGCCACCTTCATAATTTTGAAGGGATTGAGATTAAAAATCCTTCAGTATCCTTGAGACTATTCATTTTATTTTTTTCTGCCATGCTAGTACCTAGCCCTACCGTTTTGTTTGTTGGTCTCAATATTCACTGTCCACTACGTTAATGCAAGGATTTTACTTCTACCTTCTTTTCTCTACTCTTGATGCTACCTCCCTCAAATTAGGTAGCTACTACTATGATTCCCCACTGAGATGGCTTCTGTGATCACACACTAAGCTGGCGCACTTGGTTGAATGTATGACACTATGACCTTATCACACTATTTTTTCTATATACTTTTACAAAGGGATGTTTGGTATTTGTGATACAAACTTTCTTGTAGCATGTCAATGGGGTTTCATGAGACCTTTATACTCTCCCTTTGTAATATTCATATACAATTAAAATACCCACAAAGGGGCTTGCATGTTGGCTTGGATGCTGGTGGCAACTTTGATAGGTGTGGATGATTTATCTTGCTCCCTCACACACACAGTCAAAGGAGGGAGGCCCTGCCACAAATGGTACCATCTCAAGATGGCACCTCCTCTCAATGCTACTTCTCAAAAGCCAATCTACTTATTCATTGTGGCTATAACCTCACCCATGATGTTTGGACTTATCAACTTAGATTGTGTTACTTTTTGGTTGGTGCTTTGTTGGTGTCACCACCAGAGCACCAACCAATTGTTTAATGCATGCCTATTTTGTAGCCATTCACATCAAATATAGTAGTTGCAATATTTCAAATTTAGGTTTAATGTGATTATTGACACTACCTCAACCTATGTGCAAGGGCTATGCTACCATTAACATTCTCTAACTGTGCAATATAGCTTTTTTCTATTCATGTAAGTAGTATGATTATATAGCACCTTAAATTTTATGAATATGGCATTAAACCACACTATTTTTTAACATAGCTACAGTGAAGGAACATGAACCTCAAGGTTCACTCCCACAGGAAGCGGTCTAATCATGTCTGATGCCACAATTTTTCAAAAATTTGGTATCAATCCTAAGATAGGTTTATCCCAAGAAGACCATGACCAGCAACCCAACAATCGCAGTTTTACGATAATCTAAACATGTCTTTTTTATTATACAATGAGGGATAAATGTTCCATAGTATAGCAAGTGCACACAGCACACAAGTAGGAGTCCCACTCTCCACAAAAATAGAAGCATCTTTACCATAAAACCAAGTTCCAGTTCTTCTTCGTTTGGATGAGGAATAGGGAACACGAGGGGGTAAGGAGCCAATTTTTGGGACTACCTCAACATAGAGGGATCCTCAAGGGCATTCATAGAATGTGTCCCCACCATAGTAGCAACAAGCCTGTGTACTTGAGGCCAGGTTGGTGGAGGACAAGCGTCATTAGAAACCGTGCAACCCAACCTCATGGAGCAAGAGATCGTGTACCTTGAAACAAATGGTTTTATGCAGCCACCTCCTTACTTTCCATTGCCACATGAATATGCAAAATACATGTTGAGGATGGCATTCAAAATGGGAAGGGAAGTTGCGACCATAGCACTTAGATGCTCAAGGGGCAAAACTAAGCCAATCCACATGACCCAATTTGATGGAATTGGATATCCCATTCAATACCTAGAGAAGTTTGATCATATTTGTGAGGCCACGGCACTCATTTAGATGATATTTGTGAGGCCATGGTATGGATTGATGATCCCACCAATATCTGCCCATTCAAACTTTGCCTTGAAGGTAAAGCAAGCTAATGGTTTAGGTCTCATCCACTTAAAAAGGCAAGCTATGAGTTCTTGAGACACATTTTCATAGTGGGATCGTCACCGAGCCCCATTGCACATATATATAACCTCAAGAAGGAGGAGGGAAAAACCATGCAAGACTACATTTAAAGAACTAACTATCTGCATAAGAGATGCGGCACTCACAAAAGACTGGATGATTTATCACTCATCAAGACAATCAATTTATGTTCTATCTCAAGAGCAGGCTACACGACCACTATCTCTAGAGGTCTAGGAACTACATCTTTTATGAGTACTACTGTGAGGCAATAGACCTAGTTGTTAGAAATACACCAAAATACCATGTGACATTGGGGATATGAGCATCCGGTCATTAGGTTTATAGTAGCCAACTTGGTGTGAACACTCTAGGTGTGAACAACATCTTAGTTAGAGTCAAAAGATAGGGTTTGATGCCTATAAAATGGTATTATACTTGGTGCTTCATTCATCTCATCTCTCATATCATTCATAATACAATCACCTTGTGTTGTGCCCAACTAGCTCTCTCTTGCTTGCTCAAGCTCTCTCTTCTTCTTCCTCTTCAACCATGGAGAGATTTCATCCTCCATAGCTTCATGGTTGATCCTGTGAGACTACCAACATGGTATTAGAGCATTGTTCTTCATTGCCAAATCATGACTTAATCTCATCACCATTTGTAGGTTTGATTAGTTGATAATTACAAAAACTCTAGATAAGAAGCTTATGGGTATTCTCCCTTACTACCCATAGCTAATGGAGGATTGATTGCTCCTTAGACACCCAACCAAAGCTCAAGCCACCACTTGGGGCTGTTTTCATGCTTAAAGGCACACATGTGGGCTGCATCAATTGATCAAAAAATGTAAGGAGGATGTCGAATTTATTACTACAAATAGAACCTGCGTTTTTTGGGAAAAAAAAATATTATAGCGCACAAACGCAACAACATTGGTGCAAATCTACTCAACTCCAGAGGTTTTTAGGTCCTACGAATCCTGGGGATATTTAGTGACGGGAAGTTAGATGGCTCCCAATATACGCTCCAAAAGTTTAAGATAAGGTCCATTTTGGACTCTTTAAATTGTAAGAGATAACTACTGGGATTTGATGTGAGGTTGAGTTAGCAATCCTACATAAACACTTTTGCCATATCTTGTTTTCTTATTGTGATATGGAAGATAAGAAACGTAGATGCTCTATGTGACATCCTCACTAAGCCTATGACTACCACACTAGAGACCTAGGTGGAACCAATATAAAATAACAAATCAGACAAGGATTTGAAACCTTGATTATTTACTAGAATTAGAGAATCTTTTTGATTGAGAAGTAGCCAAGTAGTTTATTACGTAAGATCAAGGATCTATAAGATCAAATAGTAACAACTAAGATTAACAAATCAAGTGAAGATTTGACACAAACTTGTATCAAAATATATTTCCCAAAAGTATGATAGCTTGGTCACCTCATTGAATACTCAGGTGAGGAATCCTCCTCTAACTTTTAAAGAGTTTAGTGTTATGATTGGATAGGAGTATTGGAGTGGAGACAAAGCTCGGGGGGTCCACCACTAAGAAATCATATGTATCACGTGCGTTCAAGGGGTAATAAAAAACCCCCTCTACCTACATGCTATCAACTAATAAAATTACCCCTCTTTCTTAAGGAACCTACGGGTTTTTTTCAAAAGTGTAATAAAAAACCCCCTCTTGTAGATGTAATCCTGTAGGTTTTGTCAATTAAAAAAACCCTCCTGATGAACTCACGTGCTACACTTACATTTTTTAGGTGCACCCCCCGGGAGACAAAGGTAGCAACACACACACACAAAATGTGGTAAGCAAGGAGAGCAAAGTAGATTGACGAGAAGGAGTGAAATATAAGTGAAGTGACATGATAAGGTCACCTACACTCATGTGTACACCCTAGTCCATTATTAACCTATGTCCACACATCACTACCATATAAATGGCTACAATTGCCACCTATAGTGATTTACGAAAAGCTTCGAACTTCTCACGAGGAAGCGCCTTTGTGAAAAGATTGGCGAGGTTGTCCTGCGTTGGCACATAGGCGAGGCTGATCTCTCTTGCTGAGAATCTCTCCCTGACATAGTGATAATACACCTCAATGTGCTTTGTGCGAGCATGAAAAACTGGGTTTCTCGCAACTGCCAATGCACTCTGACTGTCAATGAAGATAGAGGCGGCAGACTCCTGTCCAACACCCAAGTCAGCCATAAGCCGTCTGAGCCACACACACTCAACCGTAGCTGTGAAAGCTGCCCTGTAACTCAACTTCACAACTAGAAGTGGCCGCTTCTTGCTCAACCAAGATATGCATGAGCTACCGAGCATGAAACAAAAACCACTTGTGGACACTCTTGTGTCATAGCAACCAGCCCAATCTGAGTCCGAAAAAGCATGTAAATCTAGCGACAACGATCCCCCCTTGGGATAAAACAACCCAAGATGTATGGTGCCACTCAAGTAGCGAAAGATGCGTTTAACTGCCTTCCAATGCTGAGACCCGGGGCTATGCATAAACCTGCTCACCTGTGAGACTGCAAACTGAATGTCCGGCCTCGTAATGCATACATAAATGAGGCAACCAACAGCTGTTTGATAGAGTGTGACATCAAAGTGATTACCAGCATCATGAAGACTCAACTTCAAACCTGTCTCCATTGGAGTAGCAATAGGCTTGCAGTCTTCAAGGCCAAATCTCCGCAACAATGTCTCAATATACTTTGTCTGACACAAAGCAATACCTCCATCACACTGCTTAATTTGTATTCCCAAATAATGATGCAAATGTCCCAAATCTGACATCTCAAAAGAGGCATTCAAATCAGCCTTAAAATCAGCAATATGAATTTCATTTGGTCCTGTGAGAGCAACATGTCATCGACATAGAGAGCAATGATTAGATGTACATCATCCACACATTTAACATATAAAGTGCTGTTGGACTATTTTGAAAACCATGTGCAGTCAAATATGCATGTATCTTTTCATACCAAGCTCGTGGAGCTTGCTTTAGACCATATAAAGCCTTTTTCAACCTACACACTTTGTTTTCTTGCCCTTTTTGAACAAAACCACGAGGCTGCGATACATACACCTCCTCATGCAAATCTCCATTCAAGAACGCAGTCTTTATGTCCAACTGATGTACATTCCAACCATTATGAGCTGCCAATGCACAAATGCTACGAATGGTAGTCATACGACAAGTGGGAGCAAAGATCTCATCAAAATCAATGCCCTTTTCTTGAGCATAACCCTTTGCAACAAGTCTAGCCTTATAGCAATCAACACTGCCATCTGGCTTTCGTTTCAACTTAAAAACCCACTTACATCCAATAGCCTTTTTACCAATAGGCAAATCACACAAAGACCATGTACCATTCTTGATTATAGCATCATATTCACTTTGCATTGTAGCCAACCAATTTTTTGATTTTTGTGCCTCATCAAATGAAAGAGGTTCTTCCTCTTCACACATACTAGACACAGCCAAAGCATAACAATCTAATGCATAAGAGGCATGCTGAAAATCTGAATGAGTACAACTAGATATAGGTGCATCAATTTTACTATCACGCAAGGTTTGCACCAGCCATTTAGGCATACCTCTAGCCTGCTCATTTTTAGCCCTATCCTCAGAAATTACATCCTGTAAATCTGCATCAGAAATTGGCTGATCTATGATGTCGTTTGATATCTGCATAGGTTGAATATTTGCCTCATTAGGACTTACATTTGAATTCCCACCTGTAAACAGAGGCAACAATGTATCAAATACATCCCGTGAGCTCACACTTGTCTCTTTGGTACATGATAACAAAGGCTGCATAGCATCTTCCACAAAAACAACATCTCGACTAATCAAGATACGCTTTGACTGCGGATGATACAATCTGTAACCCTTTCTCTCAGCACTGTAACCAACAAAAATGCATTTGACAGCTTTATCATCCAATTTTCTGCGTTGTTGCACAGGCACTAAAGCATAGGCCAAGCAACCAAAGACACACAAGTGACCAATAGAAGGCTTCCTGCCATGCCAAGCTTCGTATGGAGTAATAGACTGCAAGGCCTTAGGGACACCTATTGAGTACATATGCAGCACACATGACAGCCTCAAGCCAAAACGCATGTGGCAAAGCTTGGCTCTTGACCATACATCGTGCCATCTCCATAAGTGACCTGTTTTTCCTCTCAGCAACACCATTTTGCAGAGGGGTATACGGCACTGTACATTGGTGTTTTATCCCACGACTAGCTAGAAATGCATCAAACTCTTTAGACAAGTACTCCCCCCCTCGATCAGAACGGAGGGTGCCCACAGTACAATTGGATACATTTTCAACCATAAGAAAAAACTGTTTGAAGCACAAAAACACTTCGGACTTTGCCTTCAGTGGATATACCCATGCATGCCTTGAGTAATCATCAATGAAAGTCACGAAGTACAAGTGTTTACCAAATGACGGAGATTGCATAGGCCCACATACATCACTATGTACAAGTTGCAATTTGCGAGTGGCACCATCCTTTGGAAACACAGAACGCTGCATTTTGCCCAAAATACAGCCTTCACAAACATGTTTCAATGGTGCCTCAAGAGGGGACAATGAAGCAACCATATCAAATTTCTGCAAACGCAGCAAACTAGCAAAGTTCAGATGACCAAAACGAGCATGCCATAGTTTTGCATCTGAAACTGCCTTTTCATCAAAAACTGCATTTGCTGAATCTTCCACACACTTGTCATAAGAATTGAGCCTATACAGCCCACGAAACAAGGTGCCAGATGCAATAATCGTATCACCAGAAGTTAAATCATGAACAGTACATCTGTCATCCACAAATTTGACTACAAATCCAAGTCTAGCAAGCGCAGAGACAGACCATAGATTCTTCTTTATCCCTGGCACATACAAAGCATCTGAAAGTGTGAAAGCACTGCCATTTGTAGCAGTAAGCATAATTTTACCAACGTCGTTCACTGGGTAAGAAGCATTATTGGCACATGTGACAGTATTCCCATTAGAGACAGCCTCAAGACAAGTGAACATATCACGATGTGAGGTAATGTGCTTTGTAGCACCACTGTCAAAATACCATACATTAGAGTAAACAGAAACTGCCAAACATGCATCATGTACAGATGGGTCATACTGGCGATACACGCTAAACACCCATTCTGTATCTTGCACAACATTTGCAGAATCTGCATTTGTAGAAGCATCCGTTATTGTGGTTGCATTTGACTCTTTCTTCTTTGCCTCTTTAGCCTTTAGCTTAGGGCAATTCTTAATGACATGATCATTTGCCTTATAATAGTTGCACCTGGTCTTTTTCTTGCCTTTATCAAGAGCCTTCTCAGACTTATTGTTGCTACCTGTGGAAGGAGAAGAAGTTGCAGACCTACTAATAGGAGAAGAAACAGTGGAAGGGGCTGCCTTACCACTTCTTCTCTGCTGCTGGGCAGCAATAAATGCTTGATCAACTGCACGCGGCCTGGCCCTGTTTTATCTGGACTGCGCTTCTTGCAAGAGCTTGTTGACTAAAGTATCATACTTGACAGCATCAAGTCTGTCCTCAGCAAGAAGTCTCCACGTGGAAGCAAAAGTCTAATATGTCTCAGGTAAAGCATCAAGAACAGTCTGCACAAGAGAATGATCAGGAATAATCTCACCTGCAGAAATCAACTGTTCCTTGAGATCTTTAATCTCAGCAAGAAAAACATTCATGTCATCATCTTCTTGCATAATCTTCAATTCTAGCTCTTTACGCAGGTAAGAGATTTTTGCCTCGTTTACGACCTGCATACAAACCAGCTACTTTTAAACCCATTTCATTCTCAACCAAAGCAAGGAAGTGTTGAAAATGAGGAAACCAGAGAATGGTAATCCTCCTTTATTCGGTCGAGTGCTACGAAAATTAGTAAAAGACTAATATTTTATTGAGTGAGGGTTGGTGACAACATAGGTGAAATGAGGATAATGACCACCAAATGTGGCATGTTAGTAGTTAGTCTCTTCTGGTCATACCATATGCACAAATATTCTGCTTTTTTTAAACACTAGTGTAGCAACATAACAAGGCATAAAAGATGTCATTTTTTTAGATTTGAAAAGATATTCCCACTTAACGAGCTTTCATCTACTATGAGATTCTATGTATAGGGGATGTCTATATATGTGGGGGGCATCTACTATGAGATTCTATACATAGGCTATGTCTATATATGTGGGGGGCTATGGAAGATTATGGATATTCAAATAACATTTTTCTTTGACCCTTAGTATGACCGTTTAGTCTACCACCAAGGGGCATATTACTACTAGCATGGCCTTGAGACATCATGACCTACTTTCCTAAATCTAGAGAGAGCACGTGTTTTAAACTCATATAAACTTGTACTTTTTATTTAAAAAATGTACTTGAGCCCTATCCTTACTTCCTTCCCCAAAGAGCATAGTTTTCCATGACTTCTTTGAAAGTCAAAAATTTTCATCTTTCCAAAAATTGATTAATATATCTTTTCACCATCTCTTCACCCTTTGTACCTTTTATCACAAGAAAAATCACAAGGTTGTATCAATATAAAAAGGATGGTTACAATTTGGATTCTTAGCTTTACACAAAGCAAATCCACTAACACTAAATTAGTATTTGGATTCTTAGGTTTACAAAACAAATCCATTGAATAACAAAACAAATCCACTGAATTACTTAGTATTTGAAATATAACATTGTCCTTAGAAAATTTTTTATCATGTTTTACCAAACAAGTATTAATAAAATTAAGCTTGTGTTAAAATGCCAAGTGAATGTTGTTTCAAATTCGATAATTTGATAAGAATCAAAGCTTAAAGACCTTTGGAAGTTTTCCAAATTGCATAGAGTATTTCTCAAAGGTGAAGTTATTTTATTTTATATTGAGGTCATTGTCATGCTTTCAATTTAAATGGTGCAATATCCTTATGAAAATTTGAACTAGCTCTGAGATTAATGATGTAAGAAGAGTGATGGAAGGTTCCGTCTCAAAAGCAAGGCCTTTTTTCTTTAAATTTAAGGTTTCCAATTAATAGTGTGGGATTTTTCTTGGGAGGAGCATCGTCTCGATATGGAGTTATAGTGGGGTTCTTTGCCTAGAACCATTATAAAAAATAGAGCTAAGGACACAAAAACCACGTTCACTTAGAGGGTAACTATATGGAATTGACTAATGATTGAATGGAGTTAAATAAAGACAAAAATGATTGTATCACTAGAATAGATGGAACTAATAGAAGTTTGCCACCTATTATATTATAATAAGTAAGTGTGGAGTAATTAGATATACTTAATCATAGTGGTCACTCAAAGAGTGTTACAATTGAGAGTGCATAGCCAAATGTCTTTTTAACCATTGATGACATAAAGGTATAAAAATAAGTGTGGTCCCCAATATATATGCTAATGATAATATGCTTAACAATCGTGACTAAAGGGTGAAAAAGCTAGAAATTATAGTATTTTTACTAGGAAAGATATGTTTTTGCGTCCATGTCGTGTTCTTTTACTGTGTGTGCTGGTGGCTCACTGGATTTAGAGCAAGCTTAGGGTTTGGGGAACCCTAAGCTTGCCTTGGTATATAAAAACAAAGCTAAGGTTAAGGGGTTAAATGGAAAGTGGACAAGAGAGGCATTATTCATAAAAGGTTGAGAAAATCTGACACAAATTTCGTTGGCAAAAGGAGCCCAGTGTGTGCATGGGGTAGGGATTCCAACCTTACCTTTTACTTGGGGACCGAGGTTCAATCCCCCTATAAAAACGTCTTGTTTCAAAGCTCCAGTCAGGCTCGACGTGGCATGGCTCCACCAATCTCCTTTCCCCAAGTCAGATCTGAGCTCAGGCCGGTTTCGCCAATCTCCTTTCGCCAAGTCAGATCCGAGCTTAAGTCGCCAGATGCAAATCCCGGCCGGCGGGATGTGGCATGGCTCCACCAATCTGCTTTCGCCAAGTCAGATCCGAGCTCATCGATGCAAATCCAGGCCGAGACGTGGCATGGCTCCACCAATCTCCTTTGGCCAAGTCAGACGCACGCCCCTGTGTGAAAGGACCCGTCCAGCAGCTGGTGCTGAGGTTCAGGTTGGCGGCATGCACAGGCAAAGGATGCCGCAGGCGATGCCCTGAGCAACAGAAAAACGAATATTCCGCCGTCGCATTCTTCATCCCTCGTTTGTCGTACTGCTCGCTCTACCTGTCGGCCGCTAAAATCACCGCCAAATTTGGCGGCTCGCGGCGACCATATTTATACACACGAAACCTCCAAAACGAAGAAGAAACTCGAAAAACGAGACGCAGGCTTGCTAGCGTGCGTTCACGCGCCTCTTAATCGCCCCCCCCCCCCTCTCTCGACTGAGAAACCATGGCTTCTCTCTCCCTTTCCCATTCTTTCTCCACCCTCGTGCAACCCCCTGCTTCTTTTTCCCCTTCCCTCAAACCCCTTAGCAAGCTGCACCCGCCTGCATGGAACCTGTCGCTACCCCACCATCACCGCCACCCCATCCACGCAGCTGCCAATGGTACTAGTAGCAGCTTCTTCTTAATCACTTTGGATTATCATGATCATTACTGTGAAAGCTTCATTAATTATATTGCTAATCTACTGTATAGCATCGTGTATAAGCCTAATTCTGAACAATAATATATGATAATTATCTGCATGATATGGTGGGTTTGATACGATGTGGGTTAATTTAAATTAATCTGCGGTTGAGGTTTAAAGATTTCTCTAATCCATACCGATATATCAACTTACAGTTACAGTACTTAGAGGTTGATTAATGTCATGTTATTAAGCTTGCAGGAAAATGATTTAAAGATGGTAGAAAAATTAATCATGTCTTCATTGTAGATTACTCCAATTCAACAGAGGCGAAATTTCCTGGAAGCCAGTTCGCCAATGTCCACCTCAATGTCTCATCCCATTTTGTTCAAGCTCTTCCTACACATTCAGCAAACGGTAACTTAAGATCATTCCATTCTATATTCCCAAACAATTAATTAATCTTTTACACCCAGATCATGACCATGCACAGTAATTAAATTAAAAACAAGCGCTCAGTCTTACAAATAGGAAAAGAAAATTTTGTGCAGAACAATAACTAATCAATAATGAAACTGTGAATTTAGCAATGTGTTGGGTCAACCATAATCTAATCAACAATTTTACTGCCGTCAATTTATGATTATCATATATTTAAGCTGCTTTTATAATTATATATGAACCGAGAAACCTAAGAGTGCAGCTAAATATATATATATATTTGGTCGGCTAATGAATTGTTTTTAATTTTTTTGGCTAGCTCTTGCAGCCAACGTTGAGAACCCCACTACCACCACATTGTATTACAAGGAAGCAGAATCCAAAATTGCAGGTCCAGTTGAAGATGTTCCTATTAAGGTATTAATACCTGGGTTATTAAACATACTAGATGATACTAAGCTGATCATCGAGTTGCTAATAGAGTGATTAATACCAAAGGATCCTGTTGCGAAAACAGTGATTAATACTAGATGATACTAAGCTGATCATCGAGCTGCCAATAGAATAATTAATACCAAAGGATCCTCACCATCGAGTTGCTAATATAAATGTAATTTGTAGATTCTCGCAAGGTAATCACTAAGTTCCTTAAATTTGGTCATTGCTTTTCATACTACGAATTAATGAATGCATTTGTGGATGCTTAAAGTATATTATTTATACAATTATGATATGCTCTTATAATCCTCCTTTGGTATTTTAGATGTCCCAAATCAGTTCAGTACTTAAGTAAAGTAAAAGTAAAAGTTGATGGCCTTATATCTTCCCCATGTTTAAAACACTTTTAATTTGAGTGGTGTGGTTTGATGTGCAATAGCATATATAATACCCTATATGACTTGTTTTAGTTCCATGAACGAGTCCTTTGTTTGTTGCCATTTTTGCCAATATAGCTAGTATAGGCAGTATTACACACTCTTGAGTAAATGTATATTTTTCTTTTTTTGGCCTGATAGGTGATACACTACGTGCTTATTAACTGTATATTTTTCTTGGTGCTTATTTCAAATTGAATAAATGTGCACGCGCGCGCGCACACACACACATTGGGACTTATAGGTGATGCAATATGTGCCTAATTTAGTTTTATGATCGATTAAATTAATATGGATTTTTTTTGTCTCTTGTTTGAACAAACATAGGTGGTACAACATAGTGCAGAGCAAATGCGAGAGTGGATTGACACGATTAGAGGGATGTTTCGCTCAATGAGTCTTGGGGAGATATCAACATCTGCCTATGATGTTGCTTGGGTTGCCTTGGTGCCTTCCTTGAATGAGTCAATGGGTCCTCAATTCCCGAAGTGCCTTGATTGGATCATCAAAAACCAACTTCCAGATGGTTCTTGGGGAGACAAACAACTCTTCCTTTCTTATGATAGAGTTTGCAGCACACTTGCTTGCTTGGTGGCCTTGAAAACATGGAACGTAGGTGCTGATAACATCCAAAGAGGTGCATTTTCAACATCACAAAATTGCTCACTGACTAAAAATTTTGCAATGTTTACCTCGCTCACATGCACTCAAATGTTATACTACAATAGTATAATAGTACGCTACTCTAATTCATTAAAAAATTAGTTTAGTAGTAGGGTGAATCATTACTTTCTAATCTAATTTTACTCTAAGCCACAAAATGGCTTTTCAACCATCAATTCTAGAAAGTTGTTTTGAGATTAGTTTAGTAGTAGGGTGAATCATTACTTTCTAATCTAATTTTACTCTAAGCCACAAAATGGCTTTTCAACCATCAATTCTAGAAAGCTATTTTGAGAGTCGTGCCCACTAGCTTTACTTTAGTAGAACATACATAATTACTAACAACTTCACTAGGTAGTCCTTCCCAAAATTGTAATCTTTCTTTTAATTCCCTTGCCCATCATTTGATGTTATAAAATTATAAGATGATACCTCTTTAGGTAAAAGAGCTTCTTTATTGAAGGTGGTTTGTGCTTATTTGCTTAAGGTGTGGAATTCTTTAAATTGAAGGTTCTTTGTGCTTCTTTGCTTAAGGTGTGGACTTCATACATGGGAATTTAGCCAAAATGGAAGCTGAGGTGGAGGATTATATGCCCATTGGTTTCGAAGTGGTGTTCCCTACCATGTTGGATGATGCAAGAGATCTAGGCCTAGATCTTCCTTACGATTCACCCATGGTTATGAAGATAAGGGCAGAGCGTGAGAAGAAGCTCAAAAGGTATGCACAATTTCTTTTAGATATATTTGCATTGCCCCCTACACTAGTGTCAAATCTATTTAAAACAATATAAATTTATTACTTTATAACTTTGTCAAGTCAAATGAACATTGAAGGGTGATAACCATTGAACAATAACATTAGAATAGCTTTAAGGTGGTGACCATTGATTAAAAAGCATGACATTACGATAGCTTCAAGATGGTGATCACAATGATCAAGAAAGGGTGGTCTTGTCTTCAACTTATCTTCAACTACTAAGTTGAAAATTTGATAGCTTCAAGATGGTGATCACAATGATCAAGAAAGGGTGGTCTTGTCTTCAACTTATCTTCAACTACTAAGTTGAAAATTTGAAATGACCGATTGAGAGCTTCTCTTAAAGAAATTAAGCACATGGAGAAAAATGAAATAATAGAGTAAATCTTTCAAAATGTATGGATTTTGTATGACCATTAATTAAAAAGTGGAAGTGTCCTTTATACTTTGATTAGAAGCCATTCAAGAACCATGAGGTGTGTTCACTTAGTAGTCTCAAATCAACTAGATTGAAACATGACAAGTGACTTAAAGGTAAAACACTTTATAATAATGTTGTATCAAACTTGGACACTAGAAAACCTTTTTGGAACACAACTAGATGAAGTAAATTCAATCTTGAAAGAAAAGAATTGTTTACTATGAAAAGCAACTAAAAGGTCTTGAATTTCTCAATTCTAGCAAAGACTTAATACACTAAATGTGGGGTTTAGCACTACTAGTACCCCACTAGTATAGGTGGAGGGTTTAACTTCATTGTGTATGAATGTTAATAAAGTCGTACATTTAATAGATTACTTTAGTTATAGTCATACACCGAATAGATTATAATGTTGAATTTTTTGTTGTCATATAGTCGTGAACTTAAAAAATTAAACTTTGATTATAATGTCATCTTTTTGTTGTCTAATGTAGAATTCCTATGGAGGTACTCCATAGTCACCCAACTACGTTGCTACACTCTTTAGAGGGACTTCATAGCATTGTGGATTGGAAAAGGCTTTTGAAGTTGCAATCAAAAAATGGGTCATTCCTATTCTCACCGGCCTCTACAGCATGTGCTCTTAAGTACACACATGACAAAAAATGCCTCGATTATTTGAATTTAGTATTGGAGAAATTCGACAATGCGGGTAAAACCCCCCCCCCTACTCTCCCTCAGCCATACATGCAAGTAAACACCCCCCCCGACACACACACACACACACACCCACCCACTGTGACCCACCCCAACACACTCCCACACTCACATATGCATATATGTATACGTATGCACATATATATACAAATCGTGTGTGTGTGTGTGTGTGTGTGTGTGTGTGTGTGTATATATACATATTATATAACTATATATATGTATACAAATGTGAATTACGATAACTTTATTTACAAGGCAAGCTGGTTCCCTAGCATCACCAATGCATAATTAGGTAGTCTTTAAATGTGAAGTAAGAATTTAAAAAAAAATCACAATCCAGGTGCCCGGGTGTGATCAAATTACAAATTAATTTATCATGGAACTAAGCGGCTTCAACCTTCAAAAAGTTATTATTAACAAATATGCTCGTGGATGTTGCGATACTAGTGGAATGTATATATATATATATATATATACTAGTATCGTATGAATTTTTAAATCTTACGTTATTAGATTAACGCGATTAAATTAAGCGAACATTATTGAAAGCTGCAAGAAAGATTAAGTTAGTAATTAGATGCGGACTGCTCGATTATTTATTATTAAGCATTGAATTGTAATTATTGTAATTATTGTAATTATGTGCAGTGCCGAATGTGTATCCGGTGGACCTGTTTGAGCGCATGTGGGTGGTGGATCGCTTGGAGAGGCTAGGGATATCAAGATACTTCAAGGGCGAGATCAAAGAGTGCTTGGACTACGTGTACAAGTGAGTAAAGGCTGAGAGATTCGAACTCGGGACGTGGACGCTCCGGCTCACAGCTCTTAACCAGTTGAGCTAACATGCAAAAATGAAGCAATCTCCTAATTGATTCCCTCTTATATGACACAGGTACTGGACAGAAAACGGGATCGCGTGGGCTAGCGAGTCGAATGTTTACGACGTAGACGACACCGCTATGGGGTTCCGCTTGCTCCGCCTGCATGGCTACGATGTCTCTCCAGGTTTTTTTTTTTTTGTTTTGTTTTTTTTTATAAAAGATTAAAAATCGTTTACGTTAATAATACAAGAATTATTTGTAAATAAAACAATAATATATCTAGCGTGTACGACGACAGTTTTATTAATTAGGAAAATATTCTCAACTGTCTTGTATATATAATTAGGAAAATATTCTCATCTGTCTTGTTGAGCTATAAATCATTTGTCTTGTCGACTGGGCAATTTCAGCTCCCCATATAATAACAGCCCCCAATTTATGCCCGCCATATACCATTATTATTTTTTAAAATAAAAAGCAGGGATTTTGAATTAGAAAAAGAAAAGGGACTGACGATTACATAGCAGATACGGGCTGTGCCCTTTCAAAAGGAAACATACTGATCTAGGGGTTACATGATTACAAGGGCATGCACACATGGGTATATAGAACAGTTGCAAGCTCTCGGGGGCCTGTTGGGGTGTGCAGCGTTCTCATCCACCTTATTGTAAATATCGGTGATTTCCAGCAGGTGCTCAGTGAGTATTCTGTCCTTCTCGCGGATATCATGGATGTCATGTTCCAACTCTTCATCCCACCTAACATAGAGGATGCTGTCTTATACCATTATTATTATTATTTTGTCTCGCTCTTTGTTTTTTTTTCTTTTCTTTTCTGAGAAAAGAAAAATCGTTAGCAAGCAATCCAACATAGAGACAAACAATACACGGGCGCACCCAAAAAAAAAAGAAAAAAAAAAGAAAACATCTTCTTACGTGTAGCGCGCGTGCGTGCGTGTACGTGTACATTTGTTGCATGCAGAGGTGTTCCGCCGCTTCAAGCAAGGTGACGAGTTCTTCTGCTTCGAGGGGCAATCGAGCCAAGCTGTGACAGGCATGTACAACCTCTACCGAGCCTCCCAAACCATGCTGCCCGGCGAGTCCATCCTCCACGACATCCAACGCTTCACCAAATCCTTCCTCCTCCACAAACAACGCACCCACCAGATCCAAGACAAATGGATCATCGCCAAAGACCTCAAAGGCGAGGTACGTGTGAAACCTCCCCCGCTGCATGCATGCATGCATTCAACTCAACATGTGCCACGCAGCCCTAACCACATGACATTGTCGCATAGTGTAATAAGCTTCTTGTCCCCATAACCACATCACTTGACTTACCACACCACACTTATTTTTCATATACCCCACTATTGTATTTCCCAATTATTAAAACCTACTAGTATTTTCTTCCAAAACAATGCCTTTTATATAGCTATTTCCAAAACTGTGCCTTCGATTTTGAAGAATTTCTAAAATTGTGCTTTTCTAAAGAGCATGCCCTTCCTCTAATTGTCACTTTTTCTTCGTCTGTGACCTCATCATTCCCTAGATTCTTATGCTTCTCTCCTCATTTCTATCTTATTGTTCTCTTCTGGCCTCATGCATTTTTACCCTCAATATCTTCCACTTCTCCCACCTTTTAAGCTCCTTAAATCTACAAAACAAATGAGCTCCCAAATTATTAAAGCTGCTTCCACATGTTTCAACATTCCTTTTTTTTCTCATCTTCTTCGCTTTTCCCATTTGAAAAGTTTTGGAAATGCTTATCCTTGAACACATATAGCCATACATTCTATTACATGACTAAACTCTTCTAAGAAAGGGTTCGTTTTTTTATTTAAAAAATCATTAATCACCATGTGGATAACATGACATTATTTGAATGAGACAAGGAACTCTTAGCAAAGATTGTTACAACTTAAAGGCACAAGTCGTTTGTCTTTCAAACATGAGGAGGACCATGTTTGTTTGTTCCAACTAAAAATCATTAAGTTCTATGTGTGGGCTTTGATGATAGGTAGAATATGCCTTGAATCATCCATGGTATCAAAGTCTACCACGAATTGAAGCAAGAAACTATATTGATCAATATGGAGTGGATGACATATGGATTGGAAAAACATTATACAAGTAAGTTCCATGTTGATTAAAGGTCCATTTACGTTAGTATTAAAAAGCACACTAAACAACAATGTCTCTAAATAATTTTGAAATATATGTGACATGCACAGGATGTTCTACGTTAATAATAAAGCCTTCTTAAACCTAGCTAGAGCAGACTACAACCTATGTCAATCCTTTCATCAAAAGGAGCTTGCACAAGTACTCAGGTACATGTACTGAAGCACATATAGTTATAAAATATTTATCTCTTAATTCATTCTTCTCATCAACCTTGCACGCATGACGAATACAACTACATTTACTCTAAAAAGAAGCTAACTCTAGTATATTGTTGTCTATTAATGTAGGTGGAACAAGCAATGCCAATTTGACAAGCTTAAGTTTGCACGACAAAAGCCCATAGAGTGTTTTTTCTCTGTAGCAGCTACACTATTTGAGCCAGAATATTCACTTGCTAGAATTGTATGGGCAATGTGTAGTGTTCTAACAACAATTATTGATGACTTCTTTGATGTGAAAGGAACTTTGAAGGAGCTTACTGACTTTTTAGATGCAGTTAAGAGGTATGTATTCTTTTGTAAATCTATAAATAGTGAGAAATTGATATCCTTTGACCTTTGTTTACATAAGGAATAATGAATATTTCTTTTGTTTATAGTTGGGATCCTAAATTAGCCAAAGATTTCTCCCAAGAAATGAAGATATTATTCATGGGTCTATACAACACAATGAACAATGTCAACCAGGAGGCATTTATAGCTCAAGGACGAGACATTAGTTCTCATTTGAGGCACTTTGTAAGTGAGTTTTCAATTCTTTCACTATCTAATAATTGTGTTTTTCTTTAAGATACAAATGCTTATATAGGCACCCATACTGATGTTGTTATTGTATGATGTTATAGTGGGTAAAATGGATCACATCTATCTTGACTGAAGCACAATGGAAATTTTCCAACCACTCTCCATCGCTTGAAGAGTACATGGATAATGCAAAACCCTCAATAGCGCTAGAGCCAATAGTGCAGACCACTTTATTTTTCTTGGGTGAAAGAATATCAAAAGAAGATGTCATGCATGCAGATTATTTCAACATTATGGATTTGGTCAACATAGTGGGACGACTTAACAATGACATTCAAGGTTTTAAGGTGAGTAATCTTACTTATACACCATAAAATTCTAAAGTTTATGGAAGTAACATGGTGGGCATGCTTAACAATGACATGCAAGGTTTTGAAGTGAGTAATAAAGTTTATCTAAGTAACATTGTAAAATTTAGAAAAGAGTAAGCGCTTTTTACTCAAAGTTAAAAATCTACCAAATAATTATTTCATGGGATTTTCCTTTTATAAATATAGATGCATGTGAGATGCACATATGAAAAGCTCCAATTGACAAGCATTCTTATCTTTATGCAGAGAGAAAATAGTGAAGGAAAGTGGTCAAGTGTGAGCATTTATTTAAAAGAAAACCCCAAGGCAACAGAGGAGGATGCCATGCAACATTTTAAGCTATCCATAGAACATGCCATGGTATTGTTAGTGAAAGAGTACTTAAGAGATACAAACCTCCCAAGGCAATGCAAACAAGTTCACCTAAACATGGCCAAAATCATGAATCTATTTTATAGCAAAACAGATGGATTTTCATCAATCACTGAGATGTCTCAATATGTCAATAATGTAATTTATACAAAAATATTTTGATACATAGGCACAATATTTTTTTGGGTAAAATTATGGTTATCATACCCCAATCACTTGTAATTAGTCCACGGCAGGCCTCAATATTGTGGGGTCGTAGGACACAATTTATTCTCCAAGAATATAAGCTCTACAAAGCAAAGAGAATTATATTCTTCAAATTGTACAATTGAATCATTTCTTAAATTCTTTTAGCAAAGTGTAAAGCACCATGAAAAACACCATGAGAAACTAGCTCTATCGTATTACTAAGGATGGTGTGCTTAGATGTTTTTATATCTAATTGTTGTTTGTTGATCTACACATGTAACAATGCATGGGAGTATTCCAATTTTAAAGTAGTAACTAAGTATCATTCTTGAACAATGTAAAGACTCTTAAAGTTTGATGAATATGACACCCCTATGACACTCACTCCAAGAGAATTCTATTGACTCTTTTAATACCTTATTGTAGATAACCAAAGCTTTTGTATGGTTAACAAGAAGAAATGTTACAATTGTAAAATTGTTACAATTGCAAGCACCAAAATGTCTTGGGGATTGCAAAACTTGTTTTAGAGATTAGAACATTCTTAAGAAGGGTACTAAACTACCACTTATATTGAAATCATAAAAAGTAAATTTTGATGTTTTATTCTCAAAGGACAAGCATAAAAGTTATTAGAGTTTCTACCATTAACCATTTTGGTTAAGGTGGAATTCTTCCTCACATTCTTCAGTCCATCCAAAACATACCAACATGGCATATAGAGGTCTTGAAATCTCTGCATATATGAATATGAATTTCTATAATACCCTCATGTTTCCCGTAAATATTTGGAAAGCCTTTTGGCTTTTCGGTCTCTTGAGTCCTAAAATAACTCAAATCTTTTGTTTGTATATGGTTGTCCCATTTTTTAACACCACATATTCTAAGATTCTCCTATACCTAACCATGAATTTACACTTGCCTCGGTTCAACCTATAATGTGAACATTCCCCACTCTATGCAAACACAAGCTTATGTTGGTCCTTTTTGGATCTATGGATACTTGATTGTATCTAGAAAACCCGTCTAGGAAGCTATAAGCATCGTTTCCACCTACTCTTTCGAGCACACGTTCAGTGTGTATGGCAATGGAAAATGGTCTCTCATTGTGGCATCATTTAAGTTTTTAAAGTTCACACATGTGTGGATCTTGTCATTCTTCTTTGGTACTATGACCACTAGTGACACCCAATCTATGTGTTGCATCTCATATATGAAACATGCATCTCATATATGAAACATGCAAAGATAAGTCTGTTGACTTTTTCCGGAATGGTTCTGGAATAGGTTTCATTATCTAAGTGTATGGCCTTTGTTATAAACCGGTCTTGTACCAACCACCACAAGTGGAATCATATGTTAGTAGGCTTTGGGAGGGGACTTCCTTCATATCTAAATAGCTCTAACTAAACACATCTCTATATATTTCTTGAGTAGCTATGTTAATTTGGTTTCCTCGACGTCATCATGGGACAAGTTTATAAAGATCCAAACCTTTTTAGGTTCTTCCTCCCTAGGGTGTGCTAAGTCAATTTGTTTAGTGTCTTCAAGTCCATCATAAGACACACCCAGTTCCTTTGGTTTATCTCTTTTTGGTCTCGGTTGTTGGATTGGAGATCAATGTAGCAGCACATACATAGATGTAGCAAGAAAGGATAGATAGATGGAAGCACAACACTCAAAGTAGATTGATGAGAATGACTGAAGTAAAAGTGAAGTGACATGATAAGGTCACTTACACACACAAATAAGAGTGTGTACATATGCACAAGGGAAAAAACCTCATAAAGAGGAAAAAAGTGCCATGTCCCATTATTACCCTATGTCCACACATCACTACCATATAAATGGCTACAAATCCCCCTTGTAGTGTTGAGGTGAACATGTACATTGATCATATGGCTAATCAATCCCCAAATGGAAGCTTTGTAAAAAAAAACTTCAAACTTCTCTCTTGAGAGAGCCTTCATGAACATATCTACCACATTGTCATGTGTAGAGACATAAGGCAGGCTAATCTCTCTTGCAATGAGCCTCTCCCTGTTGACATAATGATAATGCACCTCAATTTGCTTTATGCGTGCATGAAACACTGGGTTTCTCGTAATGGCTAATGCACTACGGCTGCTATCAGATGGAGGTGGGGGACTGCTACACACCAAAATCTACCAAAAGGCATCTGAGCCATATAGTTACTTTGTAAAAGCTACCCTATACTCAGCTTCACAGCTCAAAGTGGCCACCACTATCGATGGTTTCTTCTTGTTGAGACATAGCCATAATATACATGAATCACCAAGGTGAAAGCAAAATCCACTAGTGGACACTCACATGTCATAACATCCCAGCCCAAAACTCGAGTCTTGCTTCACACAATAATTCAGACAATGAAGTCTATGCAGATATATAAGCTTGAGCATAAATTGTATGCCCAAATAATAATGTAATAAGCCTAAATCTATCATCTCAAATGACACATGTGATTTAGCCTTGAAGGCTGAAATCTTATCCTCCTTTAGGGCCTATGAGTAGCATGTCATCAATGTATAAAATGATGATAAAGAATAATATTTACTCCTCTTTACATAGAGAGAGTACTCTTAGTTGGACTCTTGCAAAAACCATTTGCAACCAAGTATGCATTTATCTTCTCATACCATGTTGTGGGAGTCTGCTTAAGGTCATATAAATCTTTTCTTAACCTGCATACTTTAGATTCTTGCCCCTTCTCAACAAAACCATGAGGCTAAGATACATAAATCTCCTAATGCAAGCCACCATTTAAGAAGGTAGTCTTGATATCCAACTAATGTACATTCCAACCATGATGCACTACCAATGTAATAATACACCTGAAAGTAGTCATACAAGATGTGGGTGAAAAAGCCTCATCTCATAATCGATGCCCTTCTTTTAAGCATAACGCTTTGTACAACAAGCCTTACCTTCTAGCGGTTTATAAGCCCCTTTGTACCACAAGCCTTACCTTCTAGCGGTTTATAAGTCCCTTTGTACCAATGGCCTGTTTGCCATAAGGCAAATCTGCTAAATACCAAGTGTCATTTTTGAGGATTGAGTCATACCCTACATGGCATGCATCCCCAATGATCATTTTCATGTGCTCCCTCAAAGGAAACATGTTCCTCATCTTGCATATACTAGTAATGAGAGCATCATTCACAAAAGAATAAAATGAATGATTAGAACCTGCACGTGTCCTGCTAGGTAAAGGAGTAGCTAATTTGATGTCACGTGCCATCTCCATGAGAGATCTATTCTTCCTCTCAGCTACACCATTTTGCTGAGGTGTATAATGAAAAGATGTAGGGGAGAAGAGAGCTTGAGCTCTTGCAAGCACACACACACTCACAAAACCCTAAAAGAGAACACACAAGGTGAGAGGCTGAAAATCGTCTTCTCCTTCACTCAACACACCATATACAAAGATAAAAGTACACCAAATATGAAAAGGTACTCAACCAAATACATACTAGGGTTGAGCTAGGGTTCTCTATAGTGTGAACCCAACCAAATGAGCTAGCACTATAACTATGCCAGTCTCTAGAATGGCTGTCACACAGCCCTGTCATCCCACTGGCTGCATATCACCCATGATCTCACCAACCATGCCAGTGGTGTAAGTGTGAGGGCTATCCCCCAGGCGGGTCATCAGTGTCCACCGCCTCACTAAATGAGCTCAATATCTCAACACTCCCCCTCGAGCTCAACTCCATCTCATATACACCAAGCAAAGCCCTGAATCTGCGAAGCTTCTCTGTACCCAATGCTTTGGTGAAGATGTCAGCAACCTAATCCTGTGTGGTGCTGACAATGTCTCCTGCCAAAACCTTCTCTCTGACAAAATGATAATGGACCTCTATATGCTTCGTGCAAGCATGAAAAACTGGGTTCCTGGCCAACTGTATACTACTACTAATGTTGTCACAGAAAATGACAACTTGTCTATCCACTAATAGACCCAAATCTGCAAAAGTAGCTTTCTCAACCAAGCTACCTCACATGCTGCCATAGCAGCACCTCTGTACTCGGCCTCTGTGTACTAGTGGATAGAGCAACCATAGGCTGCTTCTTGCTGCTCCAAGTCACAGCAGCACTCCCCAAAGAAAACATGAAGCCACTAGTAGATCTTCTATCTGAGATACTGCCATCCCAATCGACATCTGTGTATGCATGTACACATATCTCTGTGCCAGTTTCATAAAATAGTCCACAATGCAAAGTAGACCTCACATACCTCAGTATGCGTCTCAATGCATCTAAATGCGACTGCCGATGAACCTGCATAAACTGACTCACCAACCCAACAACATAGCTCAAATCTGGCCTGGTGATCGTCATGTAGATCAAGCTTCCTACTATGCGTCTATACATAGTAGGATCCTCCAAAATCTCTCCTGAATCTGCACTCAACTTGCCATTCTGATCCAATGGCACTGAGATAGGCTTACAGCCTGTCATACCATACTTGGACAACATGTTCGAGCCATACTTCTCTGCAGTAATCCAATACCATGTGGTGACCTAATCACCTCAATACCCAAGAAATATTTGAGCTCCCCCAAATCCTTTATCTCAAACTTTTGTCTAAGCAAGATCTTTACATCAAAGATCTCTACATCATGGTCCCCCGTAATGATCAAGTCATCTACATAGATGACAACAAGCACAACCCCTCTATCACTATGTCTCACATACAGCGAGAAATCTGCATTGGCTACATGAAAGCCAATAGTGACAAGATATTCAGAAATCTTGTCAGACCATGTTCTTGGTGCTTGTTTTAAGCCATACAAGGCTTTCTTCAGCCTGCAAACATGCTCGGGGTGACTCGCATCCTCATAACCAGGTGGCTGCAACATATACACCTCTTCCTACAAATCCCCATGCAAGAATGCATTCTTTACATCCATCTGATGTAAAGACCATTTCTTTGACGCAGCCACTACTATCACAACTCTCACTGCTGCCATCTTGGCAACTGGGCTGAAAGTTTTCTCATAATCAATGCCATATGTTTATGCATATCCTTTGGCTACCAATCTAGCCTTGTACCTGCTTATGCTTCCATCACTGTTATGTTTTACTTTGTACACCCACTTGCATCCAATGGCTTTCTTGCCTTCAGGAAATTGCACTAAATCCCAAGTCTCATTTCCATATAGTGCATCCATCTCCTCATCCATAGCTTTCTCCCAACACACATTTCCAATAGCCTCATCAATGCATGTGGGCTCTACAACCTGCACAACTTTTGCCATGTATGCATAGTGATGTGCCACATAACCATCATAGGTAAACCTCTGCACAGGATTCTTCACTCTCCCAGATCTTTGCAGCTTTGCATTCATGGCTTCCATAGCCTTCTTTACACCAGGTGTTCTCATAGCTGGTATCCCAAGCTCCTCATCATCAAGGCTCATCTCTGAGCCACTAGACTCTCCATCAACATGAGAATGCCCTGCAGAAATGTCAGGCATACTAAGGGGCTCAATCACTTTCTCTTTGCCTTTATGTGATGTACTAATCACATTTGCAGGACGACTGGTATTATGATGCAGCCTGCCACTCCATGGTCTATCAACAACTGAACCACTAGATGAGGACTCTCTTGGTCGACTCAAAGACTGTGATTGCTGACTTGCATTCTGTGCAACCACATTTCCACTCACATCATCCCCAACAACAGCTTCTTTTTCAGCAGCATACCAGCTACTCATCTCATCAAAAACAACATCCGTGCTTACCCTCAACTCACGTGTAGCAGAGTTATAACATCTGTATCCCTTTTGCTCAAGGGAATATCCAATAAACACACATTTTTCAGCTTTTGGATCCAGCTTAGTTCTCAGCTCATCTGGCACATGCACATATGCAATGCATCCAAAGACTTTCAGATGAGACAAATCAGGTTTTCTACCCAGTAAACCTCTCCTCTGGAGTTACATCATGTATGGCTATAGTTGGAGTCCTGTTCATGATGTAAACTACTGTAGAAACAGCCTTAGCCCAATAGCTATGTCAATGCTTGCGTAATCTCAGCAATGTGCCTATTTTTCCGCTCAGCAACTCCATTTTGCTGCGGAGTGTATCTGCATGTAAACTGTCTCTGAATACCAAACTGTCTTCAAAAAGTCAGAGAACTCATTGGAGAAGTACTCTCCCCCTCCATCTGACCTTAGGCACTTTACATATTTCCATGTTTGCTTTTCAACCATAACTCTGAAATTCTGAAAATGAGTGAACACCTCACCCTTCTCTTTCATGAAGTATACCCACACTTTCCTTGTGTGGTCATCAATAAATGTCACAGAATACCTGCAGCCTCCCATAGACATGGTCTTCATAGGACCCCATACATCTAAATGCACAACATCTAGTGTATTTCTGCTCACAATTCTGTTACGTGGAAATACATGCTTTGTTTGCTTTCCAAATTGGCATGCTTCACATATTCTCTGCATACCTTCAACTTTAAACTTTGGCAGCCCTGTCACAATTCCTTTAGTACTTCATTCTTTGCACATTCACATGTCCAATTCTTTTATGCCAAATGTCTGTATCTGCAACAATTCCTGAACCATTTACAAACATCGCAGCATTCACTTCAGACATGTTTACATTCAATGTAAACATTCTGCCCACTTTGTTGCCTTTTGCAACCAACCTGCACTTGTCTTTAAAGTCTTCAACATAACAACCATCAGGGTTAAATCGAACCTGTAAACCCTGCTCAATCATCTGGCCAACTGAAACCAGATTCTTTGTTATGTTCGGAACATGAAGTACATCTGCAAGATACTTCACTTTGCCATCCCCCTACATAGACAATGGCACATCTCCAACATGGGCAATTGGATGAGTAGTGTCATCCCCTGTTTCCACAAAACCTGGTCTTTCAAGGTTTTTCATCTCCTTGAACCACTCCCCATGACTTGTCATGTGGTTTGAAGCACCTGAATCAACATACCATACATCATCTTTATGTGCTGCTTCAACATTTTCAGACATGGCATTAACGACATGCTGTATAACAAACAACCTTTCATTATCCTCATTGTTTCTGCTCGAGGATGCATAGTTGTTTTGTTGTAATTTCCTATTTTGCATGTCAGCCTGCTTCTTATAACAATCTGCCTGCACATGTCCAGGCTTACCACAATAAAAGCATCCACGTGTATCATTATGCTGCCTTTGCCAATTTCCACGATCTCTTTAACTCCCCCTGCCTCTGAATTGGCCTCTTCCACCTGCGTGTTGTTGTTGTGATTTCTAGGACTGTTGTTGTTGCTGCTCTACTGGCCATAATTCTGATTACCTTTTCGGCCACCTCCTTGGCCGTGTCCACAGCCTCCTCTACCTCATCCTCTTCCTGAACTTGTGTAGAAGGCCTGTTGCTCTAAATTGTTTTTGTTTTGTGAAGGCTGTTGGTCTTCACCCAAGCTCTTCTCTTCTATAATCAACATAGACACCAAATCTGTGAAATTGGGAATGTTTTTCCGAGTCTGAATAGATGTCTTGAATGCCTTGTATTGTGGCCCGAGACCACGTAGACAGACTTCCACCTTATCATCATCATCTATTGAAATGCCAATAGATGCAAGGAATTCCACAATACCCTTGATCTTCAATGCATAGTTATTCACAGACATACTCTTTTTCTCCATAGTATGAAGTTCATTCTTCAACTGTATCTTTCGTGCCTTGGTATTCATTTCATAGAGTTTTACCAAGGTGTCCCACGCCTTGGGGAACTTGGCATCCTGTATGTGCCCAATCATGGTGTCTTGTATACTGAAAAGAGCCAACACATAACTTTTCTGGCTCCTTGGTTCCAATCCTTGAACTCTTTCACATCTGTAGTAGTCGGATTGATCTCCGGTATCTCTGGTGCCTCTTCATGCTCACCTTCTATGTAGTCCCAGTAACCCTTTCCCATCAGGAAATTTGTCAACCTGAACCTCCAAGCATGGAAGTTGTTCTTATCAAGCTTCTCAGCAACTATCTGGTTTATGTCATCATTTGACATCTTGCCAGACACACAAATTTACCAAAAACAGCACTCTGGTTTATCCTGCACAAACTGCTGCGATATTGTAGTACACTCAAATGTCACAACCAGTGACCTTAATGTGCATACATACACCCAATGGCAACTATTGACCTCCTTACAGCACACACAATGTCTGCACAACCAATCTATCTGCCTGCAGTTCTTAAAACAGAGTTCTGCAGAGAATCGATGACTTACCCGCAATGCTCGAAATCGCCTGCTTTCTGAAAAACAGAGATCGTAACGCGCCCGAAACGCGATTTCAGCCCAAAAAATTCTGTCCGATTGGACTTCATAGCTCCTCAATCAGAGATCGTTTGCCCCACGGGTAGAGCTCCCGACGACAAGGGTATAGTCGCCAACACAAATAGGAAAGAGTAGTTAAAGCTCTTACCCTCGTATCACTTCTTGTGCTTCTCTTGCTTACAACTCAGCTCTTAGCATGAACCAGGCTCTGATACCATGAAAAGATGCAGGGGAGAAGAGAGCTTGAGCTCTTGCAAGCACACACACACTCACAAAACCCTAAAAGAGAACACACAAGGTGAGGCTGAAAATCTTCTTCTCCTTCACTCAACACTCAACACACCATATATAAAGATAGGAGTACACCAAATATGAAAAGGTACTCAACCAAATACATACTAGGGTTCTCTATAGTGTGAACCCAACCAAATGAGCTGGCAATATAACTATGCCAGTCTCTAAAATGGCTGTCACACAGCCTGTCATCCCACTAGCCACATATCACCCATGATCTCACCAACCATGCTAGTGGTATAAGTGTGGGGCATATCCCCCAGGCGGGTCATCAATCTCCACCGCCTCACTAGATGAGCTCGATATCTCAACATATAAGGCACTGTGCACTGATGTTTTATGTCTGTTTCAACCATATATACATGAAACTCCTTTGACATATACTCCCCCCCTCGATCTGTATTATGAAGGGTACCAACTTTACATATAGACACATTTTTAGCCATAGAAACAAAGTGTCTAAAGCATGTAAAAACCTCTAACTTTTCCTTCAACAAATACACCCAAGTATGCCTATAGTTGTCATCAATAGAAGTTACAAAGTAGAGATATTTCTTGATCGATGATGTCCTCATGGGACCACATACATCATTATGTGCAAGTTGTAATTTTTGGATAGCCCTAACTGATCCATCTTTCGAGAATGACTCCCATTGCATCTTGCCCAAAATGCATCCCTCACATACATGGTTGACGGAGGCCTCAAGCTTTAATAACTCTAACATCATCTCTTGTTTTTTCAGGCATAACAAACCACTAAAATTCAAGGGGCTAAAGTAGGTATGCCATAGCTTTGCATCACTCATAGCACATGTGGTAGTAACTGAATAAACATTATATCAAACCTATAAAGCCCATGGCTTAGAGTACCAAATACCACAGTGATGTCTCCATCACTCCGGTCATGAACCATACACCTATCATCACCAAGTTATGGGAGAGGTTAGTTATGTGTGGGTAGAATGGCCAGGCAATGATGTATTTGGGATGCTTTTCATTAAGGATAAGCTTAATGGGACCAACTACCCGTTGTGGTCCTATATGATGCACCATGTATTGGTCGTCCTCGCAAGGCCTTTGGAATGTTGTTATTGGCATTGAGGCATGCCTTACCTCGCTAGCACAACAACTAATATAGGTACTCTGGATGGTGATACAAGTTTTGATGTAACTATGGTATCCGCCTCCTCACCTCCTACAGTATAATAAGCCAAGTGGAATGGTAGGGATGCACATGCACATGCATTAGTGGCTTTTTCAGTGAAAAGGATCATTATTCCTCATATTAGCTCATGTACAACTATGAAGCATGCTTGGGATACACTTGCTACACTTTACCGAGTGCATAACAAGGAACAAGTAGCCTACTTACATAAGCAGTTAGAGCTCAAGCATATGAATGAGGGAGATTTAATGGATGAGTTTCTCACAAGAACTAAAGATCTCATAGACTAGGCATGTATTGATGAGGCCTACCCAAATAGTTCTTTGGTTTCTACTATTCTCATAGCTCTACTAGATTCATACAAAGGTTTTACATCTACACTTTGGCTCATGAAGGGTAACCCGAATGCCCTTACTTTTGATGATGAGTTGGTTACATTGCTCTTGCAAGAAGAGCAATCTCGGCAAAACCGAACTAGTATGTATGTGGGAGACCAGGCATTTGCTGGCCAGTTAAAAAGATAAAGGCAAAGCCTTTTCTCAACTGGTGGCTATAAGCTAAAGAAACAATTATCCCAATCTTCTGGAAAGGATTCCGAGAGAAGGGGTTTCATAGGCCTAAGACAAATGTAACTAGTGCTAGAAGCCAGGCCATTACAACAATGTTCAATGTAAAAAAAGACTAGAGAAGGAAAAGATGAAAGAGTCGGGCATGGTTGCGGGCTAATGCATCAGCACCAAGTGCCAAAAAGGAGTCAGTGAACTATGTAGTAAAAGATGATTAGGCATTCATTATCCACTATAATTATGATCCTTCTATCCATGATGTATGCATCCATTGTATGCATCCATTGTCCACTGTAGTTATGATCCTTCTATCCATGATGTATGCATCCATTGTCCACTGTAGTTATGATCCTTCTATCCATGATGTATGCATCCATTGTCCACTGTAATTATGATCCTTCTATCCATGATGTATGTATATCAGTGTAGACAAATTAGCATGTCTGATAGTGGTGCTACCAAGCACATTACTTCTCAACGTGATTTATTTTCCTCACTTGATCTTCTCCTAAAGGAGAAACAGTCACATGTGTAAATAACTCCTCGTATCTAGTAAAAGGAGTTGGTAAAGTTGTTCTCACTCTGCAAATGGTGGGATAATCACTCTCTCAAAAGTCTTGTTTGTGCTAGGCATTAAAAAGAACTTGCTGTTAGTCTCTCCCATTGCTAGGGTAGGCCTAGTGCTCACCCTTCATGAGATGAAGTGTTGATGCAAAACCTTGGTATGAATCTGGTAGAGTTGTGAGAATAGTAGATATACCAAAGAACTGTCTAGATAGGCATCATCATCAATACCTACTAGATGCTCCCTGAGATCTTTAATCCTTGTGAGAAACTCATCCATTAAATCTCCGGTAGATGCAAAACCTTCGTATGAATGAGGTATGGATCCGGTAAAGCTATGAGAATAGTAGATATACCAAAGAACTATCCAAATAGGCCTCATCAGTACATGCCAAATGCTCCCTGATATCTTTAATCCTTGTGAGAAACTCATCCATTAAATCTCCCTCATTCATATGCTAAATGCTCCCTGAGATATTTAAACCTTGTGAAATTCATCCATTAAGTCTCCCTCATTCATATGCTCAAACTCTAACTCCTTGTGCAAGTCGGCCACTTGTGGCTTGTTACTCACCCAGTAAAGTACAAGAAGCATATCCTAAGCATGCTTCATAGTCTTATATTCATGAGAGAATATGAGGAATAATGCTCCTTTTCACTAAAAGTGCCACTAATGCATGTGCATGTGCATCCCTGCCATCGACCCACTTGGCTTGTTCTACTGTGGGAGGTGAGGAGACAGATGCCACATTTACATCAAAACTTGTATCACCATCTAGAGTACCTATCCTATGTTATTATGCCATCAAGATCGGGCATGGTTCAATGCTAATAACAACATTCCAAATTCCTTTGGAGGGTGACCAATACCTAGCACATCATATAAGACCACAAACAACGGGTAGTTGGTCCTATCAAACTTATCCTCAGCAAAAAGCATCCCAAATACATTATTGTGTTGCATATAACTAATCTCTGGATGCCTGTGAAATGCTCTAAAATATAAAAATTGTTATTAACGTAGTTCATAGAATACTATATATGGTATACCCTCTCCACTGAAGAGGATAGCTCAATATGAAACAATCAAAAGAGAAACTTGAGGAGAAGATGACAAGGGGGTGAGAGCCAAGAGAACCTACTCTGATGCCAATTTGTTGGATTGGAGATCAATGTAGTAGCATAGACATAGATGCAGCAAGCAAGGAGAGATAGATGGAAGCATAACACTCAAAGTAGATTGATGACAATGAGTGAAGTACAAGTGAAGCCTATGTTCACACATCACTACCATATAAATGGCTCTATCGGTTTACACACCTCCCTTTTGTTTTAAAACTCGTAGTTCCTAAATTGTGAGGGAACTTGCTTCCAACCATTTTCTTGGTCACTATCCTTGGAACCAACCTTTTGGGACTCTTCTTTGATTCGTCCCTCTCGTATAGCTTTGTTTTATCTTTTTTGTTTAGACTTGGATGTCTTTTTAAAAGGGGCAAGCATTATACAAGCAAAATTGTATGAGCATCCATTAAATCTCCCTCATTCATATGCTCAAACTCTCACTCCTTGTGCAAGTCGGCCACTCGTGGCTTGCTACCCACCTAGTAAAGCGCACAAGAAGCGTATCCTAAGCATGCTTCATAGTTTTATATTCATGAGCAAATATGAGGAATAATGCTCCTTTTCACTAAAAGTGCCACTAATGCATGTGCCTATGCATCCCTGCCATCGACCCACTTGGCTTGTTCTACTGTGGGAGGTGAGGAGACGGATGCCACATTTACATCAAAACTTGTATCACCATCTAGAGTACCTATCCTATGTTATTATGCCATCAAGATCGGGCATGGTTCAATGCTAATAACAACATTCCAAAGTCCTTTGGAGGGTGACCAATACCTAGCACATCATATAAGACCACAACGGGTAGTTGGTCCTATCAAACTTATCCTCAGCAAAAAGCATCCCAAATACATTATTGCGTTGCATATAACTAATCTTTGATATAGAATGCAAATATCCCAACTATCTATAGGTACTATCAATGTCTCATCAATGCAAAAACCAAAATGGCTCTACCAGTAGATCACTGATCAAACGATGGGAACCTGCAAACTATATGAAAATTGTAGAGTATAGGTGTGGAAATGATACTAAGTAGAAATGCAAAAATCAATAATAATGTTAACGATGTTGTTGAAGTTATTAAAGTTAAACTCAAAGATGTGATGTCGAAGATAATGATGACCCTATCTACACACCAAATGTTACTGCTATTGTGTAATAAACCCAAAATCGAACAAAAAATTCAAACTAACACTCCCCTGGGGATGCCTGTGAAATGCTCTAAAATATAAAAATTGTTATTAACGTAGTTCATAGAGCACTATATATGGTATACCCTCTCCATTGATGAGGATAGCTCAATATGAAACAATCAAAAGAGAAACTTGAGGAGAAGATGACAAGGGGGTGAGAGCCAAGAGAACCTACTCTGATGCCAATTTGTTGGATTGGAGATCAATGTAGTAACATAGACATAGATGTAGCAAGCAAGGAGAGATAGATGGAAGCATAACACTCAAAGTAGATTGATGACAATGAGTGATGTACAAGTGAAGCCTATGTTCACACATCACTACCATATAAATGGCTACATCGGTTTTTACACCTCCCTTTTGTTTTAAAACTCGTAGTTCCTAAATTGTGAGGGAACTTGCTTCCAACCATTTTCTTGGTCACTATCCTTGGAACCAACCTTTTGGGACTCTTCTTTGATTCATCGCTCTCGTATAGCTTTGTTTTATCTTTTTTGTTTAGACTTCTTTTTAAAAGGGGCGAGCATTATACAAGCAAAATTGTATAAGCATCCATTAAATCTCCCTCATTCATATGCTCAAACTCTAACTCCTTGTGCAAGTCAGCCACTCGTGGCTTGTTACCCACCTAGTAAAGCACAAGAAGCGTATCCTAAGCATGCTTCATAGTTTTATATTCATGAGCGAATATAAGGAATAATGCTCCTTTTCACTAAAAGTGCCACTAATGCATGTGCCTGTGCATCCCTGCCCATCGACCCACTTGGCTTGTTCTACTGTGGGAGGTGAGGAGACGGATGCCACATTTACATCAAAACTTGTATCACCATCTAGAGTACCTATCCTATGTTATCAAGATCGGGCATGGTTCAATGCTAGTAACAACATTCCAAAGTCCTTTGGAGGGTGACCAATACCTAGCACATCATATAAGACCATAACGGGTAGTTGGTCCTATCAAACTTATCCTCAGCAAAAAGCATCCCAAATACATTATTGCGTTGCATATAACTAATCTCTGACACAGAATGCAAATATCCCAACTATCTGTAGAGGTACCATCAATGTCCACTCAATGCAAAAACCAAAATGGCTCTACCAGTAGATCACTGATGAGACGATGGGAACCTGCAAACTATATGAAAATTGTAGAGTATAGGTGTGGAAATGATACTAAGCAGGAATGCAAAAATCAATAATAATGTTAACGATATTGTTGAAGTTATTAAAGTTAAACTCAAAGATGTGATGTCAAAGATAATGATGACCCTATTTACACACACCAAATGTTACTACTATTGTGTAGTAAACCCAAAATCGAACAAAAAATTCAAACTAACACTCCCCCTAGATGCCTGTGAAATGCTCTAAAATATAAAAATTGTTATTAACGTAGTTCATAGAACACTATATTAGTATACCCTCTCCACCGAAGAGGATAGCTCAATATGAAACAATCAAAAGAGAAACTGGAGGAGAAGATGACAAGGGGGTGAGAGCCAAGAGAACCTACTCTGATGCCAATTTGTTGGATTGGAGATTAATGTAGTAGCATAGACATAGATGCAGCAAGCAAGGAGAGATAGATGGAAGCATAACACTCAAAGTAGATTGATGACAATGAGTGAAGTACAAGTGAAGCCTATGTTCACACATCACTACCATATAAATGGCTACATCGGTTTACACACCTCCCTTTTGTTTTAAAACTCGTAGTTCCTAAATTGTGAGGGAACTTGCTTCCAACCATTTTCTTGGTCACTATCCTTGGAACCAGCCTTTTGGGACTCTTCTTTGATTCGTCCCTCTCGTATAGCTTTGTTTTATCTTTTTTGTTTAGACTTGGATGTCTTTTTAAAAGGGGCGAGCATTATACAAGCAAAATTGTATGAGAAATACGAGCAATGGGAAACAAAGGGTCCCTCTCTTCATAAAATTAGTGAACTTTAATGATAAAATATGACATATTTCACAAGGAAACCGTGGCATAAGACAACTGCGTTCTCCATCTTGCGTCAACTTTCCATCTCATTGCAACAAGAAAACACAATTATTAAAAGATAGATGATTCACATTCAAGATATGTGTGGTCAAACTTTACTGTATATAGTACAATTATCAAAAGATAGATCATTTGAAGTTCCAAAAAACCATGAGCAGACATACACTTCATGGCCAAAACAAGGTGTGTGTAGACAATATTTGGATAATACAACTATCAAAACATATGTGATATGTTCTCTTAGGTTTGTTCTAGTAGCTTGTGCACTTAACAAAAGATAGGAAACCTACATTCCTAAAACTTTTGAACATCACACATGGCATAAGACCATTTCTTTCTCCATCTTGCATCTCAATACACCAACCACAATGCTTGGTGAAGCTCTCTCTTTGGCAATCCAGCTTCATGGACATGAGCATCTAGTTCAAGATGTTTTTTGAAGAGAAAGTAAAGATGCTTGTAGTCCTCCTCAAGTTCAAGAGGGAAATTTGGACATAACCACCCTATATGTTTTTCCTTGCACCTGACTTCCTATTGTTGACATGGTAAAATCAACATGGTCATTGTGCAAGTCATCTCATTTTCCTTTTTGATCCTTGCCTCCATCTCATTATTTACAACATCAAACATAAGCATTAGCTTTCCATCTCATTGCAAGAAGGCAACCCAATTATCAAAAGATAGACGATTCACAGTCAAAACATCTATGGTCAAACTTAATGTACAATGCACAATTCTCAAAAGATAGTTGATCCATATTCCTAACATGTATGCCCATACCAAATTTATCTAGTACAATTATCAAAAGATAGATCATTTGAAGTGCTAACAAGATGTGAGAAGAAAAAATGTACCTACTGCAATTGTTAAAAGACATATGCTTCATGGCCAAAACAAGGTGTGTGTAGACAAAATTTGGCTGATAAAACTATCAAAACATATGTGATATGCAGTCTCTGATTTGTTCTAGCTTGTGCACTTAACAAAAGATAGCCAACCTACAATCCCAAAACTTTTGAATGTCACACAATGCAAAAGGTCATTGCTTTCTCCATCTTGCATCTCCATATACCAACCGCAACGCTTGATGAAGCTCTCTCTTGGTTAATGCAGCTTGATGGACAAACTTTTGCTAATGTGCATCCAATTCAAGATGCTTTATGGAGACAAATTAAAGATGCTTGTAGGGCATATGTTAAATTTGCAGCAATGTTATGAGCTATGGTGGATCAAATGCAAGAATCAACATAATTAGCAAGTGATTAAGATGAGATTAGTGAGCAATTAATCTAATATAATAATTTAGGCATGGGTACTCAAAAACCAGCAATTTCTCATTAGGCCAATGCCTCAATTTATAGGTTGTATATCCACAAGATGCCACTTCTCCTTGATTTGTGCCATCTCCCCTACATCTGGGGGGGAACCTTTTCCTAGAATCTTTCCACACCCCTATATTCACTCATGCTACCCTTTATTCTCTCATCAGTAGATACCTCTCACCTTTTCATTGCTGCCCACTCAATTACAGGCTCCCTTTTATAGTCTCCTACTAAGGGCTTGTTCCCGCACACACCCATTAACTTGCATATTTCAACACCTCCCCTCAAGTGAATAACTCTAGCACACCTGGACCCTATACCAAGTTTTCCTCTTACTTGGTAGCCCACGAGACTAGTGCCTCAAGTCCCTAACTCATAGTCCTTGACACTCTCTCTCTATGTGTCCAAGGCTACTACAAGTGCCCATGACCTTGACTAAAGTGCTCACACATACATCTACCACATGGCCTACATCATCGATGGCTCAGAGGTGGTTTTACTCTATTAGGGCAGGTTACATTGGGTTGTGGGGTTTCTCTCTCTTTCTCTCTCAGAAAAGATGTCGTGACTCCTCTTCCTTTAGGAGTCTCCATGAAGTTTGCCGATGTTGATCCTTCTTCATTGGGTTTGTTGTAGCAGTCTCTAGCCATATGTCCTGGCTTCCCACACTTGTTTGGCAAGTAAAGGTCCTTCCTCCTCCCCTGCCTCTTCCTCGTCCTCATCCTTGTGAATCCTCCTTGGGTGTAGAATGCTCTCCTCTCCAGTTGTAGGATCCAACCCTTTCTTCTCTTTCACCTTGGTCTCTTGGTCTAGTAGAGCTCCTTCTATCTCATGTAGCTTCAATTTTGGTACATTCTTTAAGGTTGCCACAATGTTTTCATAATCTCCTTTGTCCATACTCTTCAGAAGCACTACTAGTGCCTCATCCTCTACCTTCTTCCCACCAATGGCTGCCAGTTGTTGCTTAATGCTTTTGTATTTGTTCAAGTGTGCGGTTAGAGGTTCACTTTCCTTCATGTCAAGTTTATAGAATTGCATTAGCAGATTTATCTTTGAATTTTTTGCTTGAGTGCCAAATAATTTAATAAGTTCATCCCATGCATCTTTAGCCCGTTGTGTCCCTGCAATGTGGTGAATGATTTCATCATTTAAACTGAGTTCAATGAGTCCTAATGCTTTCTTATTCCTATTCTTCCACTCATTCTCCCCATGCTCCTCTGGACATTCATCTCTTCCCTCAACTAGCCCCCCAGATTTTTTTTCATAAGCAAATACATGGTCTTTGTTTGCCATGTATGGAACTGCTCCCATTAAATTTAGCTATTTCTTGTGCATTGCTCATGATGATGTGAAGGGGGTCTTACCTCTTGATCCAATCCAAGATTCAAGGGTAGTGTCTACCCTTTTTCAACTCAAATATGATGTTTAATGAGATGATTACAACAAGTTTATCAATATGAATTCACCAAAAATTACATAAAGCTAAGGGTCACTGATATGTATTGAATGGTTGGGATATCAAACCATCTTTGAATTTCAATTTGGAGTGATAGGGATCTGTATCAGATACCAATGGTAAATTTGAACCCTCAATTGCACCAAAATGTAGTGATTATTGTGCTGATTAATCACTGATTATTAATGAAATAATCCCATGTTTTATGTGCAAAAAACAGAGTGTGCGGGAGGCTAGATCTGGTGCCTTAGAGTTAAAATGAGCACAAATTATTTCAAAGGCATCAATAGCAGTTAGCCTAGTAGAGGATCAAGCTAAGAAACAAAACATTTGACCAAACATTGAATGCTTAATCTTTGTTTTACCAAAGTCACTTGTAGATTTGATGCAGAGCTTGATGCTACTTCTCCTTAAGGAATTTCACAAATTTGAGATCACCAAGATGTAGAGCACCCTTGAAAACCCCTAGGGCTAAGAGGAATTAGACCAATTCCTTTTGTGTAAGTGTAGATCTACAAAACCCTTCAAAAACTTGGCGCCAACAAATTCACGATTTTCGGGAGTTCTACGTAGCGTTTTTACGAATTGATGAGATGGGCTGGACGTGGGGCTTGTAGCTAGATGGGGCTAGGAGCTTTTAGCTTATTGTTAAGGCTAGAGGGAGAGGGAGATCCTCCACCAGCTGGGGGTGCAGAGAATGGTTGAAAAGAGGTTTTTAAAAAAATGGAATAACTCTTAATTATGATTAATAGGGTGATTAGCAAGATAATTAGGCTCAAAAATTGGATGAATCCTAAGCTTAGCTCTGATACCATATTAAATTTGCAACAATGTGATGAGCTATGGTGGATCAAATGCAAGAATCAACATAATTAGCAACAAGTGATTCAAATGAGATTAAGACGAGATTAGTGAGCAATTAATCTAATACAATAATGTAGGCATGGGTACTCAAAAACTAGAAATTTCTCATTAGGCCAATGCCTCAATTTATAGGTTGTACATCCACAAGATGCCAAGCATCTAATCCCACTAATTCCTCCTTGATTTGTGCCACCTCCCTTACATCTGGGGACACCTTTTTCTAGAATCATTCCACACCCCTATATTCACTCATGCTACCCTTGATTCTCTCATCAATAGATACCTCTCACCTTTTCACTACTACCCACTCAATTACAGGCTCCCTTTTACAGTCTCTTGCTAAGGGCTTGTTCCTGCACACACCCATTCACTTGCATATTTCAACAGCATATACCTCTTTCCACCATGAAACCACATCTAAAGGCATCATAAGTGTAGGAAGGAAATTGGAGATAACCACACTATATTTATTTCCTTGCACTTGACTTCCTACTGTTGACATGGTAAAATCAGCATGATCATTTGCAACCAACACTTTGCAGCCATTGATTGTGTAAGTCGTCTCGTTTGCCTTTTTGATCCTTGCCTCCATATCTCCTTAGTTAAAACCCTAAACACGACCATCAACTTTCCATCTTGTTGTAATGGACGAACATCCATTTCATTGATGTGATTGCTTGACCCACGCATGGGCTCCTTATCTCCCCTTTCCCTTGATTCGTGTGTAATTTCAAACTCTAGTAGATCAAAACATGTAGCCCTCAAAGCATCCATCTCATTTGAGTCTAAACATGTTCCCCTTACAATTGGCCAAATTGTAGGATGGCTTACTGATCTTTCCAATACAATTTTTGCTAGTTCTCGAGTATGGTCAATGTCATTCCCACAAAACCACACATATTGGATCTTCTCGACACCTAATGCAACTTGAACAAGGACTTTAAAGCAAGGAGCTGGGACACCCAATAATCCAACTCTTCCTTTTTTATCAATCAACTCATTGCACTTTTTTCCCCCTACTGTGCAGGTATCTTTGACATCTAACCTCGCTTCCCAGATTGGTCCTTCAAATAGCCCACCTAGTTGGGTTAATGTCAGTTTTAGTCCCTGATCTCTTTTGTTGCTCTCTTTGGGATGGCTTAGGCTGCTGTCTTACCCTTTTGAGTCACATACTCATACTCTGGACGATGTGAGTCTCCATCCTTGATATGGGAGTATGGATGCATTGTTCGTGCATCACCATCTATGGACAATCTTCTTTTTGCAGCATTCAACTCTACTACTACCTCATTGCTAAGGTCTATGATGTTGCTTGGTCCAAGTGGCATTGAATACATTGAGGCTCCTCTTTTTTTAATTTTCTATATACCTAGCCCACACCCTTTGTGCCCACCTTTGAGAAATGAGTCATATTTTGATTGTTGCAAAAGCATTGTCATAAGATCACCTTGACAAGCATTATACAAAAAGATATAGTTTACTTTATTTAATGCTAAGCACAAACTCTGCCAAGTTTTTTTCTTGGCACCAAAAGCTTCTCATTGCTCTCCATTTCCTGTTGACAAGAGAACCACACACACAATATCTTTATCAGTAAGTATAACAAGTCCACATTTTTAAATTGCTATTACCAAGCCACCATTCATACCTTGATCATGTATTCACCCCAATGTGCCACTCTGGCATGCCACCATACTAGCCATGTCTCTAACATAGATAGTTTTGTCTTGTCAGCATGTCCTTGTCTTAACCAAGCCCGTAAATAATATAATTCCATCTCACCAGCTTCTTCTAATGGCTCTGAAATCCACCATCGGCATCTTGATTTAAACTCTTCCTGGTTGTGTGGTGGAATGCATTTTTTGAAATGTTGTTGTAAGCTTTGTTCCCAATGAAACAAGCAAGATCTTTCCTGACCCGTCATCACATTGTTGGGGCCACCATTGTAGACCGTCCTCACTGCACACTGGTTTTCTTGGGCCTTATCAGCCATGAATCCTCTAAATTGTGGCTTCTTATATACCTCCTTCTTCATCACATTGTTAAGAAGGTTCCAAAACAGGGTTTGAGCTTCTCTATCCTTGACCTTAAAATCACCAATAGCTATGGTTTGCATTTCTTGAACATATGGATTGTAGACAAGGCAAGCTATTGTAGTCCAGTCATGCATCCTCTTCACAAAATCAAAATAAATCCAGCACCTGCCTAGCACACCTACAAATCCTGAGAATTCCAATTTTCCCAGAAACACCATGCTTTGAAAATAATCAAATAGCAAATTCTTCTTGAGCTTGAAAATAGCATTATCTTGGTCTGCCACTAAAATCTTTTGACACCATCTTGGTCTGCCACTAAAATCTTTTGACACCATCTCTTTCACTCTACTCTGAACCTCAACCAAAGCTCGTCTAGTTAACTTTTACTGCATTGATCTTGGTCTGCCACTAAAATCTTTTGACACCATCTCTTTCACTCTACTCTGAACCTCAACCAAAGCTCGTCTAGTCACTCCTTTAGCAACAGGGTGCATGTGATGGCCCAAATATATAATCCCCCTATTGACTCCTTTACAAGTAATCTCATTTGGAGAACAAAAGATAATCTTGCATGAGCACTCATCAATACAAGTGTGGTGCAGCTCATTTTGATCTTAATATTCCAGTGCATAATTCATTCATGCACTGCAAATGACCACCACACTTTTTGTATCGTGTACAATCCCTGGAAACCCTATCACATTACTTGTGAAAGCATTACTCCAAACATGTCCATCAAATTTTCTATCAATGTTACCAATTGTTTTTTTTTTGTGAAGATAGGGTAGCTCAAATAGAATATTTCCATCATACCTGGCCGAAAGCTCTTCTACTCAGTAGATCTTTCTTACCAAAAGAGAAACTTGTTTTTAGAGAGTTTTTTTCTAGAAGATTTCTCAATATGTTTACAATGGTGATATTAGAAGACTCCTCACCAAAAGTTCGTGTGATGTTTGTGGACTTCTTCGAATTTGGGTGAGTGAATGACTCCTTCTTAACAGTGATGTTATCTGGCTACTTGGTATTTCTCCATGCAGCACCAAAAAGGATCTTCCAAACTATATATCCAGGTGAAACATTAATTTATCTCCCCTATTTATTATTGGCATCTCAAATGATAGGCTATCTCATTCTACACCTACAAGGTGATGTAATCGAATACTATCTTCTGTAAATCCAAACAATGCTGTCAACTCCTCTTTAGAAACCTCAAGAATTCCCTCTATAGTTGCAAGCTCTATTTGATTAGTGCCTCTTTGAGCTCTTATCACCGCAGTATTCATCTTGCTCACTCTAAACTTAAAAGCTAACCAATCCTCTGAGCATGAAGCAGTTCAAGCAGTGCTTTGGCTAAAATATGAAAAGTTCTACATTTTGAGATTAGTATTTGAAAAACTTCAGTTAAAATTTGAGAAATAATTTGTTAAAGTATATCTCAAAATGTGTTCTATAACCTCCCAAAATCTCTAGGCTTTTGTACCTTCATTTTAAATTCGGGTTAGAGATCCTCACATAATTCAATTTGGAGATAATTTTGGATGTTAAAAGTTATAACAGTCCTATTAGCATTAAAACTCACTCCTTGAAAACTACATTTGTAATGATCCTCAATTCATGAGCTATGCATGTACATGAGTACTTAGAGATCCATTCAATGAAATCAAAGTAGATCAACTAATATTAATTATTTGTAAACTATTTGAAACTAAGGTTTATTTGTAAACTATTTGTAAACCAAGCCACTACAAAAAGGTTTGGTTTAAAGAAAACGTTTTGAACCCTAAGTTTATCTCTTCAAACACACTACTAGTTCTTCCTCCATTGATATCCCTACTCTCCTAGACCGTTTCACTAGCAAAACCATCTACTCCATCTCGAGTCTCTATTGCGTTTTCTTTAGGTATGGTTGTTTGCATTTTTTTTGTTTGGTCGTCTGTGTTTTCTTCAAAATGTTTGAAAAAGAGGGTTTTCTTCAACATGTTTGCAAGAGAGGGTCCTCTCCCTTGACGGTTTCATCGGTGAAACCGTCAAGGGAGCATAGGCTTGCATGCATGGGAAGACGGCTGGACACACTCTGTGATATGCTGGGATGGACACACTTTGTGATATGCTGGCTGGATGTACTCTATGATATGCTGGCTAGATGCACTCTTATCTCTACCGATTTTGTGTTCAAGCTCCCCTCCCTAAATCCTAAAAGGATAGCCCTCTCTCTCTCTCTCATGAAACTCCCCTCTCTCTCTCTCTCTCTCTCTCTCTCTCTCTCTCTCTCTCTCTCTCTCTCTATACCTATTCCTCTCCTCTCTTTTCTTCATTGTTTCTTCTCTTCTTCTTTGTTTTTTCCTTCTTTCTCTTCTTTCAAAACCCTAGTTTTTTTAATTTAATCTTGTTTTCTCTATATATCCCTCTGTTTATATCTATTGCTTTTTTGCTCTATTTGTATCTTTTGCTTTTTTATATCTTTTAGGACTCTTTCTTCCTTGTTCAATCTCCTTCTTCTTGTGTTACTTGTTTGTCCTCATGGCATCTCCCTAATTTCAAAGAGGGACACAAGTATCCTTGATGTTCAATGATACCAAGATAGCTACTGGGACCGTCTTGCATGTAGACCCCACCGTGGATACTGTCCATGATGGAATTACTTTGCTGCCTCTTGATCATGTTGGTGTGTCGATAGAAGATGTTTCTCTTCCTTTTCCCCTCGAAGATGGTGATATCAACAAGCTAAATCAAACCAAAGGATGCATCATTGTGTGGCCAGCCAGAGATTATGTAAGTCTTATTTTATCTCTCTCCTTCTTTCCAATTATGCTCTTTTTAGTGATTTCTTTGAGACCAATCTGTCTTATATATGTCAATGTGTTTAGATATTACAAATACATCAAAGGAAACCCCATAACCAAAGCGTGTAAAACATATAAAGAGCACACCTGCCAGGCAAGCAAGCCAAGAAGTGACAAGTACCAAGAAGAGGAAGAAAGTGCAAGAGGAAGATGATGATTGGAATCCCCCTTGAAGAAATCCAAGTCGAGTTGTTAAGTCTTCGAAGAAAGGTGTTTCTTCAAAAACCATTAAAGAAACTAAGGGAGTAGGCTCATTGCCAAATGACCACAAAGCACAGATTTTGGATATTTTGAGTGGTGGCAATTTGCAGAGGAGGCTAAAGAATTCACAAATCCCTAAAAGTATGTAATAATTACTTTTCCTATCTTCTTGATATTTACAAAGTCCTATATTTTGTTTGAATAACAATTTCAATGGCAATGCAGCAAATGCAAGTTTATTCAAGGATTGGCTTTGAAGAAAAGTCATATGGCATGAGATTGGACCATTGGTGGGTGTAGCCGTCCTTGTAAAAATATTAAAAACGTACAAGGTAATTTTTTCATATACATTCCTGGATGACCTCACCAATCTTAAGAGAATGTATTTTGGGAAACTATTCGAGAAAATGGTGGGATCCCTAAAGAAACAAGGTGTGGTAGCTTCAAACCCTGCTGTTGTCAAGGCTACCAAGCGTGCTGTATTCAAGTGCATAACATTCCATAAAGCGTACTTACTACTTGGTTGTACTCTTATATTTGTAAACTGAACGGATATAATAATGTGTAGATGGATTTGTAAGTGCCATGCGGTCTAAGATGTGCCTACAATCTTAAAAGAATGGTGCAATCCAAAACATGAAAGCGCTATTATGTATACACAACAGCAACTTCGAGAACTTTGGGATGCAGAGATATACAAGAGATGCCCATTGTTCCTTGACTTTCCAAGTGGCAAATTTCCTAAGAGCGAGAAGGAGATGTATACTTGGGCTTGTAAAGAAAAGCAATCAACCATGGTATGAACTATACAAGTAGATATTTCACTTTAATTTAAATATTATTCTTATATCTTTTCAAATGGTGAATTCTATTGTGAAGCCTAGAAGTCTACGTGACAAATCACATGTTCAAGGCAAAGGTAAAGGTCTTATGAAAGATGAAGGAGATAATGAAGATAAAGAGGATGAGGATGATAATGATGAAGGGAAAAAAGTGCAAAAAAAGGATGCAACGAAGGGAAAGGGAAAAGGAAAGTCACTACAAGAAGAGGACGACTCTAATACCTCTCCCATCAGAATATGATAAAAGCAATTCTGATGATAGCACAAGCAAGATTAAGGCAACCCCAAAAGTTAAAGAAGTTGGTCGTGCAGAAACATAGGCAGGGCACTCTTTTACTTGTGGTTCATTGGTATTATTGTTATATTTTTTGCATAATACTAACATAGATTAAGATATGGATTCAGATAAGCTTGGCAAGAGGTGAAGCACCAAATGCACCATTGTGACCAATTAATCCACCTAGCTTGGGTGGCTTGACTCCAATCCAAATGAATTTGCCAGGTATGATTTTACTCATTGGTAATGATAATTGGTAATGATAATGTAAATTATTTGTGTGGTGCATGCACTTACAAAATGTACGCTTTGTGGGAGTGTCTCGTCATACCACAATAGTAGTCCTCGATGCTCCCAATGAACATCAAAGTGCTAGTTCCCCTACCATTATAGAATCCTCAATGTTAACAGGTGTAATAATCAATTGTGACCACATGTGAAATGATTGTAAAGGTGTGTCTTTTATATCCTATAATAACAATTGATGTATAACTCTACTCAACATGGTGTGGCAAGACATCATTCTACAAAGATGATGGCATGTGTTGGGGATTCTTTGAAGATAGGTTGTGCACTTCTGAACTAGCAGTGTCCACCAGAGCTACCAAAGCTGTCCACCAGAGCTAGAACATGTCTTTGATATGCGAATGTGGGAGACTGGACCTTTACTGTTAAAGGTGTCAATATAAACACAGCATGTGACTGTATTGTAGTGAGGTTGCCCACAGGAGGATCTGTTTATGGTTAACCACCCGATAACATTGTTCCACCATGGAATCTCTGCACATGTGAGTGATGAGATTATTTTCCCTTCATTAAGACCTTGTGTGTTGTTGTGCATATGTTGCGTCTGTGTATGTTATGCTTACGTTTTTTGTGTATGTCATTTTAATTAATGCCACGTAGATGGAGAGGAGCATGCCTTGCTTCAGATTTGTGAGACCATCTTAGATGACAATGGCTCTATTATTGTCATCGGTACTATGTATCAAGTGGCAACAACCATTATAGCTCACGTCGAGCATTCTGGCTTCTCCTTGGTTACCTTGGTGAATGTGCAATGTACAATGCAGATTGGAAGGGCCTTTGGATAAGAGGTAAGCAACACTAACCATAGAGGTTGCCATTGATCATCACTTTTTACTACAAAAAATCATCTCATACTCTTGTGCAGATACATACCCTCGTCGTTGCTACCTTTATGATCATAGTTGGACAAAACCATACACAGCCCTTCTCACCTGATGATATCATTGATCCTTACAACATGATGCACTGAGCCGCCAGACACCCAGATGGGACAGCATGGCGAGGTATGGAGTTAACTCTTCATGTGCTCCTAATTAAGGGCCTTACATTTTTTGGTGGAATTAAGAGATGTTTTCTTTGCAGATGGATCTCAACGTGGATATGACTTTTAGGATAGCTTGTTGAGCCATCATGTAAAGCAAGGGCAAAGAAGAGGATGTAGTGGAGGGTGTCTTCATGAAGATTTCATTATAGCACAATAAACATATTTATTTATGAATATTCAAGTGACTAGGTCATGATCTTATTTGTAGCAATTATTTATGATTGTGTCATGATCTTATTTTTCATATTGAAAAAGAGAGAAAGAAGGTGAGAGCAACACATGTTGGGGTTTTGCAATAAGACATCATTCCCCTCTGTAAACAATGTTTATATACGTACAAACCAATATAGAATAGACATTTTCTATATTGTGTGGACGATTAAGGTAGTGAAGCATTTGTAGACTCGAGGATCAGTATGCAAAACATGAGTTAAGTAAGCTTTGTTGAGAAATGAGAAAGAAATATAGAGGGAGTGAGCAAAGAAAATGATAGAAAAAGTGAGTGAGAGAGAAAGAGAGAGAGGGAGCGAGAGCAAAGAGAAAGGAAGAGAGAGAGGGAGGATAAAGAGAGTGAGCAAAGAAAGGGACTGAAAGAGTGAGAGAGAAGGGTAGAGAGGAAAGATAGAGAGAGTGAGCAAAAAAAAGGACTGAAAGAGAGAGAGAGAGAGAGAGAGAGAGAGAGAGAGAGAGAGAGAGAGAGAGAGAGAGAGAGAGCAAAGAGAAGGGTAGAGAGAGAGAGAGAGAGAGAGAGAGAGAGAGAGAGAGAGAGAGAGAGAGAGAGAGAGAGCAAAGAGAAGGACTGAAGAGTGAGCAAAGAGAAGGACTGAAGAGTTAGCAAAGAGAAGGATAAACAGAGAAGGAGAGCCAAGAGAAGGATAGGAGGTAAGAGAATGAGATACAAAAGAGAGAAGGATAGAGAGATTTAGCAAAGAGAAGGATAGAGAGAGAGAGAGAGAGAGAGAGAGAGAGAGAGAGAGAAGAGAAGAATAGAGAGAGAGGGGGGGAGAATAGAGAGAGAGAGAGAGAGAGAGAGAGAGAGAGAGAGAGAGAGAGAGAGAGAGAGAAGGATAGAAAGAGTGAGCAAAGAGTTGGATAGAGATAGAGAGGAGGATATAGTGAGCGAGAGAGGGAAGGGGCATAAGAGGTAAGAGAAGGATAGAGATGGAGAGGAGGATATAGAGAGCGAGAGAGGGAAGGAGGATAGGAGGATAGGAGGATAGAGAAGGATAGAGAGGGAGGTTGGGAGAGTGAAAGGGAGGGAGAGAAATAGATGGTGGTAATAGAAGAGAGAGAGTGTGTTAGCAAAGAGAGACAAGGATAGAGAGAGTGAGAGAAGGGGGGTGGGAGAGGGAAAGGGAAAGGGAAAGGGAGGGAAGAGAGAGGAGGAGGGAAGAGGGTGGGAGAACAAGAGAGAGGGTAGTATGGGCTAGGCGGTGGTGGGACAAGGAGAGAAAGAGAGGGAAGAGGGTGGCGAGGAGAGGGAGGGAGGGAGGGAGACTGAAAGGGAGGGAGAGAGAAGAGAGAGAGGGAGGGTGGGAGAAGGAGAGAGAGGGAGAGAGAGGGAGAGAGAGAGAGAGAGAGGATGGGAGAAGGAGAGAGGAGGATATAGAGATGGATATAGCCCACACCACCCTCTCTCTCCTAGAGACAGAGTGTGAGAGGGAAAGGGAGGGAAGAGAGAGAGGGGGAGGGAAGAGGGTGGGAGAAGGAGAGAGAGGGTGGTGTGGACTAGGCTGGGGGCAGTGGTGGTGGTGGTGGCAATAGTTAGAGAGTGATTGTTCAAGTAGAGAGAGAGGGCAGCCGAGAAAAGCTCCCTCCACCAAGCTCGCTCGATGACCATCCCCTTGATCTATGGTGGTAGGGCAGGCTTCATCCTCATAATGTGTTTCTTCATTATCTTCGTCTCATCAATTAGACAAGAGAATACTAGGGGGGTTATTAATGTTTGTCATTGTTTCTTTTTTCATCAGTCTTGGTATGTTCTCTATTAGTATCTACATCTTTAGTTAGTTTCCCTTCTCTTTGTGGGTATTTCTCCTAGTAAGTTCATTGATGGTATGGGGAGTGTTACTGTTTCCCTTGGGTACAAATATTTCTTTGTGTGTAGGATGATTAGGATGAGAGGACTTGTGAAAACTTCGAACTACTAACTATTTGCCATAGTGTTATTAGAGGATTTTCATCCATATTTAAGGCTCCACCTTGCTTTGTTTTTTTAAAGCATGTTGAGAAGTGGGCCTCAGTGCTTGCTTTGTTCTAGCCATGGAAGAATAGAAGTGTTTGTGGTTCTAATATAAGAGAAATATTATTTATAGAATTAAAGTAACCTTCACACACCAAAATTTAAAAAGAGGCCTTCACAATATAGTGGAGGAATGCCAAGTGAAAATGCCAAGTGAAATTCTCGTTGTGCTATTTATTGCTATTATTATTTCCAAATCCATGATTTAAACCATCACCATGTTAGTTTACGAAAGGAACCATAACCAATTGCACAAAGAAATATTAAATCAAAAAGGAATTAAAACTAATATCACTTATAAATTAAATATAATGTTTGAAATAACCACAAATTTTAAAATTAATAAAATATCATTTTTAGTTCTAAGACATTACATTTTTAGAAGTAAATTTAAGGCCAAGCAATAGTTGTAGATGGCATAAACACGGTAGGTTTAAAGCCTCTTGAAATGTAGCACTTAGTAAAAGTTCTTAAGTATAGCAATATTGTGCCCCATGCATTCTTCCTCTAATGTTTGAATATGTATCTAGAAACAATACATAATAGAATACTTACATAATTAAAATGCATTTAATTGCAACACATGCTCTTCTATACACTACAAAGTGTAAGGGCTTTCAATAAAAAAACAAGGGCCTCCTTTGGTAACATTAGGCAAAAGAACTTAATATTTATTTGTATTATTATTTTGTGGCAATAATTATTTTTTATAAAGTTATTTGGTAGGTACTTCTATGGTACACTACCAAAGTCTTAGTCTCCAAAACTTTAGATCTAATTTACACTAAAAGTTGAGGAGGGAGGTAGATCCTACTCACATCCTACTATATCCATTTTAACATATAGGCACTGCAAACTTGTGCATATAGGAAACAAAGAGACTCTTACACAGGGGAATAAAACATCAACTATAGATACATGAAAAGATTTAAATGTACATATTAAGTAATTCAAAGTCATCTACCAAATTCCTATTGTGCATTAAAACATTCTTGCATGTGGTAGCAAACATTGATGACTTGTTGGTTGTCATATATGCATTAATGATCAGAGCTCCCATTGCCCAGTGGAGCATCTCTAAGACTAATGGAGAGTCGTATTCTTTTACTAATGCTTCAAATTTCATAAAAAGGCATTATGGCAGTAGTAGATCATGGGCCCTCTTCCATGGTGTTTTTCATGGAGATGTGATCTCCTCCATGGATACTCTACTAGTTGGGTTTCTTATGCTTAGATTAGTTTTGTTAATTTGGTAAAAACAGTGTGTGAAAACCAAGGTTTTAACTCAAGATTCATCAACACACATGGCTTCATGATATGCAATTTTTGATGATGAGAATAAGGTGATTGTGAACAATATATGGAGCAAGGGGGATCAAATCATATGAGAAAAGAAACAATTAAGTGATAATAGAGAAAATTGATGATGATGAAAACTATTGATGAACTCATGATTCAAGGGGGGAGGGGGGTTGCAAATAGGTAAGACAATATTCAAGACATAGTTTCAATAGAAGAGGGAAAACACATCTCAAATTCTGAAGAATAGATTAAAAAGTGATGAAAATTATATAAAAACATGTGCAAAGAGTGGACTTCATGCTTGGTGAAGAGTAAATTTGGGTGACAATGAACATGGAGAAATCTAGAGAAATCCCCCAAAAAATGAGCTACAAGTTTGTCAAAATTTGGCCAAGAGAGTTTTCTCATGCCAAACTCGCCCTTATAACCCACTAGTGTCAAACTTTCCTCGTGTTGGATTTCTAAGAATTTGACACTACCACATTGTTAACCCATTCACACTACCAATTTCAATGCCTTAAAACCACCTCCTTTGACATAATCAATGCCATAAAAGCACCTCTTTGACAAATGCCATAAAAGCACCTCCTTTGACATAATCAATGCCATAAAAGCACCTCCTTTGACACAATCAATACACTGCCAGTATCAAACCTCACACACCATCCCTTAGACATTACAATTCTCTAACTAATTTTACACCATCTATGTTTTCTCATGCTGACTTGAACCCACCCAAAGCTTTCTTACAACTTCAAATTGCCTTACACCATCGATTTGGCAACACTAGTGTTAAGTTTTTCACACTATCAACATTTTTTGTTTTACACCATCCAGTGTCTCACATCTCTTATTTCATAGCATCATTGGACAATGTCGATGTCACTATCCAAATTTTCACACCATCTAGGTTTAAACTTTGAACATGTATTGTGAGCACAATATAACTAAACCCATCCCCATCGGCTAGTTTTACAATACATGTAAAATCCAACCCTAATAAAGCTCAATCAAAATTTACTAAAACTAAGCCATCATCTTAAGCATCCTATATGTGGTTCATTTGCTTTCTTAAATTTTCAACTCTAACAACATAACTCCACTTTTTTGGACAATTTTTAGGGACTTACACTAACACACTACTTCCTTTAACATTTCTTCTTTCTCTACTGCATCCTTTGAGATTCTTTTTTTCTTTTTATACTTTTTTGTGTTTTTTAGCATTCCCTAGTATATTTTTGTACACTTAGGTTTTGAATAGTAAGTTATAAATGTAAACTTAGGTTTTAAATGCTACGTTACATTTTTATAAACTTAGGTTTTGAATATGCTACATTACACTTTAGGTTGATGGTTTTGATGACCACCATTATTAGGAGAGGTTTCTTTGTACACTTAGTAATATAAGAGTACTACTTGCTCAACAATATAATTATTATTTTGAGGCTACCTCCATTGTTTTAGCTGGTGGGATTTAACCAGCTTTGACCTTCTAGCTATAAAGTTAGTGTTGTAGCAATACAATGGGATCTTTGTGATCCTTGAATACCTTTGTGTAGGCTTTGGTGGTGGTCATTGACACTCCATTTCTTGGTTCTTTTTTTTGGTGGCTTTGGTGGTGGTCATTGACACTCCATTTCTTGGTTCTTTTTTTTGGTGGCTTTGTGTAGGCTTTGGTGGTGGTCATCGACACTCCATTTCTTGGTTCTTTTTTTTTGGTGGCTTGGTGGTGATGATTTGTTTGGGGATTTCAAGTCACCGTGAGGAACATGTTATGCCATCTTAGGCCTTATAATTGGCAAGCTAGGTGGCTTCTCTTAGAGGATTATTCTTTTAATTGGCTAGGCTTGGTGATAATGTGTTTGGGGATTTAGGGACCACTTGTTGAGGAACATGTTATTCTATCTTAGGCATTAGAATTGGCAACCTAGGTAGCTTCACTTGGAGGATTGAGGATTGTTCTTTCCATTGGCTAGGTTAGAGTGTTAGTTTTCACTTTTCACACTTTCTTGGGCTTGGTAGGTGAGTTGAAATAGAAGTTGGAATATAGGGATAGGAGGTGTTTTCTACTTTTAGAAATCTAGACAGCAGGGTAACCTTCTTAACAGCCTTAAGATTTAAGAAACTTTTTAGGAATTTAATGGGGCTCCCATTTAGAGTAAAATGATGGTAGGATTCAGCTACCAAAATTTTTATTTGAAATCATATATTATCTTTGGATAGCCAAGACACTCTTTGGCATCCACTTTTGAGTGTGGTTGTGGCATCTCTTTGGGGTTATTGAGTTTGTTGATTTAGGCAGGTTCATCTTTGTTAGCAAAGGTTTGGAAAAGTTTGAGGGTTGGTAGGGGTGGCTAACTTGATGAGGCATGGAGTTTGGATGGGGTGAGAAGTTACCTAAAGTTAGGGTGTGGTTTACTTTGATGTGTTGAGCTTAGAAATGTTGATTTGTTGGAGGCATACTCATACATCAAGCAACAACAACATTGTAATGGCTCCAAAGGGATCTTGAGAGTTACAACCTTCCTTTGCTAGTTGACTATATAATTGGTTAGCTACAAGCCATCATCCTTCTTCAAGGAGGATTTTATTTTTCTATAAAGGCCAGACTTAGCACTTATAAAACACAAGCTTGGTTTGAATAAAAACTCTGCTTTCAAGCACCCATAGTCAATCAGTTAGCAATTATAGATTATGTTGATGCTAGATGTTGTTGGTTTTAAAGTGATTTGATGGGTTTCTAAGGGGTTGGTTCATGTTTGTTATTAAGAGGGAAAAGCCAAGTGAAAATTCATTGTAAAGCTTGGTGCAATTTGATGGTAACATGAAAGAAGAAGATCTAGAAACAAAGGAAAAATGACTATACATTGTTAATCAGGCATAGTAAGGACACATGCGTACATCTTTCAGGCAAAAAACTTCGAGCGGTGATTCCTGAGTGGAAATTTTAGTGACCCTTGTAGAGTAATTTCTTTAACTATTCACATTTTCAAACATAGGTGAGAATAAGTCCAAAACTAAACCTCATCTATGGCCTTAACACAACTCAAATTGGATTAGATTCTCTTATTAGGCTCCTCTCTAGGTGAGATGCACTAGACTTGCTTACAGTTAGGAACGATCTAAGGTTTCACCTCAAAGGATGAAACATTATCGAGAGTGAAGTCCCATGATTAGCATAACTTCTTGTTGCAGGTATAGAACAATTAGCATAATGAAGCACTAAACTTAAAGTCCTCATTTTCTAATGTTTACAAGTCTAATTATCACTCACTTTTGATATTGCATTTTATAGTATGTTCTATAGTTGGTTATTCAAAGATAACTTATTATTATTTATTGATTAGGAACACTTTCTTGGTCAGGAAATACTCCATATCATGTTTTTGAAATAGACATAGAACATGATTTTTTATATTAAAAATTATGGCGGGTATGTTGTTGCCAAAGAGATTGACCCTACTAATTTGTCAAAGATTAAAGAAGATTCTATATTGCTTTTATGCCTTATGGAAAAGGGATTACCTAGAGGCTTCTTTGACCTAAGTGTATAAGCTCATCCACCTTGTGGACAAAATGTTAGTTGCATGTGTTGTGAGATGGATGTTCTTCTTTGAGCGGTTTATGAAGGTGGCTAAAAAATTTATTTGTCATTAAAGGGAAAAGCACACTATCAAAGAGCGCTCCATGGTAGAGGGAAAATCACACGATCAGAGAGTGCTCCATGGTAGAGGGTTGACTTGTTTATAAAAAATGTTAATTTTTTACATAACTAGGTAGATGGTGATCATGGATGTTGTTGCACCAACCAATATTATCGATAGAGGAACAAGCTTATAAGATTACCATGGAGGTGCTATTTGATAAAGGCAAGGAGGTTACGCTCCCATACGAGCACTTTACCACACATAAACACCATTGTGTTGTGCTTGAAATCCATGGTAAAGTGGGTTAACTTGTACGAGGAGGAAAAGTGCACAAGACTTCTTGGAAGTAAGACTAGATTGTGACATCACTACCCATCTATAAGCTTGCCCTCTTATACAACACTAGATTTGTTAAGAGATATGGTGCCATGGAACACAAGGAAGGTAGGGAGTAAGTATAAGGGCAAGTTGCCACATGAGCAAGCTAGAGTTATCCCACATGAGCTAACAAAGCTAAGATGTACCCACCTTATATTAAAGGGGTCACTTTCAAAAGAAATCTAATCAAGCAAGTTGCCACATGAGCAAGCTAGAGTTATCCCACATGAGCTAACAAAGCTAAGATGTACCCACCTTATATTAAAGGGGTCACTTTCAAAAGAAATCTAATCAAGCAAGCTCTCAAGTCTCTCTATGAGTACAAGTATCAATCTTGTAACCTAATTGTGCTTGAGTCTCCTACTTAATTAGTTTAGTAGTTTGTCATTATGTGTGTGCTTAGACACCACCCACCTTAGGTTACTTTAATCACACCAAATTAGTGTAAGTTTAGCTTAACCACACCATAGCCATGTATGTGCATATGATACTCATGTTTTCTAACAGGATTGGGTTCAAGAGACTTTAAATAGGGTTGCAAGTGAGAGGATGATGGTTTCTTGTGCGAATTTGAGATATCTCATGGGTGCAATTTCCATGTAAGATATATGTATAATTTCCATGTAAGATACATGTCTATGTAATTTCTATGTCTATGTAGATAATTCTACTTTACATGAAATGCCTATATTTCTACTTGTTTGGACATGCACGATTTCATAGTAGTATGTGGGCTTATAGGTGATTTACGATGTGTATGATGGATTCTAGCGTTGTTGCATCGTTACACAAAGTTGCACTTGTAGAGCAAGGATATAAATCTTATCAATAGCGACCTCAGCTATGTTAGTGTGCTTGAGAACATCATCAAGGTCAGATACATGTCCTTCAAGAAAGGGATGCTAAAAGTCAAATGGTTCCATACATATTACCATGAACACAATGTGTTCACCTAAATGAGCATGCTTCCTTGCATGAGAGAGGAAGAGGAGAAGAGAAAAGAGACAATGCAAGGGTTGGTTCGGGAACATGCACTTAGCCAGCCCTAATGAGGGTTAACTCTCCTCGATGTGAAGCTGCTAGGGGCTCACTCCACCACCACTTGTGTCACCCAAGTGGAGCTTTCCTAAACATAGGTGGGGAGTAATGAGAAGGAGCTACGGAGAGCTCAACTCCTACTCAATGTCTTTATATGTGCAAGAGTGGAAGAGAGTGAGAGAGTAGGAAAAAGAAGAAGAGGCAAGAAAAAGGAGCATCACCATGCAAACACATACAACCAAGCAAGAAAGCATGCATACAAACAAGCTCAGCACCATAGCCATAAGAGAGAGAGAGCACACACATACAATCAAGCAAGCAAGCATACATACACACAAGCTCGCCACCATAGCCATAAGAGAGAGAGAGAGAGAGAGAGAGAGAGAGAGAGAGAGAGAGAGAGAGAAACTCAATTGTGATAATGGGATTGTATATCCTTTCATATTTTATAAGTCACTTATATACATGAGCTCTCTTTTTACAATGGCCAACCACCCATTTAACAATGGGGGGCCCAAAATTGGATCTCTAGCTTTATGTACACCTAGGCTTATTGCTCATGGCCAACGTTACACATGTTGTAAGCTCGGTCATCCCATATATCTTTTACATAAAGCGCTAAGCCTGGTTTCGCATAAAAATGGATTACATGAAGCATAACCATGCTTAAAATGATGTTAACCATTATGGTTAACATAGCCCCCTCCCCAATTCAAGTCCATCCTCAAAACTGGCAAGAAGAATTAGCGGTAGTAGAGGGAGTATGTGCGGACAAAATCATACGGACACTTGTGGTACTGGGGGGATCAATGAAAGGCCTTATAGAATGCGATCTCCATGATGTCTTGAAAGGTTTGGAGACACAAGGCAAGCATTCACTAGATGCACTCCTAATAGCCAAAAAGCTACTTCAGGGTGGGGCCTTTGTTGATGTCGAAGGTGAGGCCTTGGGCTCCTTCATTGTAGTGATGCCACTGTGGGGGAACTTTGCAAGGGTGATGATGAGGTTAAAGAAGTGTATTATGGCAAAAATGGCAGGCTCCATCACCTGATCATATTTGGTGATAAAAGCATGTATTTGACTGAGCATGCTTTCCTCCATGCATGGGTTTCGGGACGTAGGAGGGGGAAACCATGGGGAGTTGAATTAGAGCTTAGGGTTCTCCTTTTATTCAGTGTGCGGAGGAATAGATCCCAAGCCGAGCGATAGAGCAGATGGAGAGGTAAGCCGGGTTGATGTGGAGATTTCTAGGGGCCTTGCAGTACTCAACCCAAATATGTGGCTTGAGTAGGAAGGGTCACCGCCAAACCAGCTGCTCACCCATAAGATCGAACGTGAGGGGTCGAGCATCGCAGTGGGGCATGATGTAGCCATTGTGTTGTATGTGTAGATGTTGGCGCTTCCATGCATCATGCTTGGCATCGATGTAGAGCCAAAGAACATAAATGTCCATGCAGTCCGTTGTCTTGGTGAGTGGCGCTTGTTGGAGTTTTCGGCCTATCAAGATGTGTATTGCCTGCTTGAATTCTAGGGGATCATGCTAATTTAGGGATTGATGGGGGGATCCACATCTTCGTGCTCCTGTGGGGGTTGGGGTGGGATTTTTCCTTGCTCCAGAGAGTGGGTGAAGGGAGGTTAGTGGGTTAAGGCTGTTGTGGGTGGATGAGTTTTGGAGGAAGAGTTTGGAGGAAGAGGGGGTAGGGCCAAGGGAGGTGTCGAGGAGTGGTGATGGGAGTGCTGATGTAGAGAGAACATCTGCTAGGAGCATGGGCAGGCCTAATCCAAGATGGAGGGAGGAAGGGTGTGATGGGGGTTTTGGTGAAGGGGGTGGCAAGGGAACATGAGGAGGCATTTTAGAAGGTGAGGGAAAGAGGGGTAGGGTGGTGGGTAATGAGGTTGAAGAAGGGAAGCTAGTGCCCACCATGAGGAGGTTGGCGTGGAGGGTGGGGGGTTTGAAGGAGTGGTGGTGGGTTGCTTGGGTTGGGTGGTGGTTGAGAACTAGGGCCGAGATGGGAGTGGGAGTATACCACTACCCGAGCATGAGGTGTCAACGGTGTTTTCAAAAGTTTGGCACTACCTACTTGATAATGTTTTTCCATTTTTATGTTGATCATGAGGCCCTTTCTTGTTTTATCAATGAATCAATCCAAAGAAGATCAATGTGTTTGATGATTTGCAAGAATCTAATTAAAAACTATTCTATAACCTAGCACAAGAAGCATTTTGGTGCTAATAACTACCTACCTAGATTCAAAGTGGAACTGAGTTCCCAAAGATGATGTACAAGACTAGTTACTACGTACCTAGATTCAAAGTGGAACTATGAGTTCCCAAAGATGATGTACAAGACTAGTTACTACGTACCTAGATTCAAAGTGGAACTATGAGTTCCCAAAGATGATGTACAAGACTAGTTACTACGTACCTAGATTCAAAAAGTAGAGCTCACTACCTACCAAGATTCAAAGTGGAGCCATGAGTTTCCAAAGATGATGTACAAGACTAGTTACTTGATGCTAACTTATTATTGATAGATGTGATGTCGAGTTATTCTAGATGAATGTGATGTTGAGTTATTTTAGGTGGATGAGATTTTGAGTTATTCCATAGGTGGATGAGATTAAGTTATTCTAGGTGGATGTGATTAAGTTATTCTATAGGTGGATGAGATTAAGTTATTCTATAGGTGGATGAGATTAAGTTATTCTATAGGTGGATGTGATTAAGTCATTCTAGGTGGATGAGATTTTGAGTTATTCTATAGGTGGATGTGATTGATGTTGGAAAACAATGTTAAAAAAGAATTTTCTTAATGCTCCACCCTCGTGCTATTTCTACCACAGGTAATGGATGTGCTCCATTTTGTAAGGTCCTCTATATGAGGAGGAGTAGCCATTGTGGTGAGCACTAGGTCACCCAAAATTTCCTAGTTTAGACACTAGATGGTGGCCAAGTGTGCGAGATAGTTAGGAGACAGCTTTTGTAGACTTGGCACTCTACCAAAAGTAGGATGCATGCTTGTGCAAGCTAAGTGACTGCATTAGTGAGTGCTAGACAACAAACCAAGGACACATTGTTCTTGGGTTTGCCATGCTCATTTGAGTGTCTAGATGGTCTCACATGGCCATGGGAGGTTCGTCAAGGTCCTATGGGAAATTTTTATGGTCTAATATGGTCCCACTACTTCTAAAAAGAAGAAGAAATCTGAGGCAAAGAGCTTCTATTGTGACAAGCATGGTCATGTGGTCAAATCATATAGACTAAAGGAAGCAGATAAGAAGAATGGCACTTTGAAGCCTTGGAAGAAGGAGTCTAGGAACAATGCTAAAGCAAAATTGGAGTTGTTTGTGGCAACTAAGAAGAAATATATGCAAAGGCAGAACATTTCTTATCATCTAATGGAGATCATCTATTGGAAATCAATGCTCCAAGCACCTAAGGGAGATCACCTATTAGATATCAATGCTCCAAGCACTGGTGGTGGCTAGCTCATGTTTGTACAACCCCCTTTATGTGAGGAGTAGCCATGGCACACCTGGCATCCTCGTATTTATTCACATGAAAAGGTGGCCTATGAGGCTAGATAGTTTAGAGATAGCTTGGATTAGATTTCGCACACTACTACAAAATAGGCTACATGCTAGATGCTACACTAGACCATTATCTCATAAACAGTCCACACATGGAATAGATAGACTTTACTCTTGGACACCCTCTCCTGACATTATAGGGTCTGAGAACAAGGCCCAAGATGAGCTTGAATGGCCATGGGAGGTGGGGAAACTACTACATAATCCTTAATACATCTTTATGGGGTTCAAGTCTACACCATGGATAGTGGCACTAACTATGATCGTGGACCTACCCAGTCATGTCAGGGCCATCTCGAATATACAGGCCTATATAGATACATAGTTCACTTCTATGAGTACACCGTAGCTTTTACTAGCATATAACCTCCATCTTAGCATATAACCTCCATCAATTCTCCCTTCATAGGAGCATATGGGTGTGGGGATTTTCAATCTGTTGTATCACTTCAATAATAATATAATATTCTTCTCTATCTCTATTATTATGCAATTTGAGTTTTAAAGTTTTGTGTTATGAAATATCCTACTTCTACACTCTTCACCTAGCCACTCTTGCTTGGCTTCTTATAACTCTCTTAATCTTTTGCAAAGTTTTTGTCAAAACACTCTTCACTTGGCCCCACTATTGCTTGGCTAATAAGACATTACTTCCTAAAGTAAATGGATTACTTGTTTGATTAATCTTTTCATTTGACTTTGGTTGTTATTCTATTGATCCTCTCAAGGAGTGTGATATTTGATGGTGGATACCCCATAGCACCTCTCTCCTGAGGTTGCCCCCCTCTTGGACTCATCTCCTTCTATTGTTTTGGAGTCTCCTTCTTATCCTTGGGCATTCTATTTGTAGGTTACCTAATCAATTCTCCTCTTGAAGCGTAAGGCATGCCTAGTGGTTGGTCTCCTCATGGAGAAGGTAGTCCTTGATATGCTTGAACTTTTGCAACGTGAACTTACATGTGGTTGTTGCCTATGTTGCTACAAATAGACAAGCTATTACCTCCAATTCCTTTTGCTCCCTTTTTGATGCTTTTCACTCCCCTTTAATATCATTTCACCATCTTGTGCCTTTTCTTATTATCCTTCTATATCTCCTCCTTATTCCCCTGCTTGAGGAATTTTCTTATGAATTCTTTGCGATCGTCTATATCTCCTCCTTATTCCCTTGCTTGAGGAATTTTCTTATGAATTCTTTGCGATCGTCACCACTACCATCATCGTTTCCCTCTTCATCATCCTCATCATATTCATCATTTCCCATTGCGATCTTAGCTCAATATTTCCTTATTTGTGGGCAGTGTCTCCAATACTTCCTCATCATATATTTATCATCCTCATTGCCAAATTTGCCTAATACTTCCACATCCAATTCACTTTCAAGTACTCGCTTTAAATTGATGATTATTCATTATTTTTATCATAAATTTTATCGCCGCCCTTAGTCTTGTCTTCTTTGCTTCTTGCATATCTATATCTACATCCTTGGTCTCCCTTATTTATTTGGAGGTTGTCAAAACATCGAGTGAAGGAAAGCAAGCAAGGGAAAAACTTAAGCAATTGCATTAAATTTAATAAAGACATGTAGTAAAGTAAATAATTCAACCAAGGTAATCAAAATTCAAGTTTATTATGATACTTTATTTAACATGGATTTATTATGATGCTTTTGATATCCCACTTAACCAAAATCCATGAGGATTTATATTGATCAAGGAACTTGTGCATAAAGTCATTTATAAAGTCAAAATATTCATCAAAGAGACAAAGCCTATAGCACTCATTTCTATAGAAGTCATTTATAAAATCAAAATATTCATCAAAGACAAAGCCTATAGCAATCATTTATAAAATCAAAATATTCATCAAAGACAGCCTATAGCAGTCATTTATAAAATCAAAATATTCATCAAAGACAAAGCCTATATCACTCATTTTTATAGCACTTATTAATAAAATAAAAAACTAACCTATAACACTCATTTCTATAGTATTCATTTATAAAATCAAAATATTCATTGTGCAAGATAAGAGCTTACCTTTGCTTATGTCGAAATATGTGTCATTTGGGTACTTGGCCGTAGGGCCATAAAACAAACTCTTGTGTGAGTGAGCTAGCCCATCTTTTTCATCCTCTCCTTGTTATCACCTAAGAGATTCCATGGCTATGGGAGTGAAGGAAGATCGCTCTTTGGTTGGATGGAGGAAAGAAAAGGATGCCTTCATGATGGTTCTCTCTCACACAAGAGGATGCCTTCATGATGGTTCTCTCTCACACAAGAGGTGCATAGAGGAGAAGCTCGTGAGAGGGAGAGACGTACACTCAAGCCTATTCATGCGACAAACCATCAAGTAATGCAAGAATCCAAAAAAACACAAGCAAGCCAAAAAGTTAAGAAGAGGGACAGCTCACAAGTATCCTATCACAAGGAAATGAATCTCCATTGCTTAATATATCAAAAATGACACATAGACAAATAACTAGCTTTCACACTAGGTTGGACAAAACTTATAGAAGGTCCATGGGGGTCACCTTAAGCAAGTATATACATGAAGTTTGTAACTTCCCTATTTGACATTAAGATCATGGTAAGCCCACTTCATAGATTCTAGTACCTTATAAGGAATAGGCTTCTATTATACATGCCAGCAAGATGCCAAACAAATCATTTAAATTGGTAAAGTGGTAACATATCTCCCTTCCTAATGGTAATGTGTCCTCACATCACCAAGCTTGGGTGGTGAAGATGCTACTAGTTTGGAGAGATGCGGATGGTTAAAATACAATTGTTATTTAGTGACCAATCATTATTTAGTGGATGGTTAAAATACAATTCATTATTTAGTGGATGGTTAAAATACAATCATTATTTAGTGGATGGTTAAAATACAATCGTTATTTAGTGACCAATCATTATTTAGTGGATGGTTAAAATACAATTCGTTATTTAGTGGATGGATAAAATACAATCGTTATTTAGTGACCAATCCACATGCTTCAAGATAGAGTTTGGTTGGCCCTTTAGTTAGGAGGCATGTTAAGGCTACATGTGGGTGTAATTTGGATGTAAAGATATGCAAGGTCTCATCTTTAGGGTTGTGATGTGTTTAGGCCTATACAAATAAAGAGGGCCTGTGGTTTTGCTTTTTACAGAATCATCTGCCAATACCACTTTCATTTAATTGGCAATGATTGATGGTAGTCTATAATTATTTGGCATGATAAGTTATGATTCCAAAATCTCATGGTAATACTAAAGATTGGGATGCTTCTTTGCATCGTGTTGTTACACCTATAAGGTTTTAATTGTGATTGTGAAGGTAGTCAAAGAAGAGGCCAGTGAAAACCGAATGGAAGGAGCTTAGCTTTATTGAATATCTAGGAGGTTCCTACACATTCAAGGGGATCCATGTGATGGGGTTGGGTCATACCATGAATGAACCATGGATGAGGCTTTCGCCTATAATGGCACCCCTATCCAAAGTTGTATCATGGATTCTCACCACTAACAGTAGTGAGATACTATCTCAACAATACCTTTGATGAGGTAAGAAGCATTGTTGGCATACATAAAAGTGTAGCTAGTGTGGCCACCACCACCTTACACAATCTCCATATGCTTGACCAAACTTCTTTGAGAAATTTTCGTAGTGGCACCACTATCAAGAAGCCAACTATCAAGGTGATGTTTTACCAAACTTCTTTAAGAAGTTGTGTGCTTAGAAGCACCATTGTCAAGAAAACCATCTGTCAAAGATAGTTACACTCAGACATGTATCCTATTCAAGATTATAACTACAAACATCCATTAGTGAGAAGTCTTTATGGACAACAACATTAATAGATTCCTCTTTCTTTAACCTCTGAGTGTCAGGGGCAGAATTGCTAGAATCCTTGTTGGATTCTTATTTTTTCTTTTCCTTGTTTTGAAGTTTGAGGCAATTTTCAATTGCATGGCGTCGAGCTTTTTGCAATACTGACAAAGGTCACATTCTGGGCTTTTCATAATCACATAGGCTCCAAAGTTTTGTTTGAATTGGTTTTCTATTGAAATTTATTACCTTAATCACATAGGCTCCAAAGTTTTGTTTGAATTGGTTTTCTATTGAAATTTATTACCTTAATCCTTGGCTACTAGAGCCTGATCACTCCTAGATCTTTCAAAGGCGTTCTATTTGTACTATTCCTCCTGCAACAGTAAGCTAACAAGCTCCTAGTAGGTAAGAGAGGTTGCATTGCCTCTCAACAAAGAAAGCCGGAGGGAAGTATTGAAACCCAAATAATGTGCATGCAAAGAGTTCAGGGTGATGATAACCATTTTCTTATTAGAAATGATCTCATTAATGTGGAGAAGTTATTCTCTTAAGTCCTACAACTTTGTTAAGTGTTCATTTATGGACCCCTTCTCTTACATTTTCTCATTATCTCAAGCATCGTTTTTAACTTGATATAAAGTTTTTAGAGTGTCCCAATCAACTTGATATAAATTTTTAATGTGGATAAGTTGTTCTCTTAATTTCCAAGAATCATTTTTAACTTAATATAAAGTTTCAATGTGAAGAAGTTGGTCCTGCAACTTCGTTAAGTGTTCATTCATAGACTCCTTCTCTTGCATTTTCTCATTATCTCAAGCATCTTTTTTAACTTGATATAAAGTTTTTAGAGTGTCACAAGCAAGCTTGGATGTTTACAAGAGTGAATGTACGAAACAGTATACCTTTTTAACTGACAAAGTATGATTTTCAAGAAAGCTTGGTGGAAGGAGCTTTGGAGGAAGCTTTTCTAGCAATTCTTCTCTCTTAAAAATGTGGACATTCTCTCTCCAAACCCTCCACCACTACCTCCCCAACTACCTCCACCACCACCTCTCAACCCATCCCACTTTCTCCCCTCTAGCCCAACTTAGCTCCTTTCTTCTCTCTCTCTCCCACCCTCTTTTCTCTCTCTCTCTCTCTCTCTCTCTCTCTCTCTCTCTCTCTCTCTCTCCCACCCTCTTCCCTCTCTCTTCTCCTTTCTCCCCCTCTCTCTCTCTCTCTCTCTCTCTCTCTCTCTCTCTCTCTCTCTCTCTCTCTCTCTCTCTCTCTCTCTCTCTCTCCCACCCTAAATTGGTTGAAAATTGTAGGACGGCCAACAAAAGCTGTGTAGAAGTTGGTGGTAATAGTGCTTATGTTGATGAAGATTGTTAGATGTCATATACAGGAAGGCATATTGTAATACCTACATAAAACACAAGTCAACAAGTAAAAGATCAACTACTTCTCCTGCTAATCTATTATAGTAGTTGACGGGCTTGGAGCTTTTGATAATCTAACCTTCTCCATTAACTTTGTTATTATAGGCCCTTCTCCATGTTTTGTTTTAGCTAGATTGGTGGTTGGCATGTGTGATAAAGTGGCATCATTTACATCTCATAATAAAATATCAAGTAACATATGAGGATCTAAAGTGTTAGCTCCGTTCACATCCTATAAAAAAGCATTAAGTTAATATATGAGAATCCAAAGGGCAAGCACTATGTTTTGAAAACATAAGAAGTTAATACTTACTTACCCCTACAAGGTGCTTCCTCCAATGGGAGTATCACATATGCCATTAATAACTAAGCCAGCAATCCATGGTGGCTGGTAAGTTTCCCTCAAAGACTTTGCTGCTTATCCACCATGATCTAATGTACATGTACTTCAAAAGTGCCTCTTCTTCACTCAATGCACAACGCCACTGGATGGCAAAGTTGCTTAAGCTTATCCTGAATTTTTTTTACTACATAAATATTGAACTGTATGAATATCTAAGCTTTGTTTCCAATTAAAAAGTTATGATCACACAACTTTCCAAATTATTTTCTAGTCCATTGTTGTAGACTGTCCTTACTGCCTTCCAATTAGCTCCTGCCTCATCAGCCATACAAAGCCATAAAAATCTAGTTTGGGAAAGCCTTTGTACACCACAACATCATTGATCATCTCCCATGATAAAACTCATGCATCTGTATCTTCTTCTTTCATTTTGCAAGAAGCAATTATCAAAATATTTCAAGGGTGCTTATTGCCCTATCTACATGTCGATATCTAATGTGGACCATAATAGCAACCTAGTAAGGTTAGGGGGAGAGGTGATTTGGTCACAAAAATCAATTATAGGATATATCTCAATTATCAAAATATTTCAAGGGTGCTTACTACATGTGTCTCTACATGTCGATATCTAATGTGGACCATAATAGCAACCTAGTAAGGTTAGGGGGAGAGGTGATTTGGTCACAAAAATCAATTATATAATATAGCTCAAATATGAAACAAATAATACGAAATAAAACCATTACCTGCTTTGAGAAGTAATACTAGGATTGTATCTCATGAAAGAATGGGAATGTCTCAATAAAATCGACCACAAAGTAGATTTGCTCAAAACCGACAATCCTACCACTTTGCACAATGAGTTTGCCATATATAGAGGTAGATTTTTGCCCTAAATGTCATTGTTGTGAAGTGACAAGATGGTGCATATTCGTCCAACTTCCTTGACTGCCCACCACCACTCTAGAGCTGATACTCATAGCGCTACCATGTCACTATCTCTTGGTCCACTTGCATTAAGAACTATCATTTGTAGCTATGTAAGTAAACCACTTAATGTGCAAATATTCTCCACATAAGGCGTCATATGGTATCCACATAAAAGCACTTAAATAAACCTCCATAGGTACTCTTTTGAACTACTTTGGGAAACTTTACATGACTCAACATAGGTTTCATCCACCAATGCCCATCGTGTGCCTACTTCATTCCTTGCATTGGCAAGGATAAAGGATCAACTACCTTAGGTAACTTAAAAGCCACATTTCCATTGTAAATTTGTGAATCTCATCCACTTTTTTAAAAAGTGCACAAGCTAATAACATTTTACAAAGAACACCTACATGAGATTCCATAGAGAGTAAGGATTTCACCACACTCTTATGATAGGGTGTCTCTATATATGTAGGAGAATCTTCTATTGTGTGAGATCAATAATCGGTTACCTTAGTGTGCTTATTATATTGTTGCTTGATGGCTCTTCTCCCAAATCTTGCTAATTGGATTGGTATAAGATGATCCACACCATCCTCCTTTTGTTTGATCACAAATACCTTTAACCCAAATTGAGTAAATAAAATTTTAACATAATTTTAGTGTGCTTATTATATTGTTGCTTGATGGCTCTTCTCCCAAATCTTGCTAATTGGATTGGTATAAGATGATCCACACCATCCTCCTCTTGTTTGATTACAAATACCTTTAACCCAAATTGAGTAAATAAAATTTTAACATAATTAGTAGATTTAGAAATATAAAATCACCCTTGCACAGTCCTAACAATAGGATCACATTCTATACCCCTATGAAAATGTGAAATATTGTGTTCTCCATCCCAATAAACAAGAACACAAATCAAAAAAAGAAAGAGGAGAAGGAGATCTGTGTTTGTATGGTGCTATATGACCTAATAAACATAAATATAAATCAAAAACGAGGAAAAGGAAATGTGTTTGTAATAAGATCTTTGTTTGTAAGGTCATATAACCTAAAAGTGCACAGTGAAGAAGAGAAAATGAATTCAGGTTTAAAAGAATGGATCTAAACATATAAGTAAAGGAAAATTTTAAAATAAAATTTAAATGTATAAAATAATATATTATTTCTGACAATGAGAGTAACATCCTTCAATCGTTGTAAAGTGATGTCATCATTATAAGAATCCAAAATTCATTTTTAATGAGAATATTTGATATTAAATGCATACGTGACTCTCATGCACTTATTATTTTAATTGTAAACATAGATTATTTTTTTAAATATGAATTTTAAAAAACTATTGAATCTATTATGTAATCTTATTATATATTGATTTGTAGTGATTGTTGTGTATCGAATTCAACATGTTTTACAATCCACCTCTCTCTCTCTCTCTCTCTCTCTCTCTCTCTCTCTCTCTCTCTCTCTCTCTCTCTCTCTCTCTCTCTCTCTCTCTCTTGGGAGGGTCAAAGAACAAAGGGAGAGAGGGAGCAAGTGTCCTCCACCAGTCAAGAGGGGGGGTGCTCGAGAGAGAGAGGGCGAGGAGATAGAACAGAGATGGGGCCATGTGCCACCAATCGAAAGGGAAGGGGGGGAAGGGGAGAGGACGAGGGCAAGAGGCACTTGAGATAGAGGGTAGGGGAGAGGGCGAGAGGCGCTCAAGATAGAGGGCAGGTAGGTAGAGGCAGAAGGCACTGGGGGTAGGGGTAGGGCAGAAGGAACTGGGGAGCGAGGGGCAGGGCAGAAGGAACTGGGGAGCGAGGGAGTGCAATGTAGGCGGGTGGAGAATAGTCGAGAGGTAGGGAGAGGGGGAGAGGGGGCCGGGATGGCAGTGGTACGGGTGCCAAGGCGCAGCCCCAAATTTGTTTTTTGTCGACTATATTTGGGGCTACATTTAGCCGCACCCAAATGTAGCCTCGAATTTGGTTGCTGCCGACCATATTCGGGTTGCTACATTCGGCTACACCCGAATATGGCCACCAGTGTGACCATATTCATAGCCATGAATGTGCCCCCGCCGAATATGGTCACAACCGATGACCATATTCGAGGCAATGAATAAGCCCTCGAATATGGTCGCTCATTGACAACTCAATATTCGGGTTACATGAATAATATATGCGCCCTGAATATGGTCGACCATATTTGGGGTGACATATATATATATATATACATATACATATATATATACATATACATATATATATACATATATATATATATATATATACATATATATATATATATATACATACATACATACATACATACATATATATATACATACATACATATATATATACATACATATATACATACATACATATATATATACATACATACATACATACATACATACATATATACATACATACATACATACATACATACATACATACATGCATATATATATATACATACACACACACATACATACATACATACATACATACATACATATATATATATATACATACACACATACATACATACATACATACATACATACATATATATATATATATATATATATATATATATATAAACATACATGTATACATATATAAACATACAAACATACATGTATGTTTATATATATATATATATATATATATATATATATATATGTATGTATGTATGTATGTATGTATGTATGTATGTACATACATATATATATATAGTATATTTTATTTATATATTTATTATTTTAGTTTACATATTTTTTTAGTAAGTTTTTTTTTATTAAGGATATGAAATGATATATTTTTTCTTATGATGTTAATTACACATATGGCTCAACAATTACAGAGAGATTGAGTTGTGGGTTTTATTTATAATGAAGTGAAAGTGGGAAAAGGGATAGTTTTACAAACAAAGCCAGGAAGAGACTTTGTTTCATGGTGTCGCACTTCCCCATAATCATGGGTGTTCTTGTGACATTGCGAGAAAACAAATCTGGCACTTCTGTTTCCAATAGAAAATGGAGACGTTATTTATCTTCATAATGCAATGAGAAGCTTCATTATTTGTCCCATAAAAGATCTAGTTAGAATTCAACTTTTGCTTCAATACTATATTATTTTATAATAAAATTATAATAAGCTAACATTCAATAACTACTGCTTAAGTATTAAAACAAGGATCGAGAAACTCTCATTGGGAAGCTCTTTAGTAGTGTTCTTAAGCTATGTAAACACCTTCAATTCAGTTTGCCCTGTTTTGTTTTTGCTGAATTAGGGTTTTCAGCCTGACAGAACTGTCCACTTTGTACCCTGGGATGGTATTTGAACCACTTGATGGCTAGTTAGGACCACCTTAAGACACCCTTTTAAGACTTCAAAAGGCCCTTGAGAGATCTTGAGTGAGTTGGGACTGAATTGCACTTATTTGCCCACTGCAGAGTGTAGAAAATCACAAAAATTTTGCCATAGTTTCCCCGCAATTTGGCCCAAATCTCAATCAAAATGTAAAAGCAATTGCCCAATATCCACTCATGATCTAATGCCCCAAATGAGCATCATCAAAATCATATGCTTGCTCATGTGACCTTTATGCTTTGACCACTAGCAAACATCCATGGCATATCCAATCAAGTGACCAATGGCTTCCATAGCCTCGGCATGCTTGCAATATAGTCGGTTGTATGTCGAAGAAGAGCTTTATGCTTTGCCGATCTCCCGGCCAAGCCTTCCCACCCTCGTACCTAGTCTGATTATTCTAGGCATAAGTTGGGGCTAAGTCTTCACACCAATGTACCTAATCCCCCTCCTTGCTGCTTTACCAAAAGCACTCACAACAAGGAGAGTTCATGCCATGCTCCCCCTTGTCCTCTCCACCAATACCAAGGGTACCCTTACACACATACTAGATTCTATGAATCAAAGTGAATACAATGTGTGTGAGAGTGGTGTACAATCCAAAATGTAGGGATGGAATCACTACAACAGTTGTAGCATGAACTCATGCTCACTCAAACATCTTTTTAGCATGTACTCATGCCTCTTTATCCTCCATGTGACTCCAATCACATCAAGTCATCACCAAAAGACAACATCCACATAGCATCCAAAAAACATGTCTCATAAGCACAATTCACTGATTTGCATCACTTCATCCCCTTTGCCTTTACTCCATGGCCCTCATCAATGCACCAATCAAACAATCATATGGCAAGTGGATTCCAATTGGTTCAATGAACACCAAAGGAAAGATGCTTGCTTAATGCTTAAGCAAAGCAAGAGCTCATATGATGCATTCCAAAATCCCTTCAATGGTGGATATAATGGCCATGAAAAGCTTCCACATGTCATGAGCATTCCACCATTGCAATTAACATACAATAGGCAAACTAATGGCATTCCAAGCATTTCAAATGCATCCCATATATCACATGTAATAAAGCCTCTTAGCAATGGCATTCAACATATGAAATGAGACTTACTCCATGATTATTGCTTGAATGTTGAAGCCTTGAGACTTGTGATAGTTGAAACATGAAGAGGATGATCAAAGCTTGGTAAACATCTCCTTCCACACCTCTAAGCATCTCCTTCCACACCTCTTGAATGGACCATTCCTCCTAGAAGATTTCTTCTTTCCATGTAGTAGATTTGCAGCCTCTTTTAGTCAATTGTTGGTAAGCTTAAGCTTGAATGGACCATTCCTCTTCCTAGAAGCTTTCTTCTTTCCATGTAGTAGATTTGCAGCCTCTTTTAGTCAATTGTTGGTAAGCTTAAGCTTGTCTCTTCTTAGCCATGTTGCCATATATATAGGCAGTGATGTGTGTGAACACACTTAGGACCGTCGCGACACTTTTTCCCTCTTTAGGAGGTTTTTTCCCCCGGCTTGTATATACGCCCATCCTTTTAGGGCTAACTTATCTTTTGTACATTGACACAATCTAATACACTTTGTGTTGTGTGCATTCTTGCTTCTTCTTCTCCAAGCTTTGTGTGCTTTCCTGCAACCCTAATTCCAACAATTGGTATTAGAGCAGGCATCGGCTACACCGCCAGCACCCTCCGACTCACGTTCTCCGATTGAGGTGAGCTTTCACGAGCGCTCGCAGGTCCCTATACTCTGCAAATAAGCCCGTAGGGCTCCGTTTTTTGCATTGCAAGTTCTGTACAAGTGTTTTCGTCATTTTCTGCAGAAATTTCGACAGTGCAGTTTTCTGCAAAACAGGCATACGTATTCTATTGTGGATCGTGCTACATAGCACGAGTTGTTTTCTGTTCAGTCTTTGCTTCATTACAGGTAGCTTTTGCATCAGTTTCAGTTAGTGGCCATTGCTGATAATAGCAATGATGTATTTCGCATGTTGTCTGCTGATGACAAGCTGGATGGAGACAGCAACTACCCACTTTGGGCATACATGATGCAGCATGTTTTGGTTGCAAAAGGAGTGTGGAACATTGTGCAGGGTATGGATGTACGTCCAAGTTCTGTGGATGTAGGATCTGTTGAGGATGTTGCAGGTTCTAGCAGCTCTACTGTTGCTGCTCTGCTGAACAAGCTCGTTGGGATGGTAAAGATGTGCAGGCAGGCTCATGCCTTGATTGCACTTTCTGTCAAACGTAACATCACCCCACATATTCGTTCAGCTAAAACAGCAAAACAGGCTTGGGATATTCTAGCTGGTTTGTATGCAGGTCGTAACGAGGCAAAAATCTCTTACCTGCATAAAGAGCTAGAATCGAAGATTATGCAGGAAGATGATGACATGAATGTTTTTCTTGCTAAGATTAAAGATCTCAAGGAATAGTTGATTTCTACAGGTGAGATTATTCCAGATCATTCTCTTGTGCAGACTGTTCTTGATGCTTTACCTGAGTCATATCAGACTTTTGCTTCCATGTGGAGACTTGTTACTGAGGACAGACCTGATGTTGTCAAGTATAATACTTTAGTCAACAAGCTCTTGCAAGAAGCGTAGTCCAGGCAAAACAAGGCTAGGCAGCGTGCAGTTGATCCGGCATTTATTGCTGCCTAGCAGAGAAGAAGTGGTAAGGCAGCCCCTTCCACTGTTTCTTTTCCTATTACTAGACCTGCAACTTCTTCTCCTTCCACAGGTAGCAACAATAAGTCTGAGAAGGCTCTTGATAAAGGCAAGAAAAAGACCAGGTGCAACTATTGTAAGGCAAATGATCATGTCATTAAGAATTGTCCTAAGCTAAAGGCTAAAGAGACAAAGAAGAAAGAGTCAAATGCAGCCACAATAGCGGATGCTTCTATAAATGCAGATTTTGCAAATGTTGTGCAGGATACAAAATGGGCGTTTAGCGTGTATTGCCAGTATGACCCATCTGTACATGATGCATGTTTGGCAGTTTCTATTGACTCTCATGTTTGGTATTTTGACAGTGGTGCTACAAAGCACATTACCTCGCATCGTGATATGTTCACTTCTCTTGAGGCTGTCCCTAATGGGAATACTGTCACATGTGCCAATAATGCTTCTTACCCAGTGAAGGGCATTGGTAAAATTATGCTTACTGCTGCAAATGGCAGCGCTTTCACACTTTCAGATGCTTTGTATGTGCCAGGGATAAAGAAGAATCTATTGTTTGTCTCTGCGCTTGCTAGACTTGGACTTGTAGTCAAATTTGTGGATGACAGATGTACTGTTCATGATTTGACTTCTGGTGATACGATTATTGTATCTGGCACCTTGTTTCGTGGGCTGTATAGGCTCAATTCTTATGACAAGTGTGTGAAAGATTCAGCAAATGCAATTTCTGATGAAAAGGCAGTTTCAGATGCAAAACTATGGCATGCTCGTTTTGGTCATCTGAACTTTGCTAGTTTGTTGCATTTGCAGAAATTTGATATGGTTGCTTCATTGCCCCCTCTTGAGGCACCATTGAAACATGTTTGTGAAGGCTGTATTTTGGGCAAAATGCAGCGTTTTGCGTTTCCAAAGGATGGTTCTATGCGGGCCACTCGCAAATTGCAACTTGTACATAGTGATGTATGTGGGCCTATGCAAACTCCGTCATTTGGTAAACACTTGTACTTCGTGACTTTCATTGATGATTACTCAAGGCATGCATGGGTATATCCACTGAGAAGGCAAAGTCCGAAGTGTTTTTGTGCTTCAAACAGTTTTTTTTTATGGTTGAAAATGTATCCAATTGTAATGTGGGCACCCTCAGTTCTGATCGAGGGGGGGAGCACATGTCTAAAGAGTTTGATGCATTTCTGGCTAGTCGTGGGATAAAACACCAATGTACAGTGCCATATACCCCTCAGCAAAATGGTGTTGCTGAGAGAAAAAACAGGTCACTTATGGAGATGGCACGATGTATGGTCAAGAGCCAAGCTTTGCCACATGCGTTTTGGCTTGAGGCTATCATGTGTGCTGCATATGTACTCAACAGGTGTCCCACTAAGGCCTTGCAGTCTATTACTCCATACGAAGCTTGGCATGGCAGGAAGCCTTCTATTGGTCACTTGCGTGTCTTTGGTTTCTTGGCCTATGCTTTTAGTGCCTATGCAACAACGCATAAAATTGGATGATAAGGCTGTCAAATGCATTTTTGTTGGTTACAGTGCTGAGAGCAAGGGTTACAAATTGTATCATCCACAGTCAAAGCGTATCTTGATTAGTCGAGATGTTGTTTTTGTGGAAGATGCTGTGCAGCCTTTGTTATCATGTACCAAAGAGACACGTGTGAGCTCACGTGATGTATTTGATACATTGTTGCCTCTGTTTACAGGTGGGAATTCAAATGTAAGTCCTAATGAGGCAAATATTCAACCTGTGCAGATTTCAAACGACATCATAGATCAGCCTATTTCTGATGCAGATTTACAGGATGTAATTCATGAGGATAGGGCTGAAAATGAGCAGCCTAGAGGTATGCCTAAATGGCTGGTGCAAAACTTGCGTGATAGTAAAATTGATGCACCTATGTCTAGTCGAACTCGTTCAGGTTTTCAGCATGCCTCTTATGCATCAGATTGTTATGCTTTGGCTGTGTCTAGTATGTGTGAAGAGGAAGAACCTCTTTCATTTGATGAGGCACAAAAATCAGAAAATTGGTTGGCTGCAATGCAAAGTGAATATGATGCTATAATGAAGAATGGTACATGGTCTTTGTGTGATTTGCCTATTGGTAAAAAGGCCATTGGATGCTAGTGGGTTTTTAAGTTGAAACGAAAGCCAAATGGCAGTGTTGATCGCTATAAAGCTAGACTTGTTGCAAAGGGTTATGCTCAAGAAAAGGGCATTGAATTTGATGAGACCTTTGCTCCCACTTGTCGTATGACTACCATTCGTAGCATTTGTGCATTGGCAGCTTATAATGGTTGGAATGTACATCAATTGGACATAAAGACTGCGTTCTTGAATAGAGATTTGCATGAGGAGGTGTATGTATCGCAACCTTGTGGTTTTGTTCAAAGAGGGCAGGAAAACAAAGTGTGCAGGTTGAAAAAGGCTTTATATAGTTTAAAGCAAGCTCCACGAGCTTGGTATGAAAAGATACATGCATATTTGACTGCACATGGTTTTCAGAATAGTCCAACAGAAGCACTTTGTATGCTAAACGTGTGGATGATGTACATCTAATCATTGCTCTCTATGTCGATGACATGCTGCTCACAGGACCAAATGAGAGTCATATTGCTGATTTTAAGGCTGATTTGAATGCCTCTTTTGAGATGTTAGATTTGGGGGATTTGTATCATTATTTGGGGATACAGTTTAAGCAGTGTGATGGAGGTATTGCTTTGTGTCAAACAAAGTATATTGAGACACATTGTTGCGGAGATTTGGCCTTGAAGACTGCAAGCCTATTGCTACTCCAATGGAGACAGGTTTGAAGTTGAGTCTTCATGATGCTGGAGATCACTTTGATGTTACACTCTATCAGACAGCTGTTGGTTGCCTCATTTATGTATGCATTACGAGGTCAGACATTCAGTTTGCAGTCTCACAGGTGAGCAGGTTTATGCATAGCCCAGGGTCTCAGCATTGGAAGGCAGTTAAACACATCTTTCGCTACTTGAGTGGCACCATACATCTTGGGTTGTTTTATCCCAAGGGGAGATCGTTGCCGCCAGATTTGCATGCTTTTTCGGACTCAGATTGGGCTGGTTGCTATGACACAAGAGTGTCCATAAGTGGTTTTTGTTTCATGCTCGGTAGCTCATGCATATCTTGGTTGAGCAAGAAGCAACCTACTGTGGCCACTTCGAGTTGTGAAGCTGAGTACAGGGCAGCTTTCACAACTACGGTTGAGTGTGTGTGGCTCAGACGTCTTATGGCTGACTTAGGTGTTGGACAGGAGTCTGCCACCTCTATCTTCACTGACAGTCAGAGCGCATTGGCAGTTGCGAGAAACCCAGTTTTTCATGCTCGCACAAAGCACATTGAGGTGCATTCTCACTATGTCAGGGAGAGACTCTCAGCAGGAGAGATCAGCTTGGCCTATGTGCCAACATAGGACAACCTCGCCGATCTTTTCACAAAGGTGCTTCCTCGTGAGAAGTTCGAAGCTTTCCGCAAAGCTTTGGGCTTGCTCCCCTTTGTGGATTGATCTACTTCGGGCATGGCACTCCCCTATACATGAGTGCCAGCTCTCGTTCACACCATCACTCCCAGGGGGGATTTGTTGCCATATATATAGGCAGTGATGTGTGTGAACACACTTAGGACCGTCGGGGCACTTTTTCCCTCTTTAGGAGGTTTTTTCCCCCGGCTTGTATATACGCCCATCCTTCTAGGGCTAACTTATCTTTGCACATTGACACAATCTAATACACTTTGTGTTGTGTGCATTCTTGCTTCTTCTTCTCCAAGCTTTGTGTGCTTTCCTGCAACCCTAATTCCAACAAGCCAAGCCTAGGCAAGCTCTTGTTTGCTCCAAAGCCATAAAAATGTGGCGATCGCCTCCAAGAAAAAACGCAACAATCACATCGGAAACAAAACACTATGCAAATGTGGCAAAAAATGCAGTAAACGTAGCCAACAAAGTGCTTTGTAGCTAGGCTTAATCTTTGCAATGCTTCAACTAGACTCAAACATATTTAAGCTTTTAACCATGGCATGGAAACATAGTAAAGCGTAGGCTTAATCTTTGCAATGATTCAACTATACTCAAGCATATTTAAGCTTTTAACCATGGCATGGAAACATAGTAAAGCACAGCAAAACGCAGCCATTGAAATCATAGCAAACGTAGCTTAACTCCCCCACGACTATGCGCATAAAAATGCCTCAAAACGTAGCAGATCAAGTGCTTTAATCCAGGCTTAAAAAATTTTAAGCTTGTAAGAAAAGCAAGGGAAAACGGAGCTACGCAGCCCCACGACTCTAACAAGTCATGCGTGATTCAGCGCTAAATCCACACGTAATCATCATCTAAACAACATGACATTCATAAGTAAACCCCCCTTAATCAAGCAAAACGGCCGTGATAACTCCTCAAATCGATGCAAAAATCAGCTAGTGAAGCATCTTCCTTCATGGCCTTGATTCTTCATGAAATTCACCATTAAGGTGGTCTATGGAAAACTTAGGTCATGGCTAATCAAAGCCCTAAGCATTTGCTAGCTTAAGGTTACAAATCAAAGCTCCAAAAGCTCTCGAGACAGTAAAAACGTTTTGATTAGCATCCCTAATCAAGATTAGCAACAATTTCCCCCAATTTTGGTCCCATCCCTCAAATTTTGGAGTGGCTGCCCCAATTTTTGGTCCATAGTGCCCATAGCCCATCAAAACATTAATCAAATAAAAAATCTCAGAGAATTACAACATTCCACACTCCCCATGCTCCATTTCTTGATCAAGAATTCAATCAAAATTAAGAAAATTCCCAAGAAAATCAAGAAAATGCAGAAGTTTTTTTTTTTATTTCCAAAAATCATGGATCAATGAGGACAAGGCTTTGATACCACTGTAATGATGGGAAAAAGAAAGAGAAAAAGATTGCACTCATAATGAAGTACCACATGCACTCAAGATGGAGTACCACATGCACTCAAGGGAGTACCACCATAGCCAAAGAAGCATGAAGCTCCAAGAAGTATGATTTCATTGATAAAAGTATGTTATGACCATAGTTACAATATTCACTTATATACTTGCCCACCATTTCACACTCATTAATGTTAGGCCTCCATACTTGCCCGGCCATATCTATGCCCATGGGCTCTCTTTAAGTCTAATTCCAAGCCCCCTTCATTACAATTGCTATATTACTAGCACATATGTTAGAAGAGTTTTAGTTATTTTACACTTAGTGTGTGTGAACAAGCTCTCGTGTGTTGAGCTATTTCTGTAAGAGTGGAAAAGCAAGTTCTATTTTGCACGCACAACTATTACTCCTTGGGCTATCTAATGAATACAATTCTCAAAATACTTATGTCATAAAAGTGGGAGCTGTATGCATGAGGGGGAGATTACACCCAATAGTGTCTTGATGGTGATATTTGCTCTATTTTTTTGTTATATTCTATGCTTTAATCTTGTCGATTTGATTCAAGTCTATGGTTTAATCCTTGATGTCTTGATGATGATGTTTACTCTATTTTTTTTTGTTTTATACTTTAATCTTGTCAATTTGATTCAAGTCTATGGTTTAATCCCTGATGTATATACGAGTTTGATTAATTCTTCAAGAAGTACATGAGGTCTTGTGACAATATAATAGGTAGGAACCCACACAATAGCAATCCAAGTAGTGATTTTAAGTAGATGGCCAAATCTCGTGATGGTGGTAACCTCAAGTTTAGTGTTTTTTATTTTAGAGGATCCTTCCAAAACTTGTAGAGCCAAAGGTTGTAACCCTCCCCTCTTTTGAGGCCTCTTTCCTTATACCTCGCTCCTTTTCTTTAAGACTAATTTTATGTAAAGAATTTATATATAATCTTTTGAAAAGCCATATTTTAGTGATCATCCACCCCCAAGACCGCCTATGGATCACTTTTTAGGTAATCACCACATGTAACGAGAGCAAGAATCTTAGCCAAAATTCCGATACTATTCCCCCTAAATTTTTGTGATAGCCTTTTTTTTTATAAACCCCTTTTCCACCCTTGTACTCCAAAGGAAGGTGATGTAACACTAAGTTGACTTGAGTAAAGTCCATTAGCAAGTTGACCCCTGTTTCCTCGAGTTTAGTTAAGCTAAATGAAGAATTTGATTACTAGTTTCGAGCATGTAAAATTAAATATTGACACTACCAACTTTTGTGGCTGGAATCAATAGATTACCAAGCAAAGTGGGCTTATTTTCATTCATTAAAAATGAAGATCACATTCCCACAAAGGGTTATGAAAAATAGGCCTAACTTACATTGTTTCATAATAAATATGCATATAAGATCTTGTATAGATACACATACAAGATATACATGTCCACATATAATATCTTGTATGTTCACATACATGTATAATGAAGCCTTATCTTGCATGTGAAATCATGCACTAGTATAGAAAAGAGGGTTCACATTGATAAAGTAAGCAAATAGACCCACTATATGACGAAAAACCTTGTAAATGTGTGGACATTTACTCCATGGTTTGCTTTATGGAGTTGGAAGCAAGGGGGGAAAGAATTATTGGTAGTTCGCAATGCCAAAAAAGGCTAAAACATGGAAAAATAATTTTTAGCACTGCTAGGTGGCTTCAAAACTCCCTTGGATTCTCTAAACACCCTCTAACACACAAACTACACAAGGAGAATTTAGATTTTGGGAGGTATATAATAACTCTAAATTCATTTGGTGGAAGGAAGGAAGGGCATCAATTGGGGGAGGAAGCAAGATAAATAGTTCAAAGTGTTAACAAAGCCAAGACTAGCCATTATGAAAGTGTTAACAAAGCCAGTACTAGCCATTATGAAAGGGGAAGGGGGGACTTAAATAGAATCCATAAAACCTCAAATTAGTATAATTCATGGAAATGAAGCCATAACACATCGAATGGTGGTTATAATACATCGCGGAAATGAGGTAATACAACCTCAAATAAGTAATAGAATTTGAAACTGAGAAGTGGCAGGCAATATAGCCTACAAGGGTTATAAATAAATCCAAATAATAGGGGGTTATTCAATGGGAGGAAGCAACATTAATAATTCAAGATGTTAACAAAGCCAATACTAGCCATTATGAAAAAACGGAATATTTTCTCACAAATATGGAGAAACACATGTGAGCATGTCTACTTAGTTCAAAAGCTCCTTTGGATTTTCTCTCAACACCCTCAAAGGGCGTGCATAATGTTTGAGGCATGTTGCCTTTAGAGTCTCTTTCACCAAGGTACACCCTTGATATTTTTACATCATCTAACACAAGAAATGTACCAGGAAATTTCACTAGAATTTAAAGGTTTGGGTGGTACTGATATTGCGTGTACATATGTTGTATTTTTCGAGTGTAATGTAATGAAGTTTTTTTTGTAGACTGCTACATGGGTCACAAGTGGGTTTTCAAAGAGTTAGCCTAGAACCATTATCCTTGCCGTGATTGAAGGGCACATTTGTATTGCTCGGCACAGAGTAGTTATTATATTCAAGGAAAAAGTCAAACCTTTACATGTGACTACAATGAGTCTGGCCATTTTTTTGGCTGCCTAGAAAATCCCATAGATAAACTCTAGACATCTATGACAATCAAGCCATATGCCATAATGTTTAATCAACCATAACAATAATGAAAACTTCCAAGGGACGAAAATCTCCAAGTTGATGAGAGAATTTTTGTAGAGTTTGTTTGATTTGTGAAGGTATATGGCCTTCATGTCACACGTGGATTTGCCTTTGTAAATGGAAGGTATTGTCATAAATTGGAAGAACATAGTCTGCCAAGGGGGTATTTAGGGGCTATTCTCAATAGCCACCTCAATTGGAAGATGTCTCAACTTTATTTCTCTAAATCTAAATCCTTAACCCCACTTGGCAAGTGCTTTTAGAAATCTTGACTTGAAGTTACTGCCAGATCATAAGGGATTGCGGATTAGTCGTTATGATATGTAGGTCAATGTAGGCACCAAGAGGAGGGAGAGTTGAGTTTCCAATCCATTGACCAATCTCGAACATCCATTCACATTCTACAGAGGAATGGTGACAATTGTAAGCATTGTTAGACTCTACCAGTGAAAAGCTTGGAATTTCCAGCTTTGGAGTGGACCAACTCGTGCAGGGAATTTTCAAGCTAGAGAGGAAGGTGAATAGTTGTAAGCGTTGTGGATGGAAAACTCGCTTTTTATTATCTTAGGGTGGTATATTTTGAACCGCGGTCGTGCATAAGCGTGGCAAAAGACCGGCAGATCCCAAACCGGGAAACCGCTCTCGTACCAGAAAAAGCGGTTTTTGACAAAAGTCCAAAACCTCGCTTTCATTTTTTGTAGTTTATCTACACACCTTCTTCTTCCAAGTTCCGCCATAGCCAGATCTTCCAGCTTTGTTTTACATGATTTTTTGGCCATAGTCAGATCTCCGAGCAGAAAATAGTTATCGTACACAAGTTTCTGTCTTTGAATTCAATCGTATTTCCTTCCGATCCATCTCTGTCCACACAGTTTCGCCAATTGTGGTGGCCTTCTCTTCCATCCTTCTTCAAGGCGGAATTTCATCCTTTCTTTTACACGGAAGCTAGGAGGCGGAGGCGGGGGCGGTCTCACTCAGACAGATTGGAAATACCGAGGTAATATACTTGATGTGTTTAAGCCAAGGCACAGTATTTCAACAGGGATTTGAAGCTCCTTGATGAAGGATCAAGGATCCACATTCTGGTTCATCTCCCGCATTTAGAGTTCGCGGCCCATGGAGGAGAGTGGTGATGGCCAAGACAAACCAAAGGGGACATTTCCTGCCCTTGCTAGTCTGGAAACAGACATAAACCCTAATATGGAAATCGATGACGAAGGTGAGGTTCAGGTCGAGAATATGGAGTCCTTGAAGGGAAGCCAGTTTCTTGCAGGCATCTCTGATGCAGATTCAGATAACGTTACCTCCTCTAAAGAGAGGACAGATAATCATTACAGGTCTACAGGGGCAATGTTGTATGAAGGATTTCCAGCTGAGAAAATGCTGGACGAGGCAAATACAGGAATAGAAGCTTCTGAGAGTGGTGACCCCGATGACAAAGTTGCTATTGATGTGACGGCAGAGACAACAATCCCTCATAGAAAGCCCAGCCAACCTGCAAAATTATTGGTTTATGATGATAGCTTGGATGGTGGGGGCGTAAAACAGAATCATTATGCTACTTCAGAAGAGATCAAATCAGCCAGCATAGCTTCAAAGGATCCTTCCTCTGCTTATTGCCTTGACGCCTCTTCTGATCTTGCTGTGCCAAATTTGATACCTGATGCTGCAGAAAGAATTGACGAAGCGATCCCTGATGCTGCAGAGATCATTGACAAAGCGATTGTTTCTCTAACTTACAAGGAGTCCAGTAGCAAGGCAACAAACCTAGATCTTGTAAACAACATCAGCAAGGAAACTGAAGATAAGCTTTCTGAAGAGCAACTGGTAACATCACGCTATACAACAACTCTTTCTGAGCATATCTCTTGGGTCGCTTCTCCCATTGAAAAATGGCAGGCCTCTTCTTTAATTAACCAGCACGGTGGGGAACGTGATGAGCAGTTTGTTCAGGTCTCTTTACAGGAATCTCAAACTGATACTACCCCTAGTAGGTCTTCGGCTAGCCCTTCACTGTTAGAGAGGATTGGCTTGGGCTCTTTTGGACATGAGAAGCCACTGGATTCTTCTAGCAAAGACCCTGAGATTTCTTCAAGGAAAAAACCTGGGCTTGAAAGAAGAGGTTTTCTTCCCAATGCTGAAGCACAAGAGGATGCAGCAGCAGTGAAGGAGAGCAATGAATCTAGAAGAGCATTTTCAAGCCGCAATACTGAGGATATTTCTGAAAGCACTGCATCACAGAGATCTTTGAATTTTAGCCCTAAAAGCTTTTCTTCGTTCAATAATTCTTCTTTTTCTTTTGATGGAGGGAGCTCCTTTTCTTCACCATTGAGCTCACCTCTTCTTCATAGAGGCAAGGCAGTGCTGCCAAATGCCTCACCGGAGCTTATGCGCTTGATCGATTCAGCAATCCAGGGGTCCGATCCAAGCAGTCTAGAAAAACTGAGAAAGGTTGTTGCAGAGGAGAAATGTGAGAGGCATGAAGAGGGGCTGATGTATAACACATCCAAAATTGTGGTCAATGTTCTGTTGGCAAAGATGGGAGCTCCTGAGGGGAAACATGATGAAAAAGATGCTACGTCTCCACAAATGATGCTCAGTGTAGGAGCTGCTTTAGTAGCTGGAGAGCTCATTCCTTGGCTTCCTTCAGGAGAAATTTCACAGAGTGATATGAATCCAAGAACAAGAATGGTGAAGGGCTTGGCTTGCATTCTAAAAGCTTGCACTCGAAATAGATCAATGTGCTGTGCTGCAGGTCTTCTCCAGGTTCTTATTGCAGCTGCTCGAACCATTTTCACTTCAAAGTATGATACCAACTCAGTGCCAGCAGATAATTGGAATGCTGGCCCTCTTCTTGACTTATTGACAGTCTTAGGATCACATTGCCTCACTGTGCAAGATCTTCGGAAGTGGCTTCAGGCAACTGCAGATGCTATTCCTGAAGGTAGGTCACTTGATCTTATTCTTCCATTGGAAAGGGCGTTGACAGGGGAGGAAACCAAAGGTCCATCTCATACTTTTGAGTTTGATGGCGAAAGCTCAGGATTGCTTGGTCCAGGTGAAAGTCGGTGGCCCTTTGTTAATGGGTATGCTTTTGCTACATGGCTCTATATTGAGTCTTTTGCTGATACAGTACATACTGCTGCTACAGCAGCAGCGATTGCTGCTGCAGCTGTGGCAAAGTCCGGAAAGTCTTCAGCTATGTCAGCAGCTGCTGCTGCGAGTGCCCTTGCAGGGGAAGGCACCGTGCACATGCCGAGGCTTTTTAGCTTCCTCTCAGCAGACAATCAGGGCCTTGAGGCTTATTTTCACAGTCAGTTTTTGGTGGTGGAGAGTGCAAGCTCAAAAGGAAAGAAGGCTTCTTTGCATTTTACATACAGTTTTAAACCTCGGCACTGGTACTTTGTTGGATTAGAGCATTCTTATCGGCAAAGCATTTTAGGAAAGACCGAAAGTGAGGTGAAGCTTTATGTAGATGGCCACCTTTGTGACTCACGTCCATTTGAATTTCCTCGAGTATCCAAGCCTTTAGCATTTTGCTGTATTGGCACGAATCCTCCACCTACAATGGCTGGTCTTCAAAGGCGCCGCCGGCAATGCCCCTTGTTTGCTGAAATGGGGCCTGTTTACATTTTCAAAGAGCCAATTGGTGAAGACAAAATGGGCCGCTTGGCAGCCCGTGGAGGTGATGCTGTCCCTGCATTTGGGTTTGGAGCTGGTTTACCTAGTTTCTCAACAAATGAACTGATGATGGCAGCATCTGAAGAAGCTGTGTCTTTAGACATGGAATTAGAGGCTTCTTTACATTTACTTTATCATCCTAAACTTCTAGTGGGTCGTTCATGTCCAGACGCATCTCCTGCAGGTGCAGCAGGTATTACTCCTTTTTTCTTTCCTCTATCATAGTTGTTGTAGAGGCTGTTATATAAGTGAGTGTTTAAATCCGGTGTATGTTCATTGCTTCATCAGTGATAAAATGGCAACTTTGTAATCTTGAGTTTCTCATTGTGCCTGATTAATATTCAGGGACCCATAGGAGGCCTGCAGAAGTCCTTGGCCATGTACATATTGCAGTTAGGGTACGGCCCGTCGAAGCAATATGGGCGATGGGTGAAGGAGGTCCTTTATCATTGCTTCCGCTGGCAATCGGTGCAGCTGATAAAGACACTATGGAACCTATAATTGATGATCCCTTTATCTCATCCGGAGCAGTAGTTCTTGCGGCACCTATCTTACGGATCATATCTTTGTCATTGCAGCACCCTGGAAATGCTGAAGAGTTGCTTGGGGGACATGCACCACAGATGCTTTCACAAATACTGGCACACATCCTTTGTGTGCCTACTTTGAAAGAGCATATAAGCAGCATTCAAGGCCAAGAGAGACCCGATGCAAGGAATGAAGAGGTGGTTGCTGCTGTTGTGTTACTGGCACAAGCACCAAAATTTAATAACAGCCTGAAAGTGCAGCTTTATAGCAAGCTCTTGTTGGACCTGAAGCTTTGGAGCTGTTGCTCATACGGTCTCCAGAAAAAATTGCTGTCCTCTCTTGCTGACATGGTTTTCACAGAATCTGTAACCATGAGGGCTGCGAATGCAGTACAGATGCTACTTGATTGTTGCCGAAAGTGCTATTGGATTGTTCCCGAATCAGATTCTTTACATCTGTTTGCAGGTGGCAAACTTCCCAGACCTGTAGGAGAGCTAAATGCTTTGATTGATGAGCTATTGGTCATTGTGGAGTTACTGTTGGGAACTTCCCGTGGGGCTGTTGCTAGCACAGATGTACAAAGTTTGGTAAAGTTTTTATTGGACTGTCCTCAACCTAATCAGGTAAGTGTCAATGGCTATTCTCATTGTTTTGTGATATAATGATCAAGTTTGAGTTTGAAAGTACAATCTTAGTGTCAGGTTTCAGCTTGCATGCCACCCCTTTTCCATGGGGACATAAGATATTTCCTCCTTAGACTGAACCTCTCATCTAACAGAGATGTTTTACAAAGAATTTTACCTCTTGAGAAAATCCATTGTGTCCCAAAAACTATCCACTCTTCCTCAAATGATCCTTCCTCTAGATAAGCGTCTTGAGAACATGCTTATTCCTGAGAGCTCACTTACAATAAGTCCATCTTGGTTCTCATGGGATGAACTGAGTTGGATCTTCTAACAGAATGAGTTTGTCTTTCAAAACAAGACTGACACCAGCCCCTAACATTTCTTACAATTTATTGACATGCAAGAGTGGATAAATCCTCACCCATTATCGAATCAAGTTTGTAGGCCACATTATCAATCACTGGAGAGCCCACTATAGTTTGGTGGTGGCTTGTAAAATCTTCCATTAAAATAAAAATTAAACATTCAGAACTCTTGAGGATTTTGAGATATACCATTCGATCAACGCTTTTGATCTGCATAAAACGTAGCTCTATTCTGGCTCCTAAGACTTGCTGCTTGCGAAGGTTCTTTCTCTTACAAAATCTGGCATTTCCTGTTGTTATTGCAGAAAGTTTCATGTGCAAGACATGTGCATGCTCATTCCAGGGCTGATCCTTGAAGGGCAACAGATAAAGAACAGAATTCAGGATTAGATTTAGGAGCTCTGCAGCTGTATTGGCAGGGAAAGATGTGGTGGTTGGAAGGACCAGGAGGCTGTCGGCCAGTCCACCCATGATCCCAAGGCCTATTTAAGGCAATCGCTTAGCTCATTGTGGGCATACCAGGAAAGGCTTTCAGGCAATGGTTCCAAGGGAGGATTATCCTCCAAGGGGTGGAGTGAGAGTGCCAAACTCAACACTTAGGAATAGAAGACCACAAAAAGCGTTCAGGGGTAGGGCATGAAGGGCTGGGGGACAAATGCATGGATCTTTAGCAGATTTGGAGTGGATTTGGAGACCGGGTAGGGTTTTCAAGTGAAAAGCTTGCTAGGAAGGGGAGGATGACAGGTTTGGGAGTCCAAGAGGAGACAAAGGGAAGATGACAATGATCGAAGAACAGAAGTTGGAATCCCATCATCAAGTTTAGGAGGGGGATGTCATGTGCATGCTCATTCCAGAGCTGATCCTTGAAGGGCAATAGATAAAGAACAGAATTCAGGATTAGATTTAGGAGCTCTGCAGCTTTATTGGCAGGGAAAGATGTGGTGGAAGGACTAGGAGGCTGTCGGCCAGTCCACCCATGTTCCCAAGGCCTATTTAAGGCAATCACTTAGCTCATTGTGGTTATCTCATTCCTTAGGGGAATGTGGTCATAGACTAGGTCTAGGTAGGAGCTTTTCCACATTTTGAAGGGCAGCCAATGGCTTGCCATGATGACACCTTTTTGTACTATATGAATATAGAGAAACTCAGCTATTTCTCTCTCTTCTCTCCGTCTTTCTTGCTTGCGTTTTGCATCAGGTTGTTCCAGGATGGTATTTAGTGCTGAAAGAAGACTCCTAGAGCTTCCACATGTGACAGCAAGTGAGAGGCCATTTGCACTTTTATGTTTTGCAAATGGGTAGCCCATGAAGCTTTAGGTTAGTGTTTATAAATAAACAAGAATGGACTCATTTTAGGGGCTGCATGCTTTTGCACTATTACATGCAAATGTAGAATGCAGAAGATTATCCTCCCAATAAGGTTCTCTCCTAGACTTAAGTTTGAAGAACATCTTTTAGTGTCTAATTAACCCTCTCCATTTGGCCATTTGTTAAAGAGTGATTTGTTGAACTCATATTTAGTTTACTATTGAAACCTTTAACCAAAAGTGACTCGTAGACTTACGATTGAGTTTACAGATAACAATAGTCCTTAACTAGCCATAAAGACTAATTAAAGCTTATTACAATGTTGTTATTGAAGTCCTTTCTGGAATGAATAAGGCTAACTTAGTTAGGCTATCAACTGTCACTGAAATGGCAATCTGGCCCTAGCTAAGTCCTTGGGAAACTGTAACATGGGTATCACAGCTTTAGGTTGCTTATGGCAGCCTGCAGCTGGAGATGCGTTAGGTTGCATGTGTGCTGATTTGCATAGGTCTCTGCATAGGGATTTGCATTAAACCTTTGCGTTAGTTTGCAAGAAGGCTAGGCGAGAGATCATTGTATTCATCTGACCCCTTTTGGGCAGGTCAAGAGTCAGTCTATAGAAGGTCTTATTCTACCTTTTTTGGAAGGCCAAAGGCCACAGATTTGTACAGTCTTTTGTACTATATAATATACTAAAAACACAGTTCTCTCTTTTGAAGAAAACCACGGACAGCAACCTCAACACTGTCCAAAAGAGCCTCCTCGATCGCATTGCTAAGCTGGAGACCGAGGCAGAAACATGGAAGAAAGAAAAGGAAACAATGCAGGAGGAGATTGCCCAGCTTAAAGGCGAAGTAGCTTCACTGCGTGAACGCCCAGAAGAAGGGGAAATGCTCGAGGCAGACAAAGAAGCCATGAAGGAGGAGCTCACCCAGACGATTACCAAAACCCTGGAGGGCAAGATGGAAGCATCAAGAGAAGGATGGGTGGAAGTGGTCAAGAAAAACATTAAGAAAGAAGTACAAGAGGACACGCACATGGTCCAATCCACACTAGATGAAGAGAAGACGAGGAGAATCCGTCGCATGAACATACGCGTGACAGGTATTCCAGAGACAGAGGGGTGCACCCCTGAGGCGGACGGCTGAAACTTATGCCTAAAATTAGGCCATGCGGAGGATGCACCACTTCCATTCACCAAGATATGGAGGACAGCCCCACCCAAGGACCCCACCCAAAGTAAAGCCCTAGTGCTACAGTTCGCAGACGAAGTGAGCAGGCAAACCTTCATGAGACAGAGAGTTATTCTGAGAAACCTACCAGGGGACCCCATCTACTTTGATGATGACCTAACTTGGATGCAGAGACGACATAGGAAATCATGCATGCCACAAATTAAAGCAGCACGTGCTGAAGGGAAAAAGGCACATTACAGAGACGGCCATGTATACATAGAGGGCAAGATGGTGGCATAGCGCCATATGGCCTATGGGACACAGGAAATTATCAAGAAGCACAAGGAGATATATGCAGCAGTTTGGAACTGCAATGGGGCTCTATGGACACATCCAGGCAGACTAGAGGAGGTTATGGAGAACCGGGACATCATGTTTCTGACAGACACACATGAAAGCCGAGAGAGAGGCCTACCACGGGTAGCAGGGTACCAGTGGGAATCAGTGTATGGACAAGGGATGCGACAGGTTACTTCCAGAGGCTCAGGTGGGATCGCTATCCTATTCAGACGAACACTACACCAGCGTAATAGGGTGGTGTCGAGAGACCCAGAGGCACGCTACATGTGGATTAGCCTACAGCTCTTAGAGGTGAGAACAATTTACTTGGCAATATGCTACTTCCCGCCGAAGGGGTCAAGATTCAACACAGGTCACATGGAGGACCAGATTGGAGGAGGAGAGGAGAGAGGGGCCCTTCCTAGTGAGTCTCCATACGCCACTCTATCCGCAGATATCCTACACTATTCGACCATGGGGGAGGTTCTCCTGATGGGGGACTTCAATGCACGCACACAGAATCGACAGTGTGAATCATTCGACTTCATAGATCCCCTCATCCTATAGGCACTAGACGATGTAGATGCAGGGACCACAAGGATGTCAGAGGATAGTGGGCCAGACAGTACAGGTTATGGGCAACACCTTCTGGACCTGGGAGCTAGACACCATCTCGTTATTTATAATGGGATGTCACAATGGCCAGAATCGGGAAGACTCATGTTTCCCATCATCAGGAGGCAGCAGCACTGTGGACTACATATTGGGCTCGCGGGAGAGCACAGACCTGATAGACTCTTTCACTATCCCTACATGCCCCATTGGTGGGGACCATACTTATTTGGCTTTTTCTCTTAGGAGCTCTCTTGATTTGCCACCCCCGACCACTCAGGCATCTCGTACCATCTTCCACTTTACCCGGGAGCTTGCAGACGTTTATGATTCAAAAGTACATGATGGCCTCTTTGGTATGGACCCTACAGCACCCATCGATGTACTGACGGCCCAGCTTTCACACATACTGCACACAGCAGCCAGCCACAACTTTCCACACCATCTCCAGAGACAGGGAAGCCACCTAGATCCGGGGACATGTCCCAGAATAGATGGTATGATAATGATTGCAAAGAGCTTCATCGACATCTCCGAGCCCAGATAGCGAAAGGGAAAATAACACAGCAGCAGGCTAGTAGACAGATGCGGTCTCTTACACGCCGTAAGCGACGCACATATGAGGAGGCTCAATAGTGGGACATCTACCACATGCTCATGAGCAAAGATGCAGCCACTGCTTGGCGACGACTCAGAGAGCCACGCCCCCCCACCCCGATTATTGATCCTCAACGCTGGCAGAGTTATGCAAAAGGGCTTTACGATGTTCCGCACTAGCCACTCATCCCTCGCCCCACCGAGACTCCACCGACCTCATCGGTTTTCTTTACTACCGATATGGTATCTCAAGCTATACATAGATTCCAACATGAATTTCAGCCTTCCTTTCTTAAGTTGAACCATAGGGGAAGCTTTCCCAGGGTTCCCTTCATCCTCTTGAAGACTTTTGTCGCGAAGGATTGCGGCAAATCGAAGATATCAACACTTCTAAAGCTTCCAACGCGAAGGCTTCCGCTTGCAACAACTTCTATGAAGACTGGTAAGCTAATTGGACAATGTGTTGTCATTACTTATTCAGTAGAAGGGCAGGACTCCTTGTTTAGCTGCCCTGTGTAGTATTATTTCTCTTGTCCTATGTGCTCTTGAATATGTTGCTACCTTGCTTGGTAGAACATAGAGCCAATGGTAGAGAATATGGGCACTGAAGTCGGGCCGGGTATCAAGGCAGCTCCTTGGTGATCTACATCGACATACCATTGTTTTCTAAATGTTGAATTTCATATGCATTGGCATCATGGAGGATCTGGCAATGGATGCCCGTGAAGCTATGTATTGAATTTCTCCAATAGTAATACAATTTACTTAAGGGAGGGGTCGGCCGTTTCGGCTCATTGTGTGTCTCTTGTCAATTCAGCAATTTACTTCTTGTATATGAGCAAGTGTCCTTCAAATCTTAGTGTATTTAAGTGTATTGATTAGCATTGTCCTTCAAATCTTAGTGTATTTAAGTGTATTGATTAGCATTGTGTTCAACCAAGTTACATTGGTATCAGAGCATACGGTTCTCTTTCACTTTTATCGTGAGAGACGATCACCGTGAACACTAGCTATCTCTACACTTAGAACATTATGGACAGCCATACAATGAATGTTGGAGATGCTAATACAAGAGGCAGGGACAATGAAATGCATGCCTCCAATGCTTTACAGGATGAGCAAACTCATGTGGTGCACAATAGGGAACATGAATATGTGCGACAGCTGTCCCGTGGCAAAGAGAAGATGCAAGAAGAAGAGTCCATAGTCTTGAGGGCTGAACTTACTCGTATGCAGGCTCTTCTCCATGCGCAACAAGAAGAATTGAATCTCTATCGCCGCGAGGATCCATTGGTACATGATCGTTTGAAGGCCAAGAAAGCTGAATCTTATATGGATCATGTTATGGCAATGATTGCTCAAGAGTTGCACATGCAACCGAGGGATGCAGCATTTGCATACTTGGCTCGTACCGAGGATGCTTATGCAGAAAAGGCAACCATCCCACATGTCTTGGAATCCCCACTGGTGTCCGAACAAGAACTTATGTCTAAGAGGATAAATCTCCATGCTATGAGAGAGGAACAATCAGTGACTTCACGCCATGCAGGAATACCTCATGTAGCCTGTGAAGGATACAATGTTTATGGCAGTGGTCAAAATGTATGTCAAATGCCATTGCCGGTTGAAAATGTGCATGCACAACACATGCAACATGGGCTGCAATTTTTTGTTGGTGCAGGTATTCCTTGTATCTCTCATGCCACTCATGCCTTCGAGTGTGCTAGTGAGAGAGAAGTTATGGCTGAAAATGTATCAATGCATGTTGAGGGGCCAGCCATGCCTTATGCTTACAAGGCACATGTATCTATGCCTTATGCATCACCTTTTGGTCCTAAAATGATGCCAGTCACAGGGGTTGTCCCAATGGACAAACATGGGGGAAAACATGTTGAGATGCACACACATGCATCAAAGTCTCGTGACTTCAAAGCCGGAGACAAATCCGTGAAGTTTGACACATATCATGGGGAATATGATGCATCAAAGGCACTTGCTTTTATTGCCCAGTTTGATATTGCTTTCAGTGATGAGGATCTCACTCAGAAATCCATGATCCGGCATGTAAACATGTTCATGAAAGGCACTGCTGCCCATTGGTGGCTCACGGAGAAGCTCTCACCGAATCCTGTTAGATCATGGGACGAGTTCAAGGAGAGGTTCTATGCTCAATTCTTGCATTGAATGAGATAACAATGAAGTGGGATTGGGTAAAGCAAAATGAGGGGGAATCGGTAAATGTATATGTGCAAAAGTTTTGGAAAGTGCTCTTGGAGGTGTCTCCATTTATGCATGTCACCGAGGCGGAAAGAAAGAGAAGGTTTCAATCGGGATTGCAACCCGTGTACAAAGCAGGATTACAAATGTATCCTGGTCATACCTTACACCAATTAATCGTAGCCGCCACCGCCACCGAGCAATTGGAACTCAAATTGAGTCGATCCAATAAGGCTAAACCCTCATTTCAAGGCAAAGAGAGGGCTGTCCAAAACCTGCAAAATGATGGACAGCCACCTAAAAGGGACCAAAACCAAGCTAAATCAGGTCCAAAAGCTGAAAATAAGTTTGCTAAAAAGCGCTCTTATAAGCCGGCAAACTTTGGTCTTAGTGCTGAGAAGAAGGAACAATATATGCGTGAAGGCAAATGCTTTACTTGTGGCAGCACTGAGCACATGGCAAGAGCATGCCCAAATAAGAAGAACAAAGCTGAAAATGCTAATGTACCGAAGCCTAATCTGCATATGGTTCCGGATGTGCAGGGCAACACTTCACATGATAGCAAAGATAGGGTTGTATGCAAAGCTTGGGGACAACTCAAGAATCAGCCCGCTTTGTTTATGTTTGATGATTGTGCATCTGAAAATTTCATATCGACTCAGATGGCAGCTGCTTTGGGTATTGAAGTGGAGGACATGGGTCCTCAAATTGAAGCAGGGGCTGCCTTTGTTGGTAGAGAAGTGCAGGTCATGCCTATTTTTGGCAAGTCGCGCATACACATTCAAGGCTATGTGGATCATGAGGATTTTCTTGTGACGCCTTTGAATGGCTGTGATGTATTGCTTGGAAAGCCTTGGCATACATGTATTGATCCGTGCAAGGCTTACAAGACTAACAGGATCACCTTCATGCGTAAAGGCCGAGAACATGTAATTGATGCTGGTGAAGAGGGTGATACCATTCCCCTTGTATCTCATGTACAAATTAAGAAAGTAATGAAAAAGAGTATTTTTGCGTACTTGATTTTTGTACGAGATCCTGTTGAGGAAAATGATGTACATGTAAACACTCTTTGTAATGATAGGCTGAAATTTTTGCAAGAGCACAATGATTGTTTTGCTGATGAGTTACCACCTGTACGATCGGAAGATCATCGCATTGATGTTGTGCCGGGTAGCTCACCACCTAATAGGCTAGCCTATCGTGTAAGTGCATCCCAAAAAGAGGAGATTATGAATCAAGTAAATGAGCTTCTTGAGAAGGGTTTGGTTCAGCCAAGCTCTTCCCCATATTTTTCACCCGTCCTCTTAGTTCAAAAGAAAGATGGATCCTTTCGTATGTGCGTGGATTATAGAGCTTTGAATAAGCTTACTATCAAGAATCGGTTTCCGATTCCACGCATAGACGACATCCTTGACAAGTTGGATGGATCGGCATGCTTTAGCCGAATTGATCTCAAGAGTGGATATCATCAAGTGCGTGTAGTGCCTGAGGATGTACACAAAACTGCTTTCAGGACAGCATTTGGGCTTTATGAGTATCTTGTTATGCCTTTTGGTCTTACAAATGCCCCGGCTACATTCAATAGAATGATGGATTGCATATTCCGTGGGTACAGGAAATTTACAGGTGTCTTCTCTTATGACATCCTAGTCTTCTCGAAGACCGAAGAAGAGCATAAAGCTCATTTGGCTATAAGCATAAACTCTTCATAACTGCAAAGAAGAGTGAGTTCTTCTTGTCAGAGATACATTATCTTGGGCATATTGTGTCCAAAGATGGAGTGCGGATGGATCCTGCAAAGATTGATGCAATTCGGAATTGGCCCGAATTGAGTTCGGTGCATGAGATCCGTAGTTTTTTTGGATTATGCTCTACTGCAGCCTGCAGGTTTATTCGGCACTTTGCATGGATTGCTTCTCCTTTGCATGATTTGACAAAGAAGAAGGCCGTGTTCAAATGGACTAATGTAGAGAGAGATGCATTCCTCAAATTGAAAGATGCAACTACTCATGGTACAGTGTTGATCGTTCCGGATTTGCAAAAGCCTTTTTGTGTGGAATGTGATGTATTTGGAAATTACATAGGAGCTGTCCTTAATCAAGAGGGACATGCCGTGGCTTATGAGAGTCGTAGATTGCATGATGCAAAGCTATGTCTTGGCATTTATGAGAAAGAGCTCTTGGCTGTAATTCATGCACTTACTATATGGAAACATTACCTTCTTGGGATTGATTTCACTGTGAAGACAGATCACCAGAGTTTGAGGTATTTTCTTACTCAAACTAAGTTATCAGAGAAGCATATGAGGATGGCCAATTTCCTCTATGTTTCATTTTCAGATCTTGCACACCTCGGGAAAGAAGAATGTAGTGACCGATGCATTGTCACGAAAGCCGTATGTAGCAGCTATCTCGGTTGCCTCTCATGGGGACTTGTCTACCATGCGTGATTTGTATCATACAGATGCTGATTTTGCCACTATTTGGGCTGATTTGATGGCTTAATTTTTATATCAAAAGTGTTATTTTTATCATTTTTATTTTCATGCATAGAAGTATGCATAATGGATAAATTTTTATATCAAAAGTCTTACTTTTACCATTTTTATTTTCATGCATAGAAGTATGCATAATGGATAAATTTTTATATCAAAAGTGTTATTTTTATCAATTTTTATTTTCATGCATAGAAGTATGCATAAAGGATAAATTTTTATATCAAAAGTGTTATTTTTATCATTTTTATTTTCATGCATAGAAGTATGCATAATGGATAAATTTTTATATCAAAAGTGTTACTTTTATCATTTTTATTTTCATGCATAGAAGTATGCATAATGGATAAATTTTTATATCAAAAGTATTACAGGAACTGGGATGGTGAACTGGTCCCATGTGAGCCCAGTCCGGGACGAGTCAGCCAGGGATCCATCTCAGTCGTCCGAGGTCAGGTGTGCATTGTCCTGCACATGAGTCCAAGGTCAGGTGTGCACTGTCCGGCACATGAAACAGTGCCAGTCCGCGCTGTGAGTCTCCCTCTAGAATGATGTCAGTGGTTCTGTGTATCTGGTTTGGTACCGGATGCCAGATCACTGAGTAGATTAGGTTTAGGACAAGGGGCCAGCCCATAGGGCTACCCCGGATCTGAGCGTGGGCACGGGAATGGTGTAGAACCACCCCCATGAGGGCCAGGAAGGCCCAGGCTGAACCCACCAGCCATGGAGGGGCTGTCCTAGGAGGGGCTGTAGGACAGCCCTAGGGCAGAGATCAGGCAATCTCCAGGAGATTACAGCCTTTATATGGCTGTAGGGCATGTATGGGGCAGCCCATACAGGCTGCCCAACCCTGGGATTGTGGACAAAAGATGTGTCCAGCCCTTCAGAAGCAGGCGCCTGATGTCCAGCCAGCCAGGAAGAGATGCGCAGACATTATGGGATTTTTCCAGCATTTTTGGGGATTTAATTCAGCATTTATTGCTGAATTTACTCAGTCGTGGGAATATGATGTTGGCTGCCTGTTTATCAGCTGGCCGACTGCTCATGATGGGAAGTATAAAAAGAGGAAGCCACAATCCCATAATTCATCTCAGTTTTCACCAAGTGCTCAAGCCAATCAAGGGCCAGTCAAGCCAAGGAGATTGCCAAGCAAAGGGGTGGACTTCTGAAGGTCAAGGGCAGGATTTTCCAGCCAAGAAAAGGTCAAGTTTCTGTATTTGTTTTCAGATTTACATCATTCTAATAAAGCAAATACACCATCCGTGATGGGGGCCCTACAGAGGGTAATTGGGACCCAATACTGTGTCCTCTCCATCTCCCCCTTCTCTCTCTATTTTCTGCACATCTCCTTTCAGTTTGTGCGTTAATTCCGTCGCGAAAAGAGTGCTGATTTCTGAGTTTTGAAGTACCGATCCTTCTCCGAAGCTTCCGCATATTACATGGTGTTTGACATGAGGCAAAAGGTTTTGGATGAGTGCCGGTCATAGAGGCACAATGCCTACTACGCACATGATTGAGCGGTATTTCTTTTGGCCAGGTATGCGGAAGGACATAGAGGCACATGTACGTGCATGTATCACCTGCCAAAAGGTCAAATTTGATAGGCAAAAGGCACCAGGTTTGCTTCAGCCATTTCCTATTCCCACGTAGCCATGGGAAAGTATTACAATGGACTTCATTATGGACTTGCCACGTACCCAACAGGGTAATGATGCAATTTGGACAATTGTGGACAGGTTTAGCAAGCAAGCTCATTTCTTGCCGGTCAAAAAGACCATCAAAGCTGAGCATATGGTTAAAATATATCTTGCACAAGTGTTCAAACATCATGGAATGCCGAAGTCCATTGTGGGGGATAGAGATCCCAGGACTACAAGTCTCTTTTGGCGGGCCTTATTTGATAATATGGGTACCAAATTGGACTTCTCATTAGCTTATCGTCCTCAAACGGATGGGCAAAGTGAGGCTGCAAATTCAGCCGTGTTGGATCTCTTGAAATGTTATGTGGCGGATCAGAAGTCTTCTTGGGAGAAGTACTTACCGCTTGTGGAATTTGCATACAACAACACAGTGCATGCATCTACGGGAAAGGCCTCGTTTGAGATTGTTTATGGTAAGGTGGTTTTGCCACCCATCCTTCGCACAAAGGATGAGATATTTGCAGCTGATGAGTATGTAAGAGACTTGGATATTGCTTTTGCTCAAGTGCGGACAGCCATTGCAAGGTCACAAGACAAGTATAAAAAGGCTGCTGACAAGTATAGAAGGCAATTGGATGTTAAAGAGAATGATTGGGTATTTCTAAAATTTGAGAAAGCAAGACTTACAAAGAGGCCTGGCAAAGAGGGTGCATATCCTAAGCTTGCAACCAGGTACTATGGACCTTTTTGAGTGATCGAGAAGATCAATGAAGTGGCTTTCAGATTGGCATTACCTAGTCATTGGCACATACACAATGCTTTTCATGTGAGTCTCCTTCTCAAGTATGTAGGGCCAGAGCCCAGTGAAATGGTCATTGAGGATCCACCAGAAGTGGATGAGCTTGAGTAGATCTTGCAACCAGAGCAGATTGTGTATCACAAGGAACGCAAGCTTGCTGCAGGCAAGGTTGTGAGGCGTTACCTTGTGAAGTTTAAGAACTATCTTCCCATTGTGATGCTAAATGGGTAGATGAGTTCTTCAAAGATTGCCCGCATGTGCTTCAGACATATTTGGATGCATTTCAGTTGCGGACAACTGTTTAGAAGCGGGGGAGAATGTTACCATTTGGCCACCCAAATGGTTCACTCTTGCTTTCACACTATGTACATATTGGATTGGTGTCCATGGCTTATGGAATGTGCCTATGCATGTGATTGACACGTGTCATGTTGTATAGTTGGATATGATATTCCGCTGGGACTTGACGTTATCATGCCCGAAATATCTGGAGGACTTGGCTTTCCGCTGGGACTTGTGCCTTTGTGTATATGCCCGGAAACGCCTGGAGGATTGGCTTTCCACTGGGTCTGGTATCGCATATACTTGCCTGGAAACGCCTGATCTTATATGGTTTCATGAACGGAAATTGCTCATGCCAATGCTGCATTGCATAGCATCTTTGTCTGCTTGCGTGCAAATGATATTGCATGCTGTTTTCATGCCTGCATGACCTATGTGTAGTTCCGGGCTAGGGGATGCCCGCCCGTGAACCGTGCGTGTGAAACTGTCTGCTGACATGGTTGTGTGGCATGTGAACAGGTGGTAAGTATTACCCAATCTAGGCTCAAATAGCCCTGAGGACTTAGCTAATATTTATAAGTGAGTGCGTTCCTACTTCATTAAAGTTTGGGCGCCCAAAAGTCACTTATAAATTATGACCGCTTCCAAGTTCACACTCACTGAAGTCCCGAGGCGGACAAGACTCAATGTCCAGGACCTGATCCTTCCTTTTTACTCATAAATAGGCATCTCCCCATGTCCCTTCACCTGATTGGACCCCAATTCACTTACTTATTAAGAGAAAATTCGTGTTTTCTCTTCATGAGGATTTTTGGGAGGCTGAAAACTATGTTTTTCCACCATTTTTCTCCATTTCCAAGCTCTCCATAGCCATACCCAACTTGCTAGGGTGTTTTCCAAGCTTCCAAGAGTGTTTCCAAGTGCTAATCACTCTCCTACTCATTCCCAATGACTGAAATTCAGCAAAACAGCTCTCATTTATGCTGTAATTTCTGGTCTTTTTGCTGAAAACCCTAATTTCAGCCTTCCTTTCTCAAGTTGAACCATAGGGGAAGCTTTCCCAGGGTTCCCTTCATCCTCTTGAAGACTTTTGTCGCGAAGGATTGCGGCAAATCGAAGATATCAACACTTCTAAAGCTTCCAATGCGAAGGCTTCCGCTTGCAACAACTTCTACTTCTATGAAGACTGGTAAGCTAATTGGACAATGTGTTGTCATTACTTATTCAGTAGAAGGGCAGGACTCCTTGTTTAGCCGCCCTGTGTAGTATTTCTCTTGTCCTATGTGCTCTTGAAGATGTTGCTACCTTGCTTGGTAGAACATAGAGCCAATGGTAGAGAATATGGGCACTGAAGTCGGGCCGGGCATCAAGGCAGCTCCTTGGTGATCTACATCGACATACCATTGTTTTCTAAATGCTGAATTTCATATGCATTGGCATGGAGGATCTGGCAATGGATGCCCGTGAAGCTATGTATTGAATTTCTCCAATAGTAATACAATTTACTTAAGGGAGGGGTCGGCTGTTCCGGCTCATTGTGTGTCTCTTGTCAATTCAACAATTTACTTCTTGTATATGAGCAAGTGTCCTTCAAATCTTAGTGTATTTAAGTGTATTGATTAGCATTGTGTTCAACCAAGTTACACTCTGACATAGTGATAATGAATCTCAATGTGCTTGGTACGTGCATGAAATACTGGATTTCGTGCCACGGCCATAGCACTCTGGCTATCAGTGAGAATGGTGGTGGGTGTTTGCTGACACTCACAAAGATCAGCCAATAGTCTCCTCAACCATACACAATCTACTGTAGCTGTGAAGACTGTCCTGTACTCAGCCTCACAAGTAGATGTGGCAACAAGTGGGTTGCTTTTTACTCAACCAAGATATGCATGAACTGCCAAGAAAAAAACAATTCCCACTGGTGGATTGCCTGGTATCATAATCACCAGCCCAATCTGAATCATTGTATGCATAAAGCTGCAAGCTGCCCCCCCTGGGATAGAACAAACCAAGATCCAGGGTACCCTTAAGATAAGGAAAAATGCGTTTGACTGCTTGCCAATGCTTTGTGCCTGGGCTGTGCATGAATTTACTCAACAAAGACACCCCAAAAGATATGTCTGGCCTCGTGTTACACAAGTAAATGAGACATCCCAGTGCCTGGCTGTAAATGCCAGCCTCAAAAGGCTCTCCAATATCATGCATAGTAAGCCGTACACCTGGTTCTACTGGAGTAGAAATGGGCTTACATTCATCCATGTGAAACCTTTTTAGCAAACTTTTTATGTACTTAGTTTGCTGCATAACAATGCCATCGTCTGTATGCATAAACTGTATGTCGAGATTATCATGGCCCTGTGAAAATGGAACAGCACAAGTGTGGGCATGGTGGTTGCAGAGTCAGAATATTGAATGATTCACATGGGGGTTGCCCGGACAGAGTTATAGATGTGTGGACATCCCTAGGTGTGAAGGGGGGGAACTAGAACATTAAACTTTTAATGTTTATTAAAGTTGCCCCTAGGCCTTAGTGGCCCTTAGGGACTTTTAAAGTTTGGGGCCCTAGGATTTTTATGGGGAGGAGGCCACTCCACTTTTGGAGTGTGTGCTTCTCTCTCCTCCCCCTCTCTGTAGCTTTTGGGAAAAGGAGTCGTGGAGCTTTCATGCGCTTGTGTGCATGCGTGGAAAAGCTGAAGAGAAGAGGTCGACTACTGATTAGGGCTGCTGCTGCTATTTTCTGTGTGCTGTGTGCTGGAGCAGGCCGTACAACAACCGTACAGCTCTGTACGACAGCAGATACTGCTGAGGACAGGTGGCGTTGAGCTGTGGGACAGAGGCAGCTGTAGCAGGCGACTATCATCAGGTGGCTGTTGGTCCTGGTACAGGCCGTAGAGCCCTGTACGATTGCCGTATCGTGTACGGTCAGGACTCAGGGGTGACATAGGCTGCGCTGAACAGAGCTGCTGTAGGCGGCGTTGGACAGGTGCTGGACAGATCTGGCTGCACAGATTCAGGCGAGCACAGGTGCAGACAGCAGGCGACGCTTGCAAGTACAACTCCTGGCACGTACCCCGAGGTAGTACAGACGGGTACGGGGCTGTTTTTCAGATCTGTACATTCAAAGACAGCATAGAAGTGAACACAAGGAGGAGGGTACAGACAAGTACGTGGAAGCAGGGTTGTGGAAACAAGTGCCTGCAAGTACAGATTGGTACCGTTGCTTCCTCCAGTGCTGATTCACGAGCTGAATTTGGTAAGCTCCGCTTCTGTTCATCTATCTCTCTTTCTACTGCTTGATGTCTGTTGCAGATATGAGCTATCTGGCCCCTTGTGAGAGGAGGGGTATGGCAGATTGACAAGGGTTGAGACAGAGTTTGGACAGTACATGTATGTATGAGTTGAGATGTTGAATCATGTACTTGAGTTATGCTAGATGTATGCTCATGGCTGCCCTGCTTAGTGGTCTTGGCTGATCAGAGGGAGGCACAGTGTGTTATTGTGAAACACAGATCTGTGTGCATAGATCTTCTGTGCTAAGAGGGAATTGTGGGCCGTCAGATTGGACATACAGGTGTAATCTCTTGGCTGATTTTTGTTGTACTCAGCCATTCATATTTTTTGGAATTGAATAAAGAAATACCGCAAGGGGCGCCAAGCTTTGGGGCCAACAGGTGTCGCTTTGTTTTCAGATTTGGGCACTCTAGCTCCAATCTGTTTTGTTTTCATATCTAGACTACAAGTGGACGGGTGACTGCTAGTCTACTGCACTCTGGTTTCTATCAGAGGCCGGTTTCAAGGTTCCGTCCCCGGGACCAATCATCAACTTTCTGAAGGGGGTGAGCTCGTGGTTGCTTTGAAGAAAGCCATCGCTGAAAAATTCAGCAAACATGTCTGATACAGAGGATGAGTACTTCTATCATGAAGAAGAAGAGCAAGAGACTTCTCTTGAGAGAGATGTATCTGAGGATATTTTTGCAGGAGAACAGGCTGGAGATGTTGAGCCTTATGAGGATGTAACACAGCCAGAAGATGTGCATGGTAAAGAGGATGATGATGCTCGGTTCAAAGATCGTTTTGCTAGTGTTATGGATACTTTTATGCAGCTCACACAGAGTGAGAGATTTGCTGAATTTATGAGATCTCGCACAGAGCCCCGCACAGAGCCCGAGAAAAAGAAGAAGAAGGTTCGTTCAAAGAATCTTCCACAGGGTCATAGTGGTGCCATCCCATAGGAACCATCTTTTGGCCAGTTTCCGAATATGCAGCATGCTTATGGCGCAAACTCTGAGAGTTCCTTCTATGGACAGCCACCTATTCCTCAGCAGAATATGCATCCAGGTTATTTTGGTGGTGGCTCGGTGTTCCAATCTATGACTGGGGGTTACCCTCAGGGAGGCATGGGTATGCACGGGCCTTTTGGAGCCAATTTTCAGCCTGGCATGCAAGGGAATATGTATGGTGGTATGCAGTCCGGTATGCAAGGAAATATGTTTGGAGGCATGCAACCTGGGATGCAAGGCAATATGTTTGGTGGTATGCAGCCAGGTATGCATAATGGAATGTTTGGAAACATGGCTGGAATGTATGGTATGCCTGGTGTGGGAATGGGAAATGTTGACCCAATGATGGGTATGAATGTTGGGGGCAGTAATCTTGCGAAACCACTTTCATATGATAATCTAACGCCTATGGGAAAGGCGAAGGATTACAAGGAAGGGGGAGCTGCAGTGAAGTTTGACACATTCAGTGGGGCCAAAGATAAATTGAAAGCACTTACCTTTTTACAGCAGTTTGATGCTGCTTTTTCTGGTGGAAATTACACAGAGTCTTCTAAGGTGAGGAAAGCTGCCACTTTTCTCAAGGGCAATGCTTTGCAGTGGTGGTCTACTCTTCTTTTGCAGGGCATAGCACCCACTACATGGGTCCAATTCAAACAGGTTTTCTCTTCCGTATGGCTCACATCTACATTCGAGGTGGATGTTATGACCGCATGGCACAAATTGGATGCTTCAAAGTGTGATAGTTTGGAGGATTATAACAAGAAGTTTTGGGAAGCTTTACTCCAAGTGACTTCTTACCGTACCGTGCCATTATCTGAGCAGGTAGAGAAGTATTGTTGTGGGCTGCCCAAGGAGGTACGAGATTATTGTATAAAGATGAGTAGCGAACATGTCACAGATGATTGAAAATGCTATGACAGCTAATGCGTTACTCACAAATGGTTCATCTGGGTTTAAAGGCAGTAAGAAATTGAGCAAGGAAGCTGAAAAATTTGGGCATGCTTCTCGTGATGCTAAAGGGTCTTCAGAGACAAAGTATAAGAAGTTGCCAATGCCCAAGAGGACTTCTGAGGAAAGACAGGTTTTGAGAGATGCTCATAAGTGTTTTTACTGTACTGAAGAGGGGCATATGTCATTCAATTGTCCCAAAAGAAAGTCCCAAAAGGACTCTGACAATAAAGGAGAGCCCAAGCCAAAGAAACAAAGCCTTCTGCAGGCTTAGTTCCTGATCTTGTGGGGGAACAGCTAGGTGGTGAAGCAACAGAGTTGTGCAGGGCATGGGGCAAAGTGAGAGATCAGAATGCTTTGATCTTCTTTGACACAGGTGCTAGAGCCAACTTCATTTCACTAGATTTGGCTGGCCGATTGGGGATTTGCGCAGAGGAGATGGGGCCGTTACATGAGGCTAATATGGCTTGTCTAGGGTATGCAGAACCCGTTACTCCTATCATTGGGAAGCTTCGGCTTCATTTGCAGGGTTATGTGGACAGCGAAGAGTTCTTCATCATGCCTTTGGATGGCTGTGATGTTTTGTTGGGGATGCCATGGTGCCACAGGGTACATGCGGTGGTGGATACTTACAATAGGAAAATCACTCTGACTCATAGAGGGAAAGAACATGTATTGGATGTAAAACTCAAAGGGGAATCTGTTCCTATTGTATCCGCTTCGGCGATTTCATCAGTAATGAAAAAGCATCTTTCCGCGTACTTGATTTATGTAAAGGATGCACAGGATGATGAGTCTAAGTCTAATTTGTCTATGTTAGATAAGGACAGGACTGATTTCTTATGTGGGTTTCAAGACTGTTTTTCCGAGTCATTGCCAGGAGAACTTCCTCCTGAGAGGCCAGAAGATCATGCCATAGATCTAATTCCTGGTAGTACTCCACCGAATAGACCGCCGTACCGTGTTAGTGCAGCCCAACAAGAAGAGATTATGAGTCAAGTGCAGGAGCTTTTGAATAAAGGGTTGATACAGCCTAGCTCATCACCCTTTTGCTCACCTGTGCTCTTGGTGCAAAAAAGGATGGTTCTTGGCGCATGTGTATTGATTACAGGGCGCTGAACAAGAATACCATCAAGAATCGATTCCCCATACCGAGGATCGATGACATATTGGACCGCTTACAGGGCTCCACAGTTTTTAGTCGTATTGACTTGAAAAGCGGGTATCATCAGATACTCATTAGACCCGAGGATGTGCATAAGACAGCATTCCGAACCACGTTTGGGTTGTATGAGTTCTTGGTTATGCCCTTTGGTTTGACAAATGCGCCTGCCACATTTAACAGAATGATGGACAGGGTTTTCAGACCTCATAGAGAGTTTGTGGGCACATTCTTTGATGATATGATTGTGCATTCACAAACTGAGGAAGAGCATAGAAGACATTTGGCCATTGTGTTTGCAGAACTCAGAAACCATAGGCTGGTTGTTAATGGCAAGAAGAGTGAGTTCTTTTTGCAAGAGATACATTTCTTGGGGCATATTGTGTCTGCGCATGGAGTCCGTATGGATCCAGCAAAAGTGGAAGCAATACTTAATTGGCCAGCTTTGAGGACCGTGCATGATGTACGCAGTTTTCTAGGATTGTGTTCCTATTACAGGCGGTACATACGGCACTTTGCTAAAATTGCTTCGCCTCTTCATGCTTTGACGAAGAAAGCAACTCCGTTTAGATGGGCTGATCGGGAAATTACAGCATTCAAAAAGCTCAAAGAAAAGCTTACTTCGGACCCAGTATTGGTGTTACCGGACCTCCGAAAGGCTTTTGTTGTCCAGTGTGATGCATGTGGAAGTAGCATTGGTGCAGTTCTCATGCAAGAGGGACATGTCATATAGCCTATGAGAGTAGAGTTTTGCAAGATGCTGAGAAGCATTTACAAGTTTATGAGAAAGAGATGTTGGCTGTAATTCACGCTCTTTCTACATGGAAACACTACTTGCTTGGGGCTGATTTTACTGTACAGACAGATCATCAAACCTTGCGTTATTTCCTCACGCAGACTAAGCTTTCGGAGAAGCATATGCGTTGGGCAAACTTTTTGTCAATGTTTCACTTCCAGAATCCAGATTGTGCATGTAGAAGGCAAAAAGAATGTAGTGGCAGATGCTTTGTCACGCAAGCCACAGGTCTCTGCAATTTCACTTGCTTATCATCATGAGCTTGATGAAATGAAAGAGCAGTATGCCCATGTTGAGGACTTTGAAAGGTTGTATGATCAGATGTCTGAGGGTCAGCGGCATGAGTACTATACTCTCAGAGATGGGTTTTTGTTGATGCATGGCAGACTGTGTGTTACCAGGCCATTGCGACTCAAGGTTATGATTGAAAGTCATGCTCCACCGTATGCAGGTCATAGAGGTATTGACGCCACGGTCAAAGCAGTGGAGACTTTCTTTTATTGGCCAACCTTGAGAAGAGATGTTTGTGTGGAAGAATTAGGGTTATGTGTTATGTGTGGGAGACATACACAGAGAAGAACAAGGGAGAGAGAGAGAGTTGTGGGGATAAGTCAACTCATGAGGCATGAGTGTGTGACTCCCCTATCACACATGTATATTGCACTAGTACACATAGTGCACTTAGTACATTAAAAGTACTAAGTGTACTATGTACTATAACTTATGGGCTTGTACACACTATAAGGGTGGGCATAACGCCTTTACCCCAACAACCTCCCACTTAAAGGCAAAGTGCCCTTAAGTAAAGGAAAAGAAAAAAAATTCAGCATGTACATGATAATATACAAGGCCATATCAAGGCTGAAAATGGCCTCATCCAATGCCCATCAAGTGTCTGCAATGAGCAAACCGCTCCGGAGGCAAACTCTTTGTCAACAGATCAGCCGGGTTGTCATCCGTATGAATCTTAACAAGCTGAATTTGCTTGTTCTCTATCACCTCTCTGATGAAGTGATACTTCACATCCACATGCTTCGTCTTTGCATGAAAGACAGGGTTCTTTGCCAATTGAATGGCACTCTGACTGTCACAATGCAACAATGGAATATCCCCTGTATAACCCAAATCAACCACTAACCGAGATAGCCATAATGCCTCCTTGCAAGCCTCTGTGGCTGCAATATACTCGGCCTCTGTAGTAGATAAGGCTGTGCACTTCTGCATCCTGGATATCCATGACACAGCACCTCCTGTGAATGTAAATACATAACCGGTAGTAGACTTCCGGTTATCTGGATGACCGGCATAATCCGAATCCGTGTAACCATGCACTAATGCATCCTGTTTGCCAAAGCAAATACACAAATCCTGTGTGCCCTTCAGGTATCTCATGACACCTTTCACTGCTTCCCAATGCTTCTTGCCAGGGTTGGCCATGTATCTAGAAACCACTCCCACTGCAAATGCAATGTCCGGCCTAGTACCAACCATGGCATACATGAGACTGCCACAAGCTGAAGCATACGAAATCTTGGCCATATCAGCCCTGTCTCTATCTGTCTGTGGGCTGTCCATAGCACTGAGTTTCACATATGGAGGCAAAGGAGTACTAGCCTTCTTCCCCCCGTCCATATTGAACCTCTGCAAGACTTTGCCAATGTATTCCTTCTGAGACAAATACAACACATGCTGATTTCTGTCCCGAAGTATCCGCATACCCAAGATGTGATTTGCATCACCCAAATCCTTCATATCAAAGGTTTGATGCAGCCTCTGCTTCAAGGCATCCATCTCTTTACGAGATTTCCCGGCAATCAACATATCATCAACATACAAAATGAGAATCAATAGACTGCCATCCAAAGCTTTCTTGGTGTACAAGCAGTGATCTATGTCACTTCTCCTGAATTTCTGAGATTTCATGAATGTATCAAATTTATGATACCATTCTCTTGGTGCCTGTTTGAGCCCATAAAGACTCTTTTTCAGCTTGCATACAAGCTTCTCCTTTCCACTTACTGCATAACCCTCTGGCTGCTGCATATATATCTCCTCATGGAGATCACCGTGAAGAAAAGCAGTCTTCACATCCATCTGAATCAAGTCCAGATCATCATGCGCAACCAAAGCCAACACAGCTCTAAGTGTGGTCATTTTGACCACTGGAGAGAAGATCTCATCAAAGTCCACACCATATTCCTGCTTGAAGCCCTTAGCCACTAACCTGGCTTTGTATCTTGGCTTTGCATCTGGTGCAACTTTGAGCTTGTAAACCCACTTGCATGGCAAAACCTTCTTGCCTGTAGGCAAATGCACCAACTTCCATGTTTCATTTTTATGCAGAGAATCCATCTCTGACTTCATGGCACGCTCCCAAAGAGCCTTGTCTGCCCTCTGTAAAGCCTCCTTATAACATGAGGGCTCCCCACAGTCAGTGAGCATCAAGTAGTCAACCCCTGGAACAAACCTGTCAGGGGCTCTGGAGGGTCTTGTGGACCTCCGTACCCAATGACCATCATTTGCAGGTTGCTGTCTAGCCTGCATATCACCCATTGGTGGCTCCTGTTCCATGCCATAAGGCTGAAATATCATGCCCGGTATCTCCTCCAACTGTGGTATATCCATAGGGATATCTTCTGCCATCTCTGGCTGTCCATTTGGACCATTTTCAGCACCATTTAAGGGCTGGTTTTCCTGCTGTAATGGCTGATTTACAGCCCTTTGTTGTTGTCCATGATGTCCATCATCATCAAAGATGACTCTGCCAGGCTCCTGTTGCCTTGCAGGCTCCTTATACATGCATGTTTCATCAAAAATGACATCATTGCTGCGTATGATCTTTCTATTCATGGGATCCCAAAGTCTATACCCCATTTCACCTCTGTCACCATATCCTAGGAATATGCATTTGTGAGACTTAGGATCAAGTTTGGTGCGCATTTCCCTTCGTATGTGCACGTACGCAACGCAACCAAACACTCTCAAGTGCTTGTATGACGGAGGCTTCCCTGTCCATACTTCTTCTGGCACTTTCCCACCAAGCCTCGTGTTAGGTGACCTGTTTATAAGGTGAACGGCTGTCATAACAGCTTCAGCCCAAAAACCATGAGGTAATGCAGCATGTGACAACATAGAACGGACCTTCTCCTGAATGGTCCTGTTCATCCTCTCTGCTGTCCTGTTTTGTGGAGGATCATAAGGAGTAGAGAGATCCCTCTTGATGCCTTTAGCATCACAAAAGTCCTGAAACTGTTTGGACATATACTCTCCACCATTGTCGGAACGCAAAGCCTTCAGTGTTTTGCCAGTTTGGTTCTCAACAAGAGCAACAAACTTCTCAAACACTGAGAATGTATCACTCTTCAAACGAAGAGGATAAACCCACACCTTGCGTGTGGCATCATCAATAAAAGACACAAAATATTTTGCCCCTCCCAAAGAAAGCTGAGGCATCTCACATACATCTGTATGCACAAGCTCTAACTGAGCATCTTTCTGTCCAAGAGCTTTCTTGTGGGGGCACTGTAGTTGCCTACCATATATACAATGCTCACAAAACTGAAAACTTGAAAACTTTAGAGAAGGCAAGTAACCCAAACGAGACAATTGCTCCATTCCCTTGACACTCATGTGTCCCAACCGGCTATGCCACATAGAGATTTCCGGCAGCTCGGTTGCATTTACATTAGCATGGTGACAAACACCTGCATGCATAAAGTAAAGAGTGTCCACCTTAGAGCCTCTGGCAACAACCAGTGAGCCCTTACTAATTTTCCACTTTCCACGACCAAATGTGGTAACATAATCAGCATCATCAAGCTGTCCAGTAGAAAGCAGATTCTTCTTGATCTCAGGCACATGCCTGACATCATGGAGCATAAGCTGTGAGCCATCTGAAAATACAAGCCTCACATCACCTCTGCCAAGAATCTTGCATGCATGGTTATCACCCAAATAAACCACTCCTTCATTGCCAGCAGTATACCTGACAAACAAGTCTCTGCAACCTGTGACATGAAAGGAGGCACCTGAATCAATGATCCATGAGTGCATACCATGACCACCTGTAAGAAGTGAATGGGCATCAAGTGAAGACGTAAATAGGACCTCATCCTCATTGCCACCTGCATGTGACACATTGATTTCTTCAATCTTGACTCCACTTTTGCCCTTTGGCTTTACATCTTTGGCTTCATCCTTGTCTTTGTCTTTGCCTTTTCCCTTTTCCTTTTGATCATTTTTCCATTTGTAGCATTGCTTTTTAATGTGTCCCTTCTTGCCACAATAATGGCATTCCAAATCCTTTTTGGAGCGAGACTTGCTCCTTCCCCGTTCTTGGCTTTTTCCCCTTTGTTGGGATCTCCCACGTGCATTCATTGCATTGGACTTTCCAACAGAGTTGTTTTTCCTGTTCATCTCTTCTTGAAGAAGAGCACCCTCAATATCTGCATATGACAGCATAGCATGCGAATTGCTAGTGGCTGTCCTGAATGTGTTCCAACTCTCTGGCAAAGTGCATAAGAGAAAAGTGGCTTTGAACTCATCGTCCATTGCCAACTTTTGATTAATGACCTGGCTGACAATACCATTAAACTCATTTAGATGGGCTGTCATAGACGCCCCTTCCTTCATCTGAAGACCTATGAGTTTCTTCAACCAATACACTTTGCTTGAGGCACTTTGTTGGGCATACAAGTCGTGCAATCTCTGCCACATTCCCCAAGCTGTCTTCTCTTCACGAATGCTGAAAAGTAATGAGTCTGACACAGACAACATGATAGTAGATCTTGCCAGCTCATCCATATCTTCCCACTCTTCAGCAGTAAGAGAAGCGGGCATCACACCCCTTTCTTTGATAGGCTTGTGCTGCTTTTTCTGGAGCAACACATTGTAGCACTGGGTTTGCCAAATATCATAATTATGCGAGCCTTCAAGCTTCTTGATGTGAAGCAATGAAGAGCTCTCACCTGTGGTTGCCATAGCAATATGCAACCTGTCAATGCCCGACTCCCTGCAAAATGTGCAAACACTGCACCAAAAGCACACAAAGTGCTCACAATTGTTCTCCCAAGCTTTATCTCCCACTGCGGAAGCACAAATGCAACTTTTCTCCCACTTTTTGTGATGAAAACACCAAAATCTGGTTGCTGCAGATTTTGAACAGCACCTTAAATGTGCTCTTTTGCCCTTCCAAAGTACTGTACAACAGTACCAAGTGCTTACAAATGATGTACCAAACCTGTACCGGCAAGTACAGCAGCTGAAATTGAACCTTTTGGTCACTCAAAACAGTGTACAGCCATGCCAAAACATGCACAAAGCTGTGCCAAATCTGTACCAGCAGGTACAGTAGCAATAAATGCTCTCCTGGCTGTCCAAATGAGTGAAAATCAGACTTTTACAGTCCTGTACACTGCATACAACAGTCCCGAACAGAAATTGGGCAAAAGCCCCTTGACTGCAAGCTGATTTCTGAGGATTCAAGGCATAAATGTCTTGCCTGCTGCTTTTCCAAGCTCAACAAGCATACAAACTTGAAAAGCCCCTTGATTTGAGATCAATTTCTGATCATGCATGGTACATTGACGCACATGAAGGCATCCAGAGTGTTCACGATGCTTCCCCCTGGCCACATATACATCAAATACATGAAAGCCCCTTGATTTACAGGCACATTGAGTGCTTGTAAGGCATCAACACATTTTCCACAGCATCAAATGCGATTGCCTGCATGCAAATCAACCAAACCGGCACAAAAGCCCCTTGATTTGCACTGCAATTTGCTGCAATTTGCTGCAATTTTGCCTAAATGTGCGATTTTTCACATCATACAGCATGTATGAGTGCTTAATTGCACAATTACATCAAAAGCCCCAAATTTTGACATTCAATTTCTTGCAAATTGATCTTGATTGTGACCAATGTCACCCAATTTTGCCAATTTTGCTCAAAAAATTGAGCAATTCGGCGCCTGTATTTGCTCAATTAATGATTGCACCTGCTCAATTGCAAATCCCCAAAAAAAAATTGAGGCAAATACCTTGATTTCTGATTTTCTGTTGCAGGAAAGGGGGGTGATGAATTTGGTGCTGCTCTGCAGAAATTTGATGGCCATTGGATGCTTTGGAATTGAGTAATGAATGTATCAGCCTCTTCACCTCTTCAAGGCCTGCGTTTGCCCTTCCCGGGGACTACCATCGTTTTGTGGAGCCAGGAGCGCTTGCAGACGTGACTGAAGGAACTCGAAGAGGCGAACAGTTGATGGGTTGCCTGTGTATTCGCTCGCTGCTCACGCTGAAGGGCCACCCGCTTCGCCTGGTTTACTCGCTGCTGAGCGCCAACTTTGCTTCGCCTAGTAGTGCTGAACTGCAGATGACGTGATAGCCTTCGCTTCACGTTCGCCTGACGTATTCGCCTAGCGCTAGAACTCCACGTCGTTCGCCAACGCCTGGTAGCGCTTGCAGCTCGCCACTGATTAACACCTTCGCTCAACGCTTTCGCTCCACGCTGTTCGCCAACGCCTGGTAGCGCTTGCAGCTCGATTGTGTATCCGCTCGACTGCTCACACTCGACCTCCGCCTTCGCCTGTGTTGCTTTCGCCTAGCGCATCTACGCCCAGCGCTCGCTCACGCTTCGCCTGGCTGCTGATGTCTTCGCTTAGCGCCAGTCTGGCCTATACCAGGTATGCGCCTTGTGGGTATGCGCCTTGTGTAATGCTACACGTAGCTCTGTCTCTCTCTGCAATTTACGCAGGTTGCAGCTGAATCAGGTCGACAGAGCTACAGAGAGGATACAGGCAGCTCCAAGAGGGATTCAGCAGGCGACCAGCGTGACAGGGCTGTCTCATGCAGGAGCCATCAGGAGAAGAGGGAGGGACCAAAGCTCTGATACCAGTTGTGTGGGAGAATTAGGGTTATGTGTTATGTGTGGGAGACATACACAGAGAAGAACAAGGGAGAGAGAGAGAGTTGTGGGGATAAGTCAACTCATGAGGCATGAGTGTGTGACTCCCCTATCACACATGTATATTGCACTAGTACACATAGTGCACTTAGTACATTAAAAGTACTAAGTGTACTATGTACTATAACTTATGGGCTTGTACACACTATAAGGGTGGGCATAACGCCTTTACCCCAACAATGTTGATGCCTTTGTGAGGCAATGCATCGTATGTCAGAAGGTAAAGTTTGACCGTCAGAAGACACCGGGGTTATTACAACCTTTACCTATTCCGGATAGACCTTGGGAGAGCATTGCCATGGATTTTGTATTTGATCTTCCACGGACACAAACGGGAAATGATGGCATTTGGACTATCATATGCAGGTTTAGTAAGCAGGCTCATTTCATCCCCGTGCGTAAGACGATCAAAGTGGATCATATGGTGAAGTTGTTCATGGCGAACATCTTCAAGTATCATGGCTTGCCTACGTCTATCATTAGTGACCGTGATCCACGGATGACGAGTTTGTTCTGGAGAGGGTTGTTTGACAACATGAGTACAACTCTCAAGTTTTCATCGTCATTTCATCCACAGACAGATGGTCAGTCGGAAGAGGCTAACTCTACAGTGTTGGATCTTCTCAAGTGTTATGTGTCAAAGCACAAGCAACAATGGGAAAAGTATCTTCCTTTGGTGGAGTTTGCATATAACAACACTGTACATACCTCGACAGGCAAGGCGCCTTTTGAGATTGTGGAAGGAGGGAAGAAGGTACCACCCATTTTGCATACAAAGGATAAGATCTTTGAGACTGATCAGTATGTGGAAAGTTTGGATGAAGCTTATCGGAGAGTTAAGTTGGCCCTCCACAAAACTCAGCAGAAGCAAAAGAAAGCCGCAGACCGTCACAGACGTGATTTACAGTTTGCATTGGGTGATTAGGTTCTTTTGCGCTTTGAAAGGCTAGACTCAAGAAGATGAAGGGTAAAGAGCGCTTATTCCCTAAGTTGAGCATGCGTTATTATGGGCCTTTTCAGGTTTTGGAAAAGATTGGTGAGGTAACCTATCGTTTGAAGTTACCAGATCACTGGAGGATTCACAATGCTTTTCACGTGAGTCTCCTTAGACCTTTCCGTGGGGATGTGCCTGAGGATGTATCAGATGAGGCTCAGCCGGAAGTTGAGGAACTTGATGAGGTTCTGATTCCAAAGCAAATACTGGCACATAAAGAAAGGAAGGTACGAGGTAAAATTTCCCGTCGCTATCTTGTGAAGTTCAAGAACTATTCACCGATGGATGCAAAGTGGATGGAGGAAGGTGACTTAATAGATTCACCTCAGGTTTTGCAGCTTTATCTCGATGCCTTTGAGTTAGAGCCGACTCTTGTTGTGGCTCATTCAGGTTCAGCAGAGCATGGGTCTGGAGCATTACCTAATGCTCAAGAAGGGGGTAGCACCTGCACTCCCTTGATACAGACAGGCTCTGATGACATCTAGAGGTCGCATGGTGGAGTTTTTATCTCACCCAAAGGTACTGAGGCTGATAGTACATCTGTTTATGGGACTTCTATGATATATGTGTACTAGTCACATGGAATTTTGTGGATATGTATGGTTCACAGTGGTATACAACTTGGACTATTACTATGCCATTGGTTTGCAGTGAATGTTGATACATGTGTATGGCTTAGAGAGATTGGGACGCTGATCTTGCCATATTGTATATTTCACTTTGGATATTTTGCTCTATCACCAGAATGCAATCGAGGACGCTTGCCATTTTTCAAGAGGGGGGTATGTCATGGCCCTGTGAAAATGAACAGCACAAGTGTGGGCATGGTGGTTGCAGAGTCAGAATATTGAATGATTCACATGGGGGGTGCCCGGACAGAGTTATAGATGTGTGGACATCCCTAGGTGTGAAGGGGGGGAACTAGAACATTAAACTTTTAATGTTTATTAAAGTTGCCCCTAGGCCTTAGTGGCCCCTAGGGACTTTTAAAGTTTGGGGCCCTAGGATTTTTATGGGGAGGAGGCCACTCCACTTTTGGAGTGTGTGCTTCTCTCTCCTCCCCCTCTCTCTAGCTTTTGGGAAAAGGAGTCGTGGAGCTTTCATGCTCTTGTGTACATGCGTGGAAAAGCTGAAGAGAAGAGGTCGACTACTGATTAGGGCTGCTGCTGCTATTTTCTGTGTGCTGTGTGCTGGAGCAGCCCGTACAACAGCCGTATAGCTCTGTACGACAGCAGATACTGCTGAGGACAGGCGGCGTTGAGCTGTGGGACAGAGGCAGCTGTAGCAGGCGACTATCATCAGGTGGCTGCTGGTCCTGGTACAAGCCGTACAGCCCTGTACGACTGCCGTACAGTGTACGGACATGGCTGACACAGGCTGCGCTGAATAGAGCTGCTGCAGGCGGCGTTGGACAGGTGCTGGACAGATCTGGCTGCGCAGATTCAGGCGAGCACAGGTGCAGACAGCAGGCGGCGCTTGCAAGTACAACTCCTGGCACGTACCCCGAGGTAGTACAGACGGGTACGGGGCTGTTTTTCAGATCTGTACATTCAAAGACAGCATAGAAGTGAACACAAGGAGGAGGGTACAGACAAGTACGTGGAAGCAGGGTTGTGGAAACAAGTGCCTGCAAGTACAGATTGGTACCGCTGCTTCCTCCAGTGCTGATTCACGAGCTGAATTTGGTAAGCTCCGCTTCTGTTCATCTATCTCTCTTTCTACTGCTTGATGTCTGCAGATATGAGCTATTTGGCCCCTTGTGAGAGGAGGGGTATGGCAGATTGACAAGGGTTGAGACAGAGTTTGGACAGTACATGTATGTATGAGCTGAGATGTTGAATCATGTACTTTAGTTATGCCAGATGTATGCTCATGGCTGCCCTGCTTAGTGGTCTTGGCTGATCAGAGGGAGGCACAGTGTGTTATTGTGAAACACAGATCTGTGTGCATAGATCTTCTGTGCTAAGAGGGAATTGTGGGCCGTCAGATTGGACATATTGTGTAATCTCTTGGCTGATTTTTGTTGTACTCAGCCATTCATATTTTTTGGAATTGAATAAAGAAATACTGCAAGGAGCGCCAAGCTTTGGGGCCAACAGGTGTCGCTTTGTTTTCAGATTTGGGCACTCTAGCTCCAATCTGTTTTTTTTTCATATCTAGACTACAAGTGGACGGGTGACTGCTAGTCTACCGCACTCTGGTTTCTATCAGAGGCCGGTTTCAAGAGATAGTAGTGTAAAGGTCCCAAATCTGACATATCAAATTCAGCTTTCAAATCAGCTTGAAATCTGAAATTTGTGCTTTGCTAGTACCTGTAATGAGCATGTCATCTACATACAAGATGACTATGAGAATATCGGCATCGGTTTTCTTCACATACAATGTGCTTTCAGCTGGACTATTCACATAACCTTGGCTGGTTAGATGAGCATGTATCTTATCATACCAAGCTCTTGGAGCTTGCTCTAACCCGTGTAACCTGCATACTTTATGCTCCTCACCAGGAACTACAAAACCAATTGGCTGATTTACATATACTTTCTCCTGTAAATCCCCATTTAAGAATGCAGTTTTGATGTCCAATTGATGCACTATCCATCCTTTATGTGCAGCCAATGCAATCACTGATCTTATTGTGGTCATTCTCGAAGTAGGAGCAAAAGTCTCTTCATAATCTATTCCCTTTTTTTGGGAGTAGCCTTTAGCCACAAGTCTTGCTTTGTACCTGTCAATAGTACCATCAGACTTTCTTTTGACTTTGTACACCCACTTTGTTCCAATGATATGCTTGCCTTTAGGCAATTCCTTCCCTTGGCTGGTCACTCTTTGCATCTGCAACAAGAATCAACAATGAAGAGAGAATCTGATACACATATACGTCACAATCGTGACATTCCCTCCCATTTAAAATAAAACCCATGTGTCAAATGATAGACATCTGTTTGTCAAAGAACTCCTGAAGAAGATTAGGGTACTGCTGCATGTCTTCATCTGTTTGCCAAGTGGAATCAGACTCATCCAAATCCATCCACTTCACAAGAAATTCTGTAATCAACTTTCTTCTTGTTTCCTTCTGACGTACGTTAAGAATTACTTCTGAAACAAGGATAATATGGTCATCTTTAATTTCTGGTACATATGAAGATAAGTCTGGAACTGGCGAATCTCCTTGAACATACTGCTTGAGCCAAGAAATGTGAAAAGTCGGATGAACCTTTCTCTATGAAGGTGGAAGTTCCAACTTGTAAACTGACAACTAAGTTTTTCTGAAGAATCTTGAAAGGTCCATAGAAGTGAGGTCGCAACTTTGGAAAAACTGACTTCACTGTTTTGTAGCGGTGAGGTGCCACATACAACAAGGCCTGTTTTTGATATTTTTGTTGCACATGGACCAATTTATCTCGAACTTGCACAAGCACATCTTGCATCTCCTGAACCAACTGATCTGCCAACGCCACTTTGTGTTGTAAAACAAAGTTTGTAGGCACAAGAGTAGTATGCTGATATGCTGCTTGAAATGGAGTCAATCCAATTGCTGAATGATGGGAATTATTATAAGCAAATTCCATGAGTGGCAAATAATCTTTTCATGATGCCAAACGGGCTTGAATGTAATGTCGAATCATTTCCTCCAAAATCTGATTGACTCTTTCAGTATGTCCATCTGTTTGAGAATGATAGGCTGAACTGAACAACAAATTTGTGCCAAGAGATTTGAACAAAGACATCCAAAAATGTCTAGTGAACTTGGGATCTCTGTCAGAGATGATGGTCTTCGGCAAGCCATGCAATTTGAAGACATGTTGCACGAACAATGACGCTACATCAAATCTGCTATGAAGGAAAATACTGCTCGCTGAAGCTCCCGCCCCTCCCTGCTTGCGCTTCCTGCACACCTGCGCCCCCCGCCTACCTGCCTGCTCGTCCCCTCGCGCCCCCCTCTTTCCTCGCGCCTCCCCTTGCTCCCCCTGCCTGCTTTCGCTTCTGCGCCCCCCTCCCACGCTGCACTGCCCCCGCCGCCCCTCCTATTGCCCCCTCCGCCTGCCTTCGCTACTGCGCCCCCCTCCCTCGCTGCACTGCCTGCCGCCCCCCCCCCCCTCTTTCGCGCCCACCTCCCCTCTGCAGCGCCCCGACCCCCCCCTCCGCCAGCACTTTCTCCACCCCACCCCTCTTGCGCGTAGCTTCCCCCCCCCCCCCCGCGGGCTTCTCCTTCGCCACTTCACCCCCCCCTCCCTTTTCTTGCTGACTTCCGCCCCCAGGGGATTTTTTTCCTTTTTCTCCGGCCTTCGTCTTCCGCCTCTCTGTGTGCAGCTCGTTTCTTGCAGGATCTCCGCTTTCGCCTCGCCTTCGCCATAGCTTTAGACTCTGATGGAGGCTCCTCCCGCCCCGCCTCAGAGGGACTCATCCGCAGCCCCCTCGCCCGCCCCTGAGGACACCCCCATCAGGCTTTCTCTTTCGCCAGAAGAGGAAGTGAGCCTCACCGCAGAGGTGGAACGCCTCCAGGCTCATTCCACCATCTGCCGTATAGTCGGCACTCGCCTCAGCAGAGGGGAGATCCGGGATCTTCTCCAGGCCCGCCTTCTTGCAGATGTGGGCAAGATCTTGGACGTACAGCTACTGGGCCGTGGACATTACCAGATCGAGTTCGAGACCGCCCAGAGCGTGGCCAAGGTCCTTGCCATGAGTCCCCTTGACATCAGGGGTGCTCGGACTTTCTTCAGACCTTGGCAGCATGGCTTTGACCTAGCAGCGGCTGAGCAGGGAGAGCGCCTTTTTCATGTTACAGTTTGCTTCCCTGGACTCCGCCGGGAGTATCTTCTGCTCCTCTCTAGGCTAGGAGCATTGGTGGGCTCGGTACTAGAGACTGGCCCCACAGCAGCTTCAGTGGTGGCCAGAGCAGCTGGGCTACCTTCGGTCAGAGTTTTGGTGTCTGACATCTCCTCCCTTCCTAAGGTCATTCAGCTACCTAGGATAGGGGGGGATGGATTGATCAGAGAGTGGAGTTCTCGGGGCTCCCGAACCAGTGCTTCATTTGCAGGCAGGTCGGTCATCTGGCCAAGGCCTGCCCTCGCAGGAGACCTCGACCCTCACCACAGCAGCAGCAGGCCCCTGATGGACCGCCCACAGATGCGGCACGACAGGCTGCCTCCGGGACACCTGCTCAGGCCACAGAGACCTCGGAGTGGCAGCCTGGACAGGGGCGCCGCCGAGGGAGACAGCCACAGCAGCACGCCCAGAGACCGCTGTAGCAGCAGCCACAGTCTCAGCCTCACTGGGTTCCCGTGAGGAACAGCTTTGCGCCCCTCCAGGAGGAGACCCCTGCGACGACGACTGAGGACCAGGAGATGCCAGCACCCCCTCCTTCACCCCCCCCACCCCCGTCCCCTCCCACCGCCTCGCTTCCACCTTCGCCTCCTCCCGTCCCCGCTCCGGTTTCGGCAACGGCTCCTTCTCCACCCCCCTCGCCCCCCTCCCCCCCCCCACCAGCCTCACCTTCCCGGGAGGCCATGGTAGTCCCCTGGCGTTCGCCTGCAGTCCGGAGGGCGCTGAGCATCGACCTCGCTCGAGCACCACAGAGGAGACCTACCATGCCGATTCGGGCTTCACGGATATCATCTATCCGCAGTCTGCTGAGTCGCCTTGGTGTTAGACAGCGCTCGGAGGCTTTTGATTACGCCTTCACTCGGCTTTTTGGAGCAGAGGGCCCCCATGAGCCAGCACCCATCCGAGTTCATGTAGTGATACCTCCGGCCCGCGGGGAGGAGGCACTTGATTCAGCGGTGGCCTTTCGTTCCCTCTATGTGGCCCTTGCGACCGGGAGTGGACTCTAGAGCTCGCTCTTAGCACTTTGAAGACTCAGGCAGTTGAGTTTTCTCATCATGTGAGCGATCTGGAGGTGACAGATGTGATAGGCCGGCTATGGGAGTTGGCTCATTTTTTCTTGGATCCCGGGAGTGTGGATGCCTCAGGGATTCGTCATTTGGTCGTGCGCATAGTGACAGACTTAGCACGCGACCCTGGATATGTATGTATACACGAGGTTGCTTTGTCAGAGCGGGAGGCAGTCGCCATGGGCCACAGCCACTGGCGCCTGATCCGTGATTCTTGCAGTACACCGGGTGGGCAGATTCGCAGCCGTTCGGATGGGGACTACTCTCCATCCAAGCCGCTTGCGAAGGCCCGCCGTACGGCTGAGACAGCATCCACCTCAGCAGGTCATCCATGAGGATCATCTCGTGGAATGTACAGGGCCTGGGCGGAGCACATTTTATACGCTATCGTGGTTGCTTGAGGCAGGATCTTCAGAGATGTCTGGTTGGTGGCAGCATTGATATTTTGATGATGCAGGAGCACCACTTGGGTGAGAGCAGGATCCGGAGATATGGTTCGGTGATGCCTGGTAGATGGGACACCTTTTGGTCTGCAGGGTTTGGTCCTTTGGGTGGACAGGGAGGAGTATGCATGGTCATTGCAGATGTATGGCGGCAGGCCATTGTGGATCGAGGGATCATTGTGCCTGGTAGAGCACAGTATGTCATTCTGAGGATGCATGATGAGCTATTGGGCGTGCTCAACGTCTATGCGCCCAATCATGCTAGTGCCAGAGCAGAGTTCTGGACCCAGGTTACGGATGCATTGCCAGAGGCCGCACATTGGTGTGTCGAGGGAGACTTCAACATGCTTGAGGACCCGGCCGATAGGGTGGGAGGCAGTCATGTTACAGTGCACGGCATGGAGCTTGCAGCTTGGGACCGGTTTTGCATGTCACTGAGGATCACTGATGCATGGCAGCATGGGGCCTTCTCCCGCTCTCAGGACAGTCTTAGTTTCTCTCGGTCGGATCGCCGGCAGGGAGGGACTAATCTATCACGGATTGATCGCTTTTATGTGGGCGACTGGCTAGGGGAGCGAGGGGGCTCCGTCGGCATTCTCGCTGGCACCTCATTTTCAGATCATGCGCCAGTTATCCTGAAATTGGAGGAGAGGACACGGGAGCCCAGCTTACAGTTGAGGATCCCAGAGAGGGTACTTACAGATCCCAGTCTCGCTGAGGACATTGAGAGGATCTGGCATGATAGTCAGTGCTCTGACCAGGATGCAGCAGGCCAGTGTGCCCAGGGACTCATCGAGCTTAGCTCTTTTCTGCACGCTGCAGCTTTGACACAGCTGGGAGAGATTCGCGAGCGAGAGCATCGGCTGGGACGCAGCCTTGCTTCGCTACAACGCCTTCAGGAGCAGCAGCCTGCATGTGAGTGGGTGGCTTCATAGTTGAGCGAGGCACGCCAGGAGGTTAGAGGCAGAGGAGCAGAGACATGAGTTTTACTATCGTCGTCAGGTCTCTCAGTGGACGCAGCTTGGTGATAGAGTGACTGGGGAGTTTTTTGAGATCACTGGACCCCGCCATACTCGAGCAGGAGTCCGTCAGCTTGGTAGACCGGATGGATCGGTAGCTACTGAGCCCGGGGAGATCAGAGCCATTGCCACTGCATTCTATAGAGACCTGCTTTCAGCGGAGCCAGCCACTGAGGATAGAGATGCTTGCAGACAGACTGTGTGGGCCCATGTGCAGAGGAGGGTCACAGATCGTATGCGTACAGTTCTTGGTGCGCCTCTTTCAGAGATTGAGCTTGCCGAGGCCTTGAGGGTCCTGCCGCGACATAGTTGCCCAGGGGAGGACGGACTGACGCCGGTCTTTTTTATGCGCTATTGGGACCTTTTGGGTCCAGGCCTCCGCAGGGGCTTTCAGTATGTTTTGGACACTGGGGTGATGCCACAGAGCTTTTCAGAGGACTTGATCTTTCTTATCCCCAAGTGGGAGGGAGTATCAGATGATATTCGGCATTGGAGGCCTATTACGATTCTCAATACTGTCTACAAGGTCTTAGCAAAGGCCTTGAGTTTGAGGATCCAGCCCTTCCTGGGGGAGTTGATTTATGCTACCCAGACAGGATTCGTCAAGGATTGATCAATTGGCGCAAGACAGTGGCCTTTTGGATCAGTAGTGCTCCCACTCTGGCATGGAGCCCGGACCCCGGTTTTAGATGGATTCCTCCTAGCATAGCAGTGCGGTATTTGGGATGCCAGATTGGACTAGATTTGTCACCTGAGCAGCAGATTGCCCCGCTTCTTCTGAGCATTCGGAAGAAACTTTTGTATTGGAGTACAACTCGACTATCCTTGGCTGGGAGGGTGGTGGTGGCAAATCAGGTGCTGTTAGCGACCATGTGGTACATTACGTCTTGCTGGATCTTCTCGAGCTCTTGCATCAGCCAGGTACAGAGGCTGATCAGGAACTTTCTTTGGTCTGGGCGGGACGGTCAGCCAGCCTGGGCAAAGGTTGCATGGGCAGTTATTACACTTCCGCTGGCTCAGGGAGGCTTGGGCATTATAGATCCAGTCGATCAGAGTAGAGCCTTATTGGGGAAGCTTATTGTTCGGGGGCTGCTTCCAGGCGCTGAGCCTTGGAAAGAGCTTCTCTTGCAGCGGCTGCAGGCTCGGGCTCCCCCAGCAGGGGGCACTTGGGCACCAGAGATTCGCTGGATCTTCATAGAGATGAGGAGGACAGGCCTCAGTAGAGGATGGGAGGACAGATTTGCTTTGAGCATCCTGAGAGCTTGGGAGCTGCTGAGACCGGGGCTCTCTCAGCGACCTCCTCCTTGTGTTGAGGAGCGGGCCAGACAGCCGCTCATCTGGAGCCCAGCGGTTCGCACAGAGCAGGGTCATATGCTGGGTTCTCGGCCTCGTCTAGCTTGAGGACCTTTAGCGGCAGGCCCAGCACGAAGTTTTGGAGACTGGCAGGCCTTCTGCAGTTTCCCAGAGGAGATCCAGGTGGAGAGGCTGAGTCACTTCAGAGGGGGGTTGATTATGAGGGATGATATTCAGGAGGCACTCACAGAGGAGTGGTTCACGCCTTTCGAGCAAGTGGCCCCACGGTGGATGGGAGCCTTTACACAGTTGGAGATCCTGATTGCTGTCAGAGCTTGCATTGAGGATGGCAGATGCCTCTACTATGAGATTCAGGATGAGGGCACACTTCAGAGAGTGGAGGTGGAGTCGCCTTTGGTTGCAGAGTGCACCTTTCAGAGGATACGGGTAGTGGCCGCCGCTTCTCGGAAGTGGCACATTGACCCCGACCCTGCTGATGTGCTCCCGGATTGGCGCATATGGGCATATGCAGCGCGCCCCTTGGCCCGGCTACAGTGGGACCCTGGGGAGTATGAGTGGCATGATCCTTATGCATCCCTTGAGGCCACAGAGATCACCTTTTTCCAGTATACTGTTCGGCTGGGGAGGCATATTTTGACGGCGAGGAGGATGGTCTCTCCAGCTGCTGCGGGGCATTGGCGGCTACAGGGGGACTCACAGGAGTTCCTGGAGGATTTCTGGGCTCGGCTCTGGGCTAGTCGACAGGCCCGCAGGATCTCGACTTTCCAGTGGCTGGTCGCCCACAGGGGCTCAGCAGTTGGCACCTGGCTTGTTTACAGCGGTCTTTCGGCGGCCTGCGTCCGATGCGGCCACCCTATGGAGACACAGAGACATTGCCTTTGGGATTGCCCTCAGGCGCAGTAGATTTGGCTGCGGATGCTGCGTATTCTGGCCCCCCTCTCTCCAGAGGGTATGTTTACGTGGGGTGCCATTGCTTGGTCGACTTCGTCAGGGCCTGCTATGGGCTATGAGATGGAGCAGGACAGTCAGGCCATCAGATTCATAAGGGGCCAGCCTCGCCTAGTTCTGGCACCGGATTGCTCGTCCGCCAGCTGGACACAGGAGAGGGATTTACGATGGGAGCTCCTCAGCAGCCTCACCATCTGGTTCAGCTGGAGGGCCCGGTGTTTCACGGCCATTGAGGGGAGACTGGAGCCACCAGCAGAGACTGTACGGGGGATTTGGCAGGAGTTGATCCACACCCTGCGAGGACAGTATGACCGCATCCAGGGCGACTCGGACGAGGCGATCTTGCGGCGCCAGGCCTTTCACACCACCTGGCGCAGCGGCCCCTTCTACACCTTACACACGGGATCCCCCCGTTGGCATTACAGGCCACCTGTTTGGCTATTCCCCCCCCCTATTGTATGATTTAGCCCCTCAGTCCTTTGTACTGATGCTTGTATTTTGCAGCACCTAGGGAGAGTCTCCCGGGCTGCCTTGCCGTATTCACTGCTCTGTTTCTCTTATGAGCAGGAGTGATCTTTTGTAGCCCTACGGGCGTTTTTATATAACTAATGAAAGGATCTTTTCTCGGGAAAAAAAAACAATGACGCTACATCTAGGGATGAAGCAGCTTTCTTGCAAGGAATGAAATGCGCCGTTTTGGAAAATTGATCAACCACTACAAGAATCTGAGCATTGCCTTTGGATGAACGAGGCAAAGTGGTGATAAAATCCATACTGATACTTTCCCATCTCTCATTGGGAACTGGCAAAGGTTGAAGTAAACCTTGAGGAAGTTGTCGAGAGGCTTTCATTATATGACACCAATGACAAGCTTTGACAAATTTGATAACATCTTGCTGCATCTGAGGCCACAAGTATGTAACAGACAAAAACCGACATGTCTTGTTGATACCAGGATGAGCAGCATAAGGAACTTCATGATGCTCTTGAATGAGAATCTTCCGCAATGAAGTATTGTGAGACACACAAATGCGATCAGCAATTCATCTACGATGGTGTAGACTGCAAACATGTTCATTTCTGCAGGACTGGGATTAGAAGATTTGAGAGCATGGAACGCATGTCCAAAATCTCTATCAGTCAAATACTCATTCTTGAAACAAGCAGGGATTTCCATTTGCACATCTGTGATGGCAAAATTAGTGGCTCAAAGCATCTGCAATCACATTTTGAAGACTAGGAACATACTGGATAGTCATGTGGAAATTAGCCAAGAATTCAACCCATCGGCCTTGTCGAGAGTTCATTACAGGCTAAGTGAAAATGTATGTCAGAGATTGATGATTTGTACGTACAACTGAATCTGCTCCAAGAAGATAATGTCTCCAAGTCCGATAAGCATGCACGATTGCCAAGAACTCCTTATCATACACAGGATACCTACTTTGAATGGCTGAAAACTTCCTGCTGTCAAAAGCAATGACACGATCATTTTGCATCAAAACTCCACCAGAAGCACGATCTGAGGCATTTGTCATTACATCAAAGGGTTGGGTGGGATCTCCAACGGCCAAGATCGGGGTTGTCGTCAAGGCATGCTTGAGATCATTGAAGGATTGCTCAGCTTCAGAAGACCACTTAAGTTTGTCCAGCTTTGTCAATTCTGTCAAAGGGGCAGCAATCTCTGAAAACTTATGCACCTTGTTGTGATAAAAGTTAGCAAGTCCCAAGAAAGATCGAACATCTGAAATGGTGAGAGGCAAAGGCCAATCCACAATTGCCTGAATCTTCTTAGGATCTACTGCAATCCCATTAGCAGAAATGATGTGACCAAGATATTCCACATGGTTCTTGAAAAATTCGCTCTTCTTCTTGTTGATGTACAGCACATTGGTGCGTAGTACTCCAAAGACAATCTGTAAATGCTCTTTGTGATCGACCAAAGATCGGCTAAAAACCAGAATATCATCGAGATAAACAATCACAAACTTGTCCAGATACGGCCCAAAAATTTCATTCATCAGGGTCATGAAAATGGCCGGGGCATTGGTTAACCCAAAAGGCATGACCAAGAATTCATAATGGCCATATTTTGTCCGAAAGGTTGTCTTGTATTCATCACCATTACGGATACGAATTTGATGATAGTTAGATTTCAAATCAATCTTGGAAAACACCTTTGCATCAAGCAGCTGGTCGAACAACTCATCGATGCGAGGCAAAGGGAATTTGTTCTTGATTGTCAGCTTGTTGAGAGCACGGTAATCAATGCAAAGCCGCATTGATCCATCCTTCTTTTTGACAAGCAAAACCAGAGCTCTGAAGAGACTTTTGCTGGGACGGATGTGACCTTTGTCCAGCAACTCCTGTAATTGCCTTTGTATCTCCTGAGATTTAGAGTAAGAAACACGGTATGGAGCTCGGGTTGGAGGAGGTTGACCTGGGACAAGATCAATCAGGTGATCCACAAGGCGACGAGGAGGCAATGTCGTCGGAATATCATTCGGAAACAGATCCTCAAAAGGCCTGAAGAAGGGTTGCTCCAAGTAAGCAGTTGTTGATGACGAGGCTTGAGATTGCTCACTAGTTTCTACTTCAATCTCCCGTAACATGACCAAGGCTGTTGTATAGTCACGTTTGCGGACGACCCGCTTGACTTGCAGAGCAGAAACAATAGTGATGGGTTTGGCACTGAAAAGGCCACGAAGTTCCAGCTCTCGACCATCATGGTATAGCTGGATTGAATCAGAACGAAAGTTGATCACTGGATTATATCGATACAGCCAAGATTGTCCCAATATCATGTCAAAATGTGACAACGGCATCACTTAAAAATTAAGGTGATCTTGGTAATCTTGAATCTGGAATTGAAGCTGTTGCACCTTTTTGTTACAATTCAGGAAGGAACCATCAGCAAGCTCTACTTGAAAAGCATCCACAAAATGTCGGGTTTGCAAGCGAAGCTTGCGAACCAAAGAAGTGCCCACAAAATTAGTGGAACAGCCACCAGCACATTGATGGGATGGTCGCCAATGAAACCCAGAAGACTAAGGACCTGCTTGGAAAGATTCACCGGAACAGGGTTGGTACTTTGGCCGTTAAGCATCTGGGTACTGACAACTTAAGAAACTCGAATAGAGCAAGCTGTTTGTTTGCCTTTGTCTTTCACAAGAGCGGGTCATGATCAGCATGGGGGCAACTGCCCACCTGAGAATTGCGTCGAGTGTTGGAGGGTTTAGGGCGCTGAGGACATTCATACCACCGGTGATCGCCAGAACAAATCGTACAGAGGCCTGGACGACTAGGTTGGGATGAAGTGGTAGTCGATGAAGAGGTTTGCTGTCCTAAAGAGGTTTCTCGCTTGAAGTTGCGCTGATCATTGCTGCGACGGTCCTATCGGGACCGATCTCGGTTCCTGCTGCCAGAGGATTCGGCCTGAGAGGATGATGGATCCTACATTTGACGCAGGATCTTGCCTAGAGAAGCGCGACCGGAAGGACTACTGTCCATAATATGGTCGCCTAGAGTTAGGTTGTCCAGCAGTGGGACGTTTGTTGGGGTAAAGGCGTTATGCCCACCCTTATAGTGTGTACAAGCCCATAAGTTATAGTACATAGTACACTTAGTACTTTTAATGTACTAAGTGCACACTGTGTACTAGTGCAATATACATGTGTGATAGGGGAGTCACACACTCATATCTTCATGAGTTGACTTATCCCTACAACTCTCTCTCTCTCTCCCTTGTTTTCTCTGTGTATGTTTCCCACATGAATTAACCTAACCCTAATTCTCTCCACTCTCACACACAACTGGTATCAGAGCCAGTCTGCAGCTCTCTGCATGTGCAGTATTCTTCCAACATGATGGTGGAGCTAGGCGCCTACAACTGTCTGTGTTGAACGTAGGAAAGCGTAGCTCTCTCTCTCTCTCTGCAATTTACGCAGGCTGCAGCTGAATCAGGTCGACTAGTAGTTGACGTGGTAGAGCTACGTGTAGCATAAGCACAAGTCAGCAGTCGCGAGAGGTGGCAGCTTGGGCACGTACAAGGGCAGGCGTGTCAGGCGCCTACTGCAACCAGGCGGATACGTAAGCCAAGGCGTCTCCCATTCAGCGTTGGTCGCTAATCGTTCAATTGGCCACTAGGCGCTAGGCGAAGGCAGGCGAGCGAAGACACGGAGTGCAGCGGCGAAGGCTTTGGTCGTCTGCGCTAGGCGTCAATTCAACAGGCGCATACCTACGTGGACAGGCGAAGCAGGCGGACAGGCGCATATCTATTAAGGAGCGTAAGGCTGCAACGCTACGTGGTTCTGGTCAACATAACGCTCAGGTCCACGTCACCTGCTGAGGAGAGCTACGCAGCCAGCCCGTACAGTACGTGCAGGTGATCTAAATCTGCAGTGCAGCCAGCTCCCAGCCTGCACACCTGAATCCGTACCTGCACAACAGCTCCTTCAATTGCTCATTTCTGCAAAAGCAGCACCAGTATCAGCACACCCCCCTTTCCTGCAACAAAAAATCAGAAATTACAAGGTATTCTGCTTCAATCTTTTTTTTTTGGGATTTGCAATTGAGCAAGTACAATCATCAATTGAGCAGGTACAGGTGTCGAATTGCTCAATTTTGAGCAAAATTGGCAAAATTGGGTGACATTGGTCACAATACGGATCAATTTGCAGGAAATTGGTCACAATCAGGATCAATTTGCAGGAAATTGGATGTCGAAATTTGGGGTTTTTGATGTAATTGTGCAATTAAGCACTCATACATGCTGTATGATGTGAGAAATCGCACATTTGGGCAAAATTGCAGCAAATTGCAGTGCAAATCAAGGGGCTTTTGTGCCGATTGGGTTGATTTGCATGCAGGCGATCGCATTTGATGCTGTGGATAATGTGCTGATGCCTTACAAGCACTCAATGTGCCTGTAAATCAAAGGGCTTTCATTATTTTGATGTATATATGGTGAGGGGGAAGCATCGTGAACACTTTGGATGCTTTCATGTGTGTCAATGTACCATGTATGATCAGAAATTGATCTTAAATCAAGGGGCTTTTCAAGTTCGTATGCTTGTTGAGCTTGGCAAAGCAGCAGGCAAGACATTTATGCCTTGAATCCTCAGAAATCAGCTTGCAGTCAAGGGGCTTTTGCCCAATTTCTGTTCGGGACTGTTTTATGCAGTGTTCGGGACTGTAAAAGTCTGATTTTCACTCATTTGGACAGCCAGGATAGCATTTATTGCTACTGTACCTGCTGGTACAGATTTGGTACAGCTTTGTACAAGTTTTGGCATGGCTGTACACTGATTTGAGTGAGGAAAAGGTTCAATTTCAGCTGTTGTACTTGCCGGTACAGGTTTGGTTCATCATTGGTGAGCACTTGGTACTGCTGTCAAGTACTTTGGAAGGGCAATAGAGCACATTTAAGGTGCTGTCCAAAATCTGCAGCAACCAGATTTTGGTGATTTCATCACATAAAGTTGGAGAAAAGTTGCATTCTTGCTTCCGTAGTGGGAGATAAAGCTTGGGAGAATAACTGTGAGCACTTTGTGTGCTTTTGGTGCAATGTTTGCACATTTTGCAGGGCGTCAGGCATTGACAGGTTGCATATTGCTATGGCAACCACAAGTGAGAGCTCTTCATTGCTTCACATCAAGAAGCTTGAAGACTCGCATAATTATGATATTTGGCAAACCCAGTGCTATAATGTGTTGCTCCAGAAAAAGCAGCACAAGCCTATCAAAGAAAGGGGTGTAATGCCCGTTTCTCTTACTGTTGAAGAGTGGGAAGATATGGATGAGCTGGCAAGATCTACTATCATGTTGTCTGTGTCAGACTCATTACTTTTCAGCATTCGTGAAGAGAAGACAGCTTGGGGAATGTGGCAGAGATTGCAGGACTTGTATGCCCAACAAAGTGCCTCAAGCAAAGTGTATTGGTTGAAGAAACTCATAGGTCTTCAGATGAAGGAAGGGGCGTCTATGACAGCCCATCTAAATGAGTTTAATGGTATTGTCAGCCAGGTCATTAATCAAAAGTTGGCAATGGACGATGAGTTCAAAGCCACTTTTCTGTTATGCACTTTGCCAGAGAGTTGGGACACATTCAGGACAGCCACTAGCAATTTGCATGCTATGCTGTCATATGTAGATGTTGAGGGTGCTCTTCTTCAAGAAGAGATGAACAGGAAAAACAACTCTGTTGGAAAGTCCAATGCAATGAATGCACGTGGGAGATCCCAGCAAAGGGGAAAAAGCCAAGAACGGGGAAGGAGCAAGTCTCGCTCCAAAAAGGACTTGGAATGCCATTATTGTGGCAAGAAGGGACACATTAAAAAGCAATGCTACAAATGGAAAAATGATCAAAAAGAAAAGGGAAAAGGCAAAGACAAAGACAAGGATGAAGCCAAAGATGTAAAGCCAAAGGGCAAAAGTGGAGTCAAGATTGAAGAAATCAATGTGTCACATGCAGGTGGCAGTGAGGATGAGGTCCTATTTACGTCTTCACTTGATGCCCATTCACTTCTTACAGGTGGTCATGGTATGCACTCATGGATCATTGATTCAGGTGCCTCCTTTCATGTCACAGGTTGCAGAGACTTGTTTGTCAGGTATACTGCTGGCAATGAAGGAGTGGTTTATTTGGGTGATAACCATGCATGCAAGATTCTTGGCAGAGGTGATGTGAGGCTTGTGTTTTCAGATGGCTCACAGCTTATGCTCCATGATGTCAGGCATGTGCCTGAGATCAAGAAGAATCTGCTTTCTACTGGACAGCTTGATGATGCTGATTATGTTACCACATTAGGTCGTGGAAAGTGGAAAATTAGTAAGGGCTCACTGGTTGTTGCCAGAGGCTCTAAGGTGGACACTCTTTACTTCATGCATGCAGGTGTTTGTCACCATGCTAATGTAAATGCAACCGAGCTGCCGGAAATCTCTATGTGGCATAGCCGGTTGGGACACATGAGTGTCAAGGGAATGGAGCAATTGTCTCGTTTGGGTTACTTGCCTTCTCTAAAGTTTTCAAGTTTTCAGTTTTGTGAGCATTGTATATATGGTAGGCAACTACAGTGCCCCCACAAGAAAGCTCTTGGACAGAAAGATGCTCAGTTAGAGCTTGTGCATACAGATGTATGTGAGATGCCTTAGCTTTCTCTGGGAGGGGCAAAATACTTTGTGTCTTTTATAGATGATGCCACACGCAAGGTGTGGGTCTATCCTCTTCGTTTGAAGAGTGATACATTCTCAGTGTTTGAGAAGTTTGTTGCTCATGTTGAGAATCAAACTGGCAAAACACTGAAGGCTTTGCGTTCCGACAATGGTGGAGAGTATATGTCCAAACAGTTTCAGGACTTTTGTGATGCTAAAGGCATCAAGAGGGAGCTCTCTACTCCTTATGATCCTCCACAAAACGGGACAGCAGAGAGGATGAACAGGACCATTCAGGAGAAGGTCCGTTCTATGTTGTCACATGCTGCACTACCTCATGGTTTTTGGGCTGAAGCTGTTATGAAAGCCGTTCACCTTATAAACAGGTCACCTAACACGAGGCTTGGTGGGAAAGTGCCAGAAGAAGTATGGACAGGGAAGCCTCCGTCATACAAGCACTTGAGAGTGTTTGGTTGCGTTGCGTACGTGCACATACGCAGGGAAATGCGCACCAAACTTGATCCTAAGTCTCACAAATGCATATTCCTAGGATATGGTGACAGAGGTGAAATGGGGTATAGACTTTGGGATCCCATAAATAGAAAGATTATACGCTGCAATGATGTCATTTTTGATGAAACATGCATGTATAAGGAGCCTGCAAGGCAACAGGAGCCTGGCAGAGTCATCTTTGATGATGATGGACATCATGGACAACAACCAAGGGCTGTAAATCAGCCATTACAGCAGCAAAACCAGCCCTTAAATGGTGCTGAAAATGGTCCAAATGGACAGCCAGAGATGGCAGAAGATATCCCTATGGATATACCACAGTTAGAGGAGATACCGGGCATGATTTTTCAGCCTTATGGCATGGAACAGGAGCCACCAATGGGTGATATGCAGGCTGGACAGCAACCTACAAATGATGGTCATTGGGTACGGAGGTCCACAAGACCCTCCAGAGCCCCTGACAGGTTTGTTCCAGGGGTTGACTACTTGATGCTTACTGACTGTGGGGAGCCCTCATGTTATAAGGAGGCCTTACAGAGGGCAGACAAGGCTCTTTGGGAGCGTGCCATGAAGTCAGAGATGGATTCTCTGCATAAAAATGGAACTTGGAAGTTGGTGCATTTGCTTGCAGGCAAGAAGGTTTTGCCATGCAAGTGGGTTTACAGGCTCAAAGTTGCACTTGATGCAAAGCCAAGATACAAAGCCAGGTTAGTGGCTAAGGGCTTCAAGCAGGAATATGGTGTGGACTTTGATGAGATCTTCTCTCCAGTGGTCAAAATGACCACACTTAGAGCTGTGTTAGCTTTGGTTGCGCATGATGATCTGGATTTGATTCAGATGGATGTGAAGACTGCTTTTCTTCACGGTGATCTCCATGAGGAGATATATATGCAGCAGCCAGAGGGTTATGCAGTGAATGGAAAGGAAAAGCTTGTATGCAAGCTGAAGAAGAGTCTTTATGGGCTCAAACAGGCACCAAGGGAATGGTATCATAAATTTGATACATTCATGAAATCCCAGAAAGTCAGGAGAAGTGACATAGATCACTGCTTGTACACCAAGAAAGCTTTGGATGGCAGTCTATTGATCCTCATCTTGTATGTTGATGATATGTTGATTGCCGGGAAATCTCGTAAGGAGATGGATACCTTGGAGCAGAGGCTGCATCAAACCTTTGATATGAAGGATTTGGGTGATGCAAATCACATCTTGGGTATGCGGATACTTCGGGACAGAAATCAGCATGTGTTGTATTTGTCTTAGAAGGAATACATTGGCAAAGTCTTGCAGAGGTTCAATATGGACGGGGGGAAGAAGACTAGTACTCCTTTGCCTCCATATGTGAAACTCAGTGCTATGGACAGCCCACAGTCAGATAGTGGTAGGGCTGAAATGACCAAGGTTCCGTATGCTTCAGCTTGTGGCAGTCTCATGTATGCCATGGTTGCTACTAGGCCAGACATTGCATTTGCAGTGGGAGTGGTTTCTAGATACATGGCCAACCCTGGCAAGAAGCATTGGGAAGCAGTGAAAGGTGTCATGAGATACCTAAAGGGCACATAGGATTTGTGCATTTGTTTTGGCAAACAGGATGCATTAGTGCATGGTTACACGGATTCGGATTATGCCAGTCATCCAGATAACCGGAAGTCTACTACCGGTTATGTGTTTACATTCACAGGAGGTGCTGTGTCATGGATATCCAGGATGCAGAAGTGCACAGCCTTATCTACTACAGAGGCCGAGTATATTGCAGCCACAGAGGCTTGCAAGGAGGCATTATGGCTATCTCGGTTAGTGGTTGATTTGGGTTATACAGGGGATATTCCATTGTTGCATTGTGACAGTCAGAGTGCCATCCAGTTGGCAAAGAACCCTGTCTTTCATGCAAAGACGAAGCATGTGGATGTGAAGTATCACTTCATCAGAGAGGTGATAGAGAACAAGCAAATTCAGCTTGTTAAGATTCATACGGATGACAACCCGGCTGATCTGTTGACAAAGAGTTTGCCTCCGGAGCGGTTTGCTCATTGCAGACACTTGATGGGCATTGGATGAGGCTAGTTTCAGCCTTGATTTGGCCTTGTATATTATCATGTACATGCTGATTTTTTCTTTTCCTTCATTTAAGGGCACTTTGCCTTTAAGTGGGAGGTTGTTGGGGTAAAGGCGTTATGCCCACCCTTATAGTGTGTACAAGCCCATAAGTTATAGTACATAGTACACTTAGTACTTTTAATGTACTAAGTGCACTATGTGTACTAGTGCAATATACATGTGTGATAGGGGAGTCACACACTCATATCTTCATGAGTTGACTTATCCCCACAACTCTCTCTCTCTCTCTCCCTTGTTTTCTCTGTGTATGTTTCCCACATGAATTAACCTAACCCTAATTCTCTCCACTCTCACACACAACGTTGGGGTTGGCTAGTCCCATTGGGTTGATTCCGTTGGTAAGAACGAGCGCCGGAGAAAAAGTTCACGGAGGACGCTGGTAATCACTAATGCGCTCGACATACGAGATTGCTTCATCTAGGGTGGCAGGATTGTACTTATGGACTTCGTCTTGGATCGTGGGTTCAAGCCCGTCGATGAAGCTGTGAAGCTGGTCAGAGGGGCTAAGTGTCTATCTCGAGAGCCAGTTTTTTGAAACTCTGAGATGTACGTGGCCACGGAGCCAGTTTGACTCAGGCGGCGGAGAGAAGACGTGGCATGAAAGTTCGCATTTGCAGGCTCAAAAGCCTTGCGAAGAGCATGCCGGAATTTATCCCACGTCGAAGTAGACCTGCCATCTGAAATCCTGCGTCCCCACCAAAGGAAGGCGGTATCTTTCAAGAGGATGCTGGCCAATGCCACCTTTTTATTCTCGGGCAACTCAGTATTTGAGAAATAAACCTCCATCTTGTAAAGCGAGTGATCGATTAACCGCTTGTCGCGGCGGCGGACATTGTAGGGCTCAGGCAACTTGATATCCATCTTTCTTGTCTGTGCTGTGGTCATTATTTATACAAAAGTTTGAGTTCAACATTGTCTACCTCGGCGGTCGGATCGGGAGGAGTTGAGGGATCGTCCTGCTGGCCCACTGAGGATTATGATGATGTTGGTGAACGCGATCGACGCGCCCGCTGTGACTTCCTGGATCCCTCGTGCTAGTGTTGGTTCCGTTGTTGCATGTCTTCCATTTGTGATCGCAAGGATGCCATTCCTTCGAAAAGGGCCCTTTGCAAGTCCTCCATTTGTTGTTGAAGAGTGGTCATCTGCAAGGCCTCCATCTGTGGATCCGGATCCGCGGGTGACACGTCGTCGTGCGAAGTCGACATCCGGAGAACTCAGAGAGAGTACTGAGGTGAAGCAGGAAAGGTCCACCCGGGATGTAGGATGGAAGGAACAACTGCTGGGAGAGGCAGCGACAGGATCCTCGTACTCGAAGTCGGGGTCCTCCACTTCCTCGGGATTGTCCTCGGAGGCTACTTCGTCTGCTTCCACTTCCTCGTTTGGTTCCGCCAAAGAGCTGGTCACCGGAGATAATGGAGTATAATCGGGGAGGAAGATCTCGCAGTAGAATGTCACAGGAGGGCGCGTGGAGAGGATATTGCGGAGGCCATCCACACTGCACTCTGGAAGAAAATGTGCCAACTGAGGGTACCGTGACAGGAAGTACTTGAAATGAGCAAGGTGCAGTGGCTCGCAGGTGAGGAAAATAGTCCAGATCGCCCAAGTGTGGGGTTCGGTTGCATGCGGGCTGCTGACATGTATGCGGTACACTTGTGAGGCCGGGGCTGTTGGGACAGGGGAATCCGGGAGACTTGGAATCCACCCAGCATCGGTGGAAAGTGGCACTGGTTCCGGAGTGGGGGCACGAAGAGGGCTGTGTTCGAGAAGGAGAGCCTCGGGGATCTCGTCGATGTAACTCAGGTAGTGGATGTTCATGTAGGGCTCCTCCGGAAAATTGTCCATGAAGCATGCACGTGAATGGCAAGAGCGCGGCGCGCACAGCGTAACATGGGCAGAGCCGGGGGAGAGGATGGCAGCGAATGTGCAGTAGGCGGCATCCTGACAGCCGGGAGGTTAAGTGTCGAATCGCCAACAGAAAAGGGGGGGGGGGGGGGCGCTTCACACACGCGCATGTAAGAGCACACTGTTTTTTTTTGTTTGTTGATGAGAGGCCCAAATGCCACGTAGCTTGCTTTTTTTTTTTTTTTGGTTTGTGGTTTATGGGTTACGGCTGCCTGGAAACGTCACGTACACGGACGAAAGAGGGGGTGTGCCTCTTCGAAGGGGCGCAACCTGCATCTGCACGAAGCGAGGAGGGGGCGCTCGATACTCAGCAGAGAGGGGGGGCTCATGGCCTGCAGCGGAGGGATACCACCACTGGCAGAAGGGAGGGTGTCATCCAGGTATGCAGAAAGGGCTCCGCTCTCTGAGACACGGAAAAAAAATATTTTACATCACCATGGGCAAAGCTTTACGCCAGGTCCACCATCGCTCCGTTGCTTCCATACAACACCGAGAACAGGGGTGGAAGGGGGAGTGCCATAGAGAGAGTGAGGGCTTCACAACCCACGGGTAGGAAAAGTTTTTTGCTCTGATACCACTGTGAGGATTATGTTGTTAATCCCTCATATTGTGTACTAATTACTACTTAAGTACTTAAAGAACAAGAGACTTCAGGAAAACACTTGAGAGAAGATTGAATTGATTAAACTGAGTACAAGAGGTCTCTTATATAGGAGATGAAGAGACACATTTGAAGAGGCATGTCCTCTAACGAAAGGAGATGTATAGGAGATGAAGAGACATTTGAAGAGGCATGTCCTCTAACGAAAGGATATGACCATAGACGAAAGGGTACAACTTTAGGCTAAGGGATGTGTCTATTCGATGTAGAGGCACAACCATTCATCAAGGGATACAACCATTCATCGAAGGGATGTGGCTATTCGATGAAGAGGTACATCCTTTGGCGAAGAGTCGCAACCAGTCGAGGGCAGGCCGGGGTTTCCTTGGCTGGTTACTCTTTGCATCTGCAACAGGAATCAACAATGAAGAGAGAATTTGATACACACATACGTCACAATCGTGACAATTTCAGTATCTTTGCGTAAAGCTGGCCAAAAGAAATATCGTTCCAAAGCCTGTGTAGTAGCCAGAATGCCACAATGACCTGCATACGGAGGAGCATGACACTCTTCCATAACTTTTTGATGCAAATCTTCGACCATGCAAATGCGGTTTTGCATCATTAGAAATCCATCTTTTACCGAATAAGATGGGATAACAATACCTCCAATCAAATCAGTTGAAATAAGCTGGAAATGTGTGTCCAAAGAATACATATGTCGCATCTCTGACAAGTCCTGATGGTAGGCGTGTTAGAAATTGTGCATCTTAGTGTATTTTGGGGAACGCCTATTTATGGGTTTTTTCCTATTTTTCTTCCTTTTTAGTTGGTCGTGGGCAGTCATCACTATATAAATGGGTCTCCTCTATTCACTTGTTCATCCATCTAACCTATTGACAGGCACATGTTCTACACCATTTCCTGGCTGGTATTGCCATTGTAAAAGCCTCTTGCTACATAACATGATGTTCATTGTCTGATGTCTCTCTCTCTCCTTGCTCTCCCTCTCTCCTATGTTCTGCTTCCACATTCTGCAACTTTATCATGGTATCAGTCTCTTAGGTGACCGGCACTTCAAGGCAGCGGCGGTGAGTTTCCTTTCTGCAAGAAGTTTAATGTTTTTGGGAGCAGAAGAAGGCTTCCTTTTTTGCTACATATGCAGCTGAGTATTGCGCTTTGTGCAAATTTCCAGGCAGCTGCATTTTCCTCACCACTTAGTGGATGCAATTTTCTTTGGCTGCTGCGTTTTCATCCTGAAGGCTGCATTTTTCACATTGGTGGCTGTGTTTTTTCTTCTAGGGTGCTGTGCTTTAGTTTTGGTTGCTGCGTTTTTGTGGTGGCAGCTGCTCTTTGTCTCCTATGCTATCTTCTCCATCATCCGTTGGTGGTGGTGGTGCATGGGCTGCATTTTTAGCCTTGGGCAGCAATGGAGGTGATTCTTCCTGTCTGCTTCAGCCTTGCCTTCGCTTCAGAGGGGGCTGTCGGTCCTATGCTGTCGTGGTGTTGGTGTTTGGAGCAGATCCCTTCGCTTCAGAGGGGGCTGTCGGTCCTATGCTTTCGCGGTGTTGGTGTTTGGAGCAGATCTCTGGACAGTAGTTGGTGGTCCTCTTCTTCACCAGTGGAGCGCGACAGACGTGTGGCATCTTCAGCCTGCCTTTTCTTCGATGGATCTACCTACTTTGTGGGTGTTTTCCGATAAGTTTTGGTGGACTGTTTGCTACTGTTTTGAGAGGGGGCTACTTGTTCCTCGTACCTCGTTCCATTGGAGAAGTGTTGGAGATTGGTTGTGGAGTGTTTAGATCATCAATGGCACAAAGGCTTGCTTGCAGAGGTGTGCTATTGTCGTGGATATGGGTTCCCTCTTGGAGGAGGCATCTGTCCTTGTTTCTGAAGAGCAAATAAGGTTCCCTTGTAGTGGATAGGATCAAGCACTTGCTATAGTGCAACAGATAGGACGGTGTCACTGCTACTCTTTTGAAAAGTAGGTTCATGTGGTCAAGGATTGCAAGACCAAAGGTATAGCCTAGGCCAGGACCAAGTTTTCAAAGATGGGCAATGATCATATACAAGATGTTGAGTCTGATACTTCTAGTGTTCCCAAGGCTGCAAAAGCCAGGGAGGATGTGGATGGTCAACTTCTAAAGTTATACAGATAGTTCTTGAAACTCGCGGCGGGTGCCCAAGGGACTAGGGCCTTGACACACTTGTTGATACCATCAATGCATATTAAAACATTTAAACATGGCCACAGCCTTAACACATATCCATCATCACTTTGCATAAAACATAAAAGCTGGACAAAACATCCACAAATGCTGAAAATGGAGCTTGCACGTGTGACACCGCATAGAGGCCGGAATGGGCCACCCCCCCCCCCCCCCCCCTTGGAGTATTTTATTACCCAAGGAGAATAATATCATGTACAAGCTTTGAGGGCCTTACTCTCCCCACGGGAGATGCCGGATTATCCATATACAAATGCCATAACACAGTCCAACACGAGGCAACCAAGCCGGAACATAGGCTGTAGAAATGCCGAGCCAACAATATAATCCATATACCTCCGTGTGGGTACTGATTCTTCCCCAAAACCCACGGGTCTTCATGCAATAGAAAGGGTACAGCAAGTACAACTCTCCATTCAGTCGGTACAACAGGTACAATGGTTGGTATAGCCGGTACAGTGGTTGGTACAGTAGGTACTGTAACGCGCGGAAGCTCTGGGTAGTCATCTTTCAGCCCTAAACACTCTTGAAGACCTTCTGATGCAAAACGCACCATGATGCAAAAACGCAGGTAGAGAGAGAGTAGAGAGAGAGAGTGAGAAGTGCTGGAATTTCAGTATATACTATGTACAAAAAAGGTACAATTCTGTACAGCACTTGGCTGCCCTCTTGAAAAGGTGATAAACCCTAATTCTGGCCCCCTAGGGACCCTCCTACTGACTCACACCCCTAGTGGGTGGAATGAGTAAAACCTAGAGCAAGAGGGGCTATTTATAGCCCCTTGGAGTTCATGAGGAACTGGCCGACTGCTGGTCGGCCAGTTAATATATCATTAAAATTCATTTATTGCAGCCGACTGTGGTATCTACATCTTCCTTGATGCGCCTTGCTTGCCTGGTTCAGCCGACAGCTTCTGTAGGTTCTTCTCCAAGCCTTGCTCCATGTCCACCTCAGATGAGACACCTGAAGCTCCTATAGTCTTTTTTTGCTTGCCTCTTCTGGATCTAGCCCTGGAAATGTCCATGGCATCTGTGATGCACATGACATCCCCCTCTGCTAAACTTGATGACGGGAATCCAACCTGCTCTTGGATGACTGTCATCATCCCAATCCTGTTCCGAAGTCCCTCTGTCATCATCCATCCCTGGCAAACCTTTTTCCCTGAAAATCCGATCTGTTCTCCAAACCACTCTGTCTCTGATGAAGATCTATGCATCTGGTCTTCCTCTAGTCCACAATCCATTCCTGCCCTGACTCTGAACACCGTCTTGGTCTTCGTTCCTGGAACTGAGTCTGGCACTCTCACATCACCCTTGGAGGATCAACCTCCCTTGGGACCGTTCCCTTAGAACCCATCTGGCTCACGGAACTGACATCCCCATCTGGCACTGTGGAACACCACCAACAAACCTCCTGGGAGTTCTTCCCGCTTCTGTGCTCCCGCCTTGGGCTTCGAATCCGTGTACTTTCCTGTACCTTGGACCTGTACACCATCATATGGGACTGAATCAGTGTTTAGCTTTGCTGAGCCTGATGCTCTGATACCAATGTAACGCGCGGAAGCTCTGGGTAGTCATCTTTCAGCCCTAAACACTCTTGAAGACCTTCTGATGCAAAAACGCACCATGATGCAAAAACGCAGGTAGAGAGAGAGTAGAGAGAGAGAGTGAGAAGTGCTGGAATTTCAGTATATACTATGTACAAAAAAGGTACAATTCTGTACAGCACTTGGCTGCCCTCTTGAAAAGGTGATAAACCCTAATTCTGGCCCCCTAGGGACCCTCCTACTGACTCACACCCCTAGTGGGTGGAATGAGTAAAACCTAGAGCAAGAGGGGCTATTTATAGCCCCTTGGAGTTCATGAGGAACTGGCCGACTGCTGGTCGGCCAGTTAATATATCATTAAAATTCATTTATTGCAGCCGACTGTGGTATCTACATCTTCCTTGATGCGCCTTGCTTGCCTGGTTCAGCCGACAGCTTCTGTAGGTTCTTCTCCAAGCCTTGCTCCATGTCCACCTCAGATGAGACACCTGAAGCTCCTATAGTCTTTTTTTGCTTGCCTCTTCTGGATCTAGCCCTGGAAATGTCCATGGCATCTGTGATGCACATGACAGGTACAGTGGCTGATACAGCCGGTATGGTGGCTGGTACAGTAGGTATAGCAAGTACAGAAGTTGGTACAGCCGGTACAATGGGTGGTATAGCAAGTACAGAAGCTGGTACAGCCAGTACAAGGGTTGGTACAGCAAGTACAAAATGTTGGTACAACAAGTACAAATGGCTAGAAATCATAATAAATGATTAAATACCCTTGCCTTCAGTATTTCTTCGCGATGGAAGCCTCCAAAATAGTCCCCAACAGCCAGTATTCTTCATGGGCAGCCTTCAAGTGAGAGAGAAAGAGAGTAGCCATCATTAGGGCAGCCTGTAACGGTGGTAGAGGCTAGTGTGCAGCAAGAGAGCCTCTATTAATGAAGAGAGAGGGCTCCAATTTATAGATTTGGGCCTCCCATGAGCTAAAATGGCAAGAGAAGGCTACAATGACAAGTGGAGAGCCACACAATAGCTAAAGTGACAAGTGTGAGGCCACTTGTCTCACTTTGATCCACTTTCTAACAAATGTCAGGCCACTTGTCTCACTTTGGTCCACCTCCTTGCCACATGTCCCAATCTAAGAGATGGGTCCTTCCATAAACTTTATCTCTAAAAATATCCCAACTGGTAGACATTCTGTCATAGGCACTTTGCCAACTCTTGGTATCTGCTCAATTCCAGATGTAATGACGCGAACAGAATTTCCATCGGAGTGGGGCCAAAAATAGCAACTCTCCTAAATTTTAGGAGTGTGGTCCTTTGTATTCTAGGATAATCCCCCATTCCCAAAGCTTGTACTTTCTAAATATTTAAACATCCTGGAGTCCACCAGACCCCTTTCAGACTGGGAAATGTCCAGGCTGGTGACATTCTCCCCAACTTCTTAAAACTTGTCCGCAACTTTAAGCTTCAAGCCATATATTCAAGATATAATCATGTCCGATCGATTGGGCGAGACGAGACAGTCTCAAAAATCCAATATAACTGAAGAATCCATGTCCCAAAGAAATGGGCGAGACTAAATAAGTCTCCATAATACCAATATCAAAATCATGTCCCAAGATAAATGGGTGAGACAAAAACAGTCCCATAAGTCCAGATATCATAATCATGTCCCAAGATAAATGGGCGAGACAAATCAGTCCCATAAGTCCAGATATCATAATCCATGTCCCAAGTAAATGGGAGAGACAAAACAGTCCCATAAGTCCAGATATCATAATCCATGCCCCAAGTAAATGGGAGAGACAAAACAGTCCCATAAGTCCAGATATCATAATCCATGTCCCAAGTAAATGGGCGAGACAAAACAGTCTCATAAGTCCAGATATCATAATCCATGTCCCAAGTAAATGAGCGAGACAAAATAAGTCTCCTGCCAACAAGACATCGGTCCACATGACCCTTGGCATAGACATAAGTCCCATCATGTCCACTTTACCACTTGCACTCCGTGTTGGTACTCTGACCACACACCTTGGATGAGAGGTGGGCTCAAGTAACAAGATAAAACAATCACTCGCAGGCATAGATAACCTGGTGTTCCATAAGCATTTCTGCTACACATAGTTTATAGGCATTTCGGCCACCAATAGTTTGTAGGCATTTCGGCCACCAACTCACACTACCCTCTCAAGTGCCCATGTTCCCTTCCATCTGCTCTCTATTGTTCCACTCACACATGGTAGAAACAATCTTCAAGAGAGCACGTAGGACAAGAGAACACTACACAGGGTATGTTGTGCTTGTCACTACCCTTTGAAGTGTCCATGTTCCCTTCCATCTGCTCTCTATTGTTCCACCCTCACATGGTAGAAACAATCTTCAAGAGAGCACGTAGGACAAGAGAACACTACACAGGGTATGTGAACCATGAGTTTCATAAGTCCAATGCATCCCAAATAAAGGGAGCCAAAAAGAATAATCCATCCCAGTAAAAGGGAGCCATAAACATAATCCATAAACCTGAGGATGGATCCAAATCCCTAGAAAAGAAGTCCACACCATAGACCTGTATACCATAATCCTTGTATACCGTAACTCTTACCACATACTCCGTGCTAACCACACACCTTGGAGTAGAGGTGGACTTTATCCATAAAAGCATCATATCCATGAGATATCCAAAGATTTCCTCTCTATGAACTCGGACAGATTCGTCCATAGAAATTGCTTGTGAAGCCCAATATCTATATAAATCTCGTCCAAGAAAGAAATCTCCATGGATATAATCCATCCCAATAAAGGGAGACATAAACAATGTTTCCATGAAACCATCTCAATGCAAACAATAACACCTTTCTCCTTGCATAGCTATACAAGGGTTAGTGAACATCAAAAACACTTCATAGCAAAAGCACTAACTTTGCAAACTCAAAGTATACGTAGCTTTTCTTTGCCAGGTTGGTCATGAAGCCAAAAGAAATATCCAATCACCATATCCTTAAGATATCCTGAGATATATCTCCATATAGCTTGCTTGTAAGCTTGATAATATAATCCACGATATCCATATGGAAAGAGTGCTAAACGTGTGCACATAAAGCCAACTTCACACTTCCACGATAAAATTCTGTAATTTCATAAATCCTTAGATCAACAAGCTGTCTACTGCTCATGCTCTTGCTTCATAAGCTATGAAGCGGCTGGCCATCCTTAACAGCAATGATGGTAAGTGTGGTCCCCACTTGAGATCTTTTCTCTTCCTTATTGATAGAAGGAAGCCTCCGCTTCCAAGAAAGCCTATGCTCTGATAGGTGCCTAGGGGACAGGGCCTTTGACACACTTGTTGATACCATCAATGCATATTAAAACATTTAAACATGGCCACAGCCTTAACACATATCCATCATCACTTTGCATAAAACATAAAAGCTGGACAAAACATCCACAAATGCTGAAAATGGAGCTTGCATGTGTGACACCGCAAAGAGGCCGGAATGCGCCGACCCCCCCCTTGGAGTATTTTATTACCCAAGGAGAATAATATCATGTACAAGCTTTGAGGGCCTTACTTTCCCCACGGGAGATGCCGGATTATCCATATACAAATGCCATAACACAGCCCAACACGAGGCAACCAAGCCGGAACATAGGTTGTAGAAATGCCGAGCCAACAATATAATCCATATACCTCCGTGTGGGTACTGATTCTTTCCCAAAACCCACGGGTCTTCATGCAATAGAAAGGGTACAGTAAGTACAACTCTCCATTTAGCCGGTACAGTAGGTACAATGGTTGGTACAACAGGTACAGTGGCTGGTACAGCCGGTACGGTGGTTGGTACAGCAGGTACATCAAGTACAGAAGCTGGTTCAGCCGGTACAATGGGTGGTACAGCAAGTATAGAAGCTGGTACAGCTAGTACAAGGGTTGGTACAGCAAGTACAGCAAGTACAAATGTTGGTACAACAAGTACAATGGCTAGAAATAATAATAAATGATTAAATACCCTTGCCTTCAGTATTTCTTCGCGATGGAAGGCTCCAAAACAGTCCCCAACAGCCGGTATTCTTCATGGGCAGCCTTCAAGTGAGAGAGAAAGAGAGTAGCCATCATTAGGGCAGCCTGTAACGGTGGTAGAGGCTAGTGTGCAGCAAGAGAGCCTCTATTAATGAAGAGAGAGGGCTCCAATTTATAGATTTGGGCCTCCCATGAGCTAAAATGGCAAGAGAAGGCTACAATGACAAGTGGAGAGTCACACAATAGCTAAAGTGACAAGTGTGAGGCCACTTGTCTCACTTTGATCCACTTTCTAACAAATGTCAGGCCAGTTGTCTCACTTTGGTCCACCTCCTTGCCACATGTCCCAATCTAAGAGATGGGTCCTTTCATAAACTTTATCTCTAAAAATATCCCAACTGGTAGACATTCTGTCATAGGCACTTTGCCAACTCTTGGTATCTGCTCAATTCCAGATGTAATGACGCGAACAAAATTCCCGTCGGAGTCGGGCCAAAATAGCAACTCTCCTAAATTTTAGGACTGTGGTCCTTTGTATTCTAGGATAATCCCCCATTCCCAAAGCTTGTACTTTCCAAATATTTAAACATCCTGGAGTCCACCAGACCCCTTTCAGACTGGGAAATGTCCAGGCTGGTGACAGTTCTCCTCCATGTGCTTCCAACTAGAGGAGGCTTGTGGGCAAGAGAGGGGGTTGGTAGTAGCTCCATTTCTGGTGCATGGGATTCGTGAGTCGGAGTTCCAAGCATTAAAAATATATGGCGAGACAAGTTCATTTTGGAGCTATGGACTGGATGTGTTCCACGTCTATTGCTTGGTGTAGCAGAGATTATGGAATGCATGAGTTCCAAGCTCATTGTTCGAGGTTTTCGGGATGTGATGTGTTTACAGTCCAATGTTGGGGGATAATTGGCACGGTGTGCCCAGCAGCTCATCATTTTAATCTTGGAGTTCACTGCACACTTGTGTGGGAATTCGGAGCCAAGCATAGTTCCTTGCTGTTCGTGGTGGCATTTTGTTTCGAGGAAACATGTTGGCGGGTGCTGTTTCCGATTTGTATCCGGTACTGCACAATACTGGAGTGTCCATGGTTGCATCTTCATCAGCTTATCTTCTTCAAACTCTCTCACACTATGAGCTGCAGAGGGGGTGTTAGAAATTGTGCATCTTAGTGTATTTTGGGAAAGGCCTATTTATGGGTTTTATCCTATTTTTCTTTCTTTTTATTTTTATCCTATTTGGCCGGATCCTATAAGTAGTCGGTCGGCTCCTATAAGTAGTCGGCCAGCTCCCTTTCATCACTATATAAAGGAGCCTCCTCTATTGACTTGTTCATCCATCTAACCTACTGACATGCACATGTTCTACACCATTTGTTGGCTAGTATTTCCATTGTGAAAGCCTCTTGCTACATAACATGATGTTCATTGTTTGATGTCACTCACTCCTTTACTCTCTCTGTCTCCTATGTTTTGCTTCCTCATTGTGCAACTTTATCAACTTTTTTTGTTCATTAATAATGACTAATAACTCTTTCTTATAAACCTGCAAATACAATTCTGCATGTTGTAGGCGGCGGCTTTCAAAAGCCATTGCATGACTCTCTTGATTTAAAACAACTCCCAAACAATCTCCACATGCATCACACTCGACCACAACGGGTCTATGCAAATCTGGAATGATAAGAACAAGCCTTGAGATAATGGCATCCTTCAACTTTTGGAAAGTTGTTCTCTGTGAATCAAACCAACAGAATACAGCTTTCTTCTTCGTTAAATCATGTAACGCTGAAGCCAAGAGAGCAAAGTGTTGAATAACTCGATGATAGTAAAAACATAGGCCAATGAAACTCCTGACTTGATGTACATTTTGAAGCTCTGGCCAGTCCTTAATAGCCTGGATCTTGGCAGGATCCATGCGTACACCCTCTTTCGAAACAATATGCCCCAAATAATGGATCTCTGACAAGAAGAATTCTTTCCATTGATGAAAAGCTTGTGTTTCCTAAGCTCTTCAAACACAATGGCGAGGTGCTCCTTATGCACTGCCTCACTCTTTGAAAATATAATAATATTATCAAAGAAAGTTCTCGTGAACTTGTGGTGAGGTCTAAAAATTCTATCCATCATTCTATTGAAAGTGCCGGGTGTATTTGTAAGACCTTATGGTATTACCGAGTATTCATATAGCCCGAAATATGTCCTAAAAGTAGTTTTATGAACATGTTGAGACATCACTCTAATCTGAAGATAGCCACTCTTGAGATCAATACGACTGAAACACGTAGCTCCCTCAAGCTTTTTAAGAATTTTGAGCTCTGTAATCTACACACATTCCGTACGAACCATCCTTTTTCTGAACAAGTAAAATTGGAGAACAATAAGGCGAAGAACTCGGTCGGATCAACCCTTTCTCAAGAAGGTCATTCACGTGAGTCATAATTTCTTCTTGTTAGGCGGCACTTACTCTGTATAGAGGCCAGTTAGGAGGGGAGCTACTAGGGATTATGTCAATACAATGTCCCTTGGCTTCTTTGGAGGTAAACTATCCAGGTAGGGTGTTAGCAAAGCAATCAACATAGTCACTTAAGAAGTTAATCTTGTCGTGATCTATGGGTGTCACAGAATCATATTCAACATTATCGCGTACAAAAACCAAGTAAGAACAAGCTGATTTCTTTATTGCTTTAGAAATGGAAATATGGCTTGCAATTGGTATGGTACTCCTAGAGGTACCTGCATCTATGCAAATTTTCCTACCCCTATGAGTAAAATCTACTTTCTGACGTGAATTTGTATATGAAGCTTCCTTATGATGGGAGTGATTGTAACCTCTTTTCTCTCAAATGCAGTATCTGCATGAAAATCCAGGCCCATCTCCTTGGGCTTTAACCCAAGAGTAGTAGCCATCTAGATATATATGAAATTATTAGCAGAAGCATTATCAAAGAGAAACAAGGCGGTTTGATCCTTAAATTTACCTCGAGTCTTGCATAAAATTCTACTCTTAGGTTCTTGTGCAGTATTTCCCTATTCATTGGGTATGACATCTACACTTGGTTTTGCATCCTGCACATTAGACTTTTTTGACATTCGGAGTCCATTGAGACTTCATATGATCTTGCTGTCACATAAGAAACATTTTTCCTCTTTCATACATTCATAAATATGCTGTCTGGACAGCTTGTTATCATCCTTCTTGTCCCTCGGCTTCTTTTCAGAGCTTTCTTTTACATCCTTGGACTCTTTAGGCACAAATTTAGGTGGCTGTTTGCCCTTTTTTTTTGCTCATTACCATCTCTGAATTTTCCTTTGTAAGAGCTGAACTCTTGTCTTTTTGATGCACCCTTGCCATGCAGTTCCTTCGAAATAGTGGCTGAATATATCAGCTCCTGTAAAGTGCTATGAGGATAGACTGCCAAGCTCTTCTAGATGATTCTCAAATTTCGTTTTCTTCTTATCCTCACTAATAGTCATGAATGAGAAGAATCTGCCAGAATTTTGAAACATACGAAGAAACGGATTCCCCTTCATCTTGTATCAACCAATCCCATTCCTTCCGTACATCTTTTTCAAAGTGGGGAGGAAGAAACTGATCATAAAATGGAATGTGAAGCTACGCTCCCCCCCTTGCTGTCGTTGTTGCCTGTGCTCCCCGCCCCTCTTCGATCCTTCGCCGCCCTGCTCGCGCCTGCACCCCCTCCCTTGCCTCACGCTTGCCCCCTCCCCTCTGTCTTGCCCGCCTACATCGCTTGCGCCTCCCTTTGCTTCCCTGGCTCCCGCCTTCCCCCCCTCCGGCTCTCGATTGCGCCCTTGCCTGCATGTGCCTCTGTGCCTCTGTGCCTCCTCTCCCCCCCCCCCTTTTGCTTCCCTGGCTCCCGCCTTCCCCCCCTCCGGCTCTCGATTGTGCCCTTGCCGGCATGTGCCTCTGCGCCTCCTCTCTCTCTATCTCCCCTCCCCCCCCCCTTTTCTCCCCCTTGTTCTCGCCAGCGCCTCCCCCTCTCCTTCCTGTGCTCCTCCCTTTTTCTTCCCTTTATCCTCTTGTCTTTGCTCCCATCAGCGCCCCTCTCTTGTCTTGTCGCTCCCCTTTCTTCCTTCATCGTCGGCCACACCCTAAGCTTGTGGGCTTTTTCTCAGATTTCGGCAACTTTCGGTCTTTGCTGGTCTTCGCCCCCAAGAGGACTCCATGGCAGCCGCTCCGTCTCCCTTGACCGAGGCCGGCGTTACCTGCATTTCGTATTCTGAAGTGGACCTGTAGCTTCTCGCTACGACTATAGCATCCCTAGAGGCCTCCACTCTAGTATGCAAGATTATCGGTAGCCGCCCCGCGCGTGGCCAACTCAGAGATCTCCTTCAGGCCAGCCTCCTAGGTGCGCTTGCAAAGATCGCAGATATTCATCCATTGGGGCGTGGCTACTACCAGGTTGATCTTGTCATGCAGCTGAGCCCCGTTGCATTGTGTACGGCCCAGGCCTTCTTTGCATAGTGGCAGCACGGCTTCGACCCGGCATCTGACCCTCTAGCCGGAGTTTCAGGCTTTCCCATGACAGTCTGCTTTCCAGGCCTCAGGAAGGAATAACTTCCTCTTCTACTACCGGTGATTGGTGGTGCCATCAGGAGAGTGATGGAATCCCCCTCCACCTTTGCCTCGGCCCATGCACGAGCAGCCGGGATTCCATCTCTCCACATCTCTATTGCCTTGCTGGATTCTGTGCCTCACCTGATATCTATTCCCAGCCTTCGGGGCGACCCCATTATACAGAGAGTGGAGTATTCCGGCCTTTCAGGCCAATGCTTCATTTGCAAGCAGATGGGTCATCTGGCCAGAGCTTTCCCTCGACGTCAGTCTAGAGGACTGCCCCCGATGGTTTCCCCTCCTACTTCCTGCTCAGATCCGCATTAGGGGGCCGAAGGAGGAGCAGGTTCCCAAGCAATGGAGCACCAGGTACCGACCATGGAGGACCCACGAGCTAGAGAGTGGCGGATGGTTGCCCCCCGCTTGGGTCGCCAGCCGAGCATCGCCGGTGTGCACGCCAGGCTGGCAGCATGCAGGAGGATTCGGTTCTGTTAGAGAACCGTTATGAGCACTTATCTCAACACCGGCCTGCCACAGATGATGAGCCCCCTCCAGTCACGATTTGGTGGTCGATTCCTCGTCGTGACTCCTCTTTCGGCCCTCAGTGCCGAGTGGGGCCGGTTGACCCCACCCTCTCTCCGTCGAGCCTTCCCCAGCAGCCTTTCCTCTGATGGATGCCTCTCAGCAGCGTCCCTCTCTAGCCTCTACGCCTTCCCGCTCCCCCTCACCTCCTCCCCTCCCCCCCCCCTTCCCTACCCTCGCCTCGGACTCTACCCGTAGTCGCTCCATCTATCCTTTCCTCTTCTTCCGTGCCCCCCCCTCCCCTTTCCGCCTCTCTAGAGCATTCCCGTCGGCCCCTTGCAGCCCCTGATCCAAAGAGGAGAAAGTTGGCGAGTTCCGTTCATCGCCTGATTAATCGTTTCTCAGAGCCGGTGGAGATGACCATTGTGGCCTTGCCGGTGAGGGCTCTCCCACCTGAGTCTCTAGGTGGCCCCCTCGGGATCTTGGGGTAGCGTGTGGATTATAGTTTCTTCCGGTGTCTTCCGACGGAAGGGACAAATAGGTTTGAGGAGACTGTAGCCCCTATTTGGATGTGTGGGGTTTTCCACCACTCCAGACCCTCTACGCCAGAGAACGGCGCGATGATCTTCTCTTTCTTCTCGAGCATAGCCCTGGGGATAGAGTGGGATCCAGAGTCGGTGGCCGCTACCATTCAGGGCTAGGCAGTTGAGCTATCGCAGCATCTTCAGGATCTCCTCATCATTAACGTTCTTACTAATCTATGGCCTCTGACCAAGATGGGTCTTGGTGGATCAGCCCACAGAGACCAGGAAGAGGAGATGGTTACCTCCAGCGTGGAGGTGCTACTTTTGTGTTCATGCATACCTCTATCGCAGGACTCCTCCCCCCTTCTTACAGGTATCTTCATTGTGATCGATGGAGCACGGAGTATGCATACTCTCGCGCTCGAACAAAGTGGTAGTACATGGAGGGTAGGATCCACGCCCACTTGGCACGACTTCGCACCAGGACGGATTGTGACTATTCCCCGTCTAAACCCGCGCCCAAGACTCTTCGAGTGGAGGGCAGTTCCGATAGTTCTGCCTCACATAGAGATTGATATGAGGATTGTCTCATGGAACATTCAGGGTTTAGGGGGGCTTCAGTGCTTTCAAAGACGAGGCGTCCTTTGAGGAGAGCTTCAACGAGCTATGGTGGGGGGACCTATCGACATTCTTTTCCTCGAGGAGCATCACCTTAGTGAGGGACGCACCTGCCGCTGCAGGAGATTTTACCATGGAGGAGTCATATTTTTTGATCTCCATCCTTCGGCTGTTCAGGGACACAGGGAGGAGTGTCTCTCTCTGTCAGTGAGCAGCTTCTGCAGTTTGTGACAGGATCAGGAGTCATAGTTCCAAGACGTGCTCAGTGGGTTACCATTTTGATTGGTGAGGATAGCGTTGGCTTCCTCAACATTTATGTCCTGAATGCTGTCGCAGGTAGGGCTATCTTTTGGAGCACTGTCCGACAGGCCCTGCCCTAGGTTGATTTTTGGTGCATGGGCGGTGACTTCAATATGATAGAGGCAGTAGAGGATAGACTTGTTGGAGGTGGCACGGCCATAGTCTCAGGCACGGAGTACTTTGCCTGGGAGGAGATGATACTGATTCTTAGGGGACAGGACCCTTGGCATCTCCTAGAGTTTGGGCGTAGCCCAAATCTTGGCATCTCCTAGAGTTTGGATAGGCGGAGCATTGGCCCCAACCTCTCTCGGTTGGACACGTTTTATGTCGACAAGTGGGCTTGCAACCGTGGAGGCATGGTTGGTATTTTGGCAGGTACTACTTTTTCAGATCATGCCCTAGTTATTTTGTCCCTTGAGGACCCATAGAGGCATGACAGGCATGGGAGCTACAGGATTCCAGACAACCTAATTCAAGACCCTGAGATCTGAAGTCGGATCGAGCAGATATGGGCGGGACTGGACTTTTCCTTACGCATGGTGAAGAAAGAAAGAGACAGGAAGCCCATCCACCCCCGGGCATTTTCCCTTGGGTAATGCCGTCACCGCCTCCGCCAGCTCCTCTGAAGTGAAATGGGTCAATAAGAAAAACCGAAGGGAGGGGGGAACCACCTCTCTCGTGTGCCTCCAAACTCTCTCGCGTGCATCCATCACTTGGGGGGATAGTGGAGCACCAATGAGAAGAGATCAGAAGAAATCCGTGGCGATGGCTCTCACATGTGGGGGATTAGAAACAATAGCTCCATCTTGGCCGGCAGCTTGCGAATACCGTCTCTCCTCTTGTGGGGGCAACCTATCTCAAAGAAATCTCCTGTGACTTTGTCATCGGCCCTCGCATGGTATCTGTTCTCCACCCTCCTCTCCTCAATGGATCGAATCTCCGTGCGGGCGGCAACAATATGACTCTCAATCCATGGGCTATCTAGGGAACTCTCCTGAAGACGTTGTAAAGAGGCTAGGCCCCTCCTCAGACTCCTCTCCTGCTCCCGAAATCCCTCCAATCTACACTGGGCTGCATCCTGTAAGAAAACATTGATCTCCCCCAAGCCATCATCCAAAGTGCATGCTACAAATGGGACCTCATGGAAGGTGGCCTTGGTGCTGCCTTCAATGAGATTATGCTCATAGGTGCCATGCCAGAGAGGCTCACAGAGGGCTTGATACATTTGATTCCCAAGGAGGGTGGTGACATATTGAGATTCAGTGAGACCCTTCACCCTTCTAGGGACGACCTATAAGATTTTGGCCAAGGCCATCAGCAGGCGACTTCAGCCTTCTCTCCTAGACTTGATCCACGACACTCAAACTGGTTTTGTTCAGGATCGGAGTATTTTGGACAACATCTTTACCTTTTGGAAGGCGATAGCTTCGGCCAGGATGCGGCGGTAGGACCTCATTGTGCTACTCCTAGACTTTGAGAAAGGTTATGACAGGGCTACTAGTGGTCTAGGTGTCAACTAAGGACTGTGTTAAGTCAAAAGGATCTCAATCGAGATCAGCTGAGACTCAGAAGGAACCAGTAGAGGATATTTAAGGGTAGATCTAGTCTATCGAGGTTGGAGAGAAAAGATTTTGAGTCAGGTTTGATAGTTAGCTGTCACAGCAGTTAAGTAGAATTGAAGAGAAAGGTGTTCTAGAGTTAGAAGGGTGTCAACTATATTGTTACCTGTGAGTGTAAGGAGTTGGGTCCTAGTGGGGTTTGAGTGTTTTGAGAGCTTAAGAAGGTCAGAGGATACATGAGTGAAGATTTCTTCTTCACTTGAGACAATTGAGTCAACCGGGATTGGTTCAATTCAGGTTCAGTCAGACAAGTGGAGCTTTCTGGAGGGCGCAATGAGACGGATGGGGCTCCCCATGGAGTGGATTCGTGGAGTCTTAGGACTTTATTTAGCATCATACAACTAGGTTCTCATTCAGGGAGCCCGAGGCGACAGATTTCCCCTTTCCCGCTTGGTTCGACAGGGCTGTCCTTTGGCACCGTACCGCTTCCTATTTGTCACCGAGGCCAAGAGTAGTTTTCTCTCTGCCCAGGGGACCGGACTTCAAGGATTGCGCCTTTCCCTCCGCACGCAGGAGTTTGCAGACGACACAGCAGCCTACCTTGCAGGAGATGTTGGGAATCTCCAGAGATTCGCTGAGGCGATCGAGATTTTTTGTCGTGCATTAGGAACGCAGATCAACTGGCATAAGTCGTGTGGTTTTTGGGTAGGGTCAGCACCCGCCCCAACTTGGCGACTAGTTGAGGCTTTCCAGTGGATCCCAAGGGGCACTCCAGTTGACTACCTCGGTTGTGAGGTTGGCATTGATATCTCTCCCAAGCAGGAGCTCGCTCCGCTTCTTCTGAGTATTCTGAAACTCGGCGATGCTATCCTTAGTAGGCAGAGTGGTGGTGGCGAACCAAGTACTGCTTGCCACCATGTGGTACATCACCTCGTGCTGGGCCTTTTCCCGGGCATGTATTGGCTATGTATAACGTTTGATCCGGAACTTCTTGTGGGCCGGAAGTGATGGGAGGCCAGCTAGGGCCATGGTGGCATGGAGAGTGATCATTTTGCCACGTAGCAGAGGGGGGCTTGTCCTCATTGATCCCGCTATACAGAGCCGTGCCTTGCTGGGCAAGTTGATTGTCAAAGGACTCCTACCCGATGATGAGCCTTGGAACGATTTCCTCTTGGCCCGGATTTCACCCCGCACTCTAAGCCTTGGGGGCCTGTGGCCGCATAGTACTAGATGGATCTTCACAGAGATGCGAGCCCGTGGTTTTAGCCCCCCCTTGGGCTGCATGCCCGCTACATGCCCTCTCATAACATCTGTTCGGGCTGCATGCCCTCTCACATCGCTTGCTCGGGCTGCATGCCCTCTCACATCATTGTCAGAAGTCCCTTCACGGGATTGCCTGTGGGCTTGCCATGTGAAAACCCACTTGCCCTCATCATCGGAGACAACATCGCCATGTGTTTTCAAATATGCCACAGCCAACTCTTGAGGTTTCTCAATCCCCATCTGTTGAACAATTGCATCAAAAGTGACCACATCTGCCTCAGCCTGGGACTTGGACTCAATAACCCTTTGTACATCCGGGTCCCTTTGTAAAGCACAGAGCTCTTCTAGCTCCTTCATCAAAGCATCTAGATCTTGCTCATCTTCAGCCCTAGTAGATAATTGTGAATTGTTACTTGCCGAAGCCCCAACACGGTCTCTGTCTCTATCCTTTTCCTGCATGCGGCGAAGATGAGTGATAGAATCCTCCACAGATTGATCTAAATGGCTGGCCATGATGTATTTACCAGGTTCTTCAGATAGAAAAAGAATTTCCGTGCCTTGGAACTGCTCCCTACGAGCTTTCCAAAAATGATACTGAATAGAGTGCAAGGGTGCAACAGTGACCCTACACAGAAAGGAGGACCATGAAGTCTTTCCACGCGCTCACTACGGCCTAAACCAAAGGTAACTCCTTTTGGAGTGCGACAGTAAGACAAGGGCTACCTTAGAATCCCAACCTTCTTGCACGGATAATGACTCCTTACCACCATATCTAGCATCTTGTAAGGCATAAATTATGTAGAAAACCTGACTCTGATAATACCAATGTAATGAAAGGGCAATTGTAACACGAAAATCTTAACTATCATGAACCTTGATCAAACACACAAACATGCTAGAAAAAGAGAGATGATATACATTTCTGCATAGTACACCACACTAGGGGCCAGAAGCTGGGTTGACCCCCTCCCCCCTTTCCCTTTATGGTTCGATTACCAAATAGGAGTCTGCTTCGGATACAACCTTGTGAGTGCCCAGTGATTCTCCACTGGCATGCTTCTGAATCTTCTAGTACAAGATAAAATAAGAAACAACGCATATGCTGAACTCAAAGTTACTCCACAGAATTGGAGAGCTTTTCTGGCTTTAAGCACATGTAGGACAGCTATGGACAGCCCACATCACTCCCTCATCAGCTTGGGAACAGCCTTGTATGGTTGTTTCCAACCCTGCTTCCCTTAGAAAGGTAATCAATCAGCATCAAGAGGGCTGTACTAGCAGTCGACCAGCCCTCAGTTGCCCCAGAAGGAGCGGCCAGCAGGTTTTTTTTCAAGCCAAGAGAAGTTGGCCAGCTGGTAGAGAACTGTCCACAAGTCGACTATCCCTCTAGCACAAATAGGAGGGGTCGACCAACAGCTTTTGCATGCCAGGAAACAGTCGACCAGCATACAGGAAGGCCCAAAAGGAGTCAGCCAGCAGTTTTGCTCTCCAAAACAGGTCGATCAGCTCCCATCAACACCTGGAAAGCATGCAACCAGCCATCTCCCCCAATAATAGAGTTTCCCCGCCAGAAATATCAGTTCGTGTGCTTTTTAGGTCTAGAAGGGGGCACTTACAAGTCAACAGCCCATATAATGTCCAATGCGTGAAACTTTGGCCGCCACATGTATTAAAATAGTCCTGCCTAGTGTGTACAGCTTCTAAACTTGTCCGGTCACTTATAAGTGAGTGTGAACTTGCATCAATAATTATCAGCATGTGAAAACATAAAGCTGTAAATTGAGTTTTCAAGAGCACTTACCTCCTACAAAACACATGTAGACCACCTGTCAGACCAAAACAAGTGTGCACACGCACATCCATAGGGTGCCGAGACGTCCCCGGCCCCATGGACAACATAGGGAGTAATCTCAGGCATTGTCCAGATGCACACACGAGTGCAACTAAACTAGAAAAAACACCAATCTGCTCAGTTGTATCAATTAGGTAAAGTGTTCAGGGATCCAAAATCCTTCCCAAAACATAGATACAGGTTAACACTAGGATAGCTAGTCCTGGGAAAACACACCATGTCGGGCTCCATAGGCCATACATGTACTGTCATGTCAAGCTCCATATGCCACACATGTATAGTATAAAATAGAAGCAATGAGGAATTTTGTGACAGCATGAGATGGCTGCTCACTCAGACGTGGAAAACTTTGGGCAGGGAGAAGTGCATAAACATTTGAGGATCAGGCAGTCAATCCAAGGGCTCCCATTATTTCAAGGGCAGGCATGCATATTAATGTGTAAACCCCCTGACTTTGTATTATGAGTTTGCTACTAGAGTGTGATTCATGGCTGGTCTTAAAAAGTGTAAGATGTCCTTTAAGTGGAGATTCCCATCTAATTTGAGAGCTGTAAGTTGAACAGTTTTGCTTGATTAAAAGCTATGGAATCTTTTCAGTTAAACAATTGAAGATCGGGCAGTCAATCCAAGGGCTTCTTTTATTTCAAGGGTAGGTGGGCACATTAATGTGTAAACCCCCTTAGTTTGTATTATGAGTTTTGCTGCTAGAGTGTGATTCCTTAAAGGGTGTAAGATGTCCTTTAAGTGCTGATTTGAGAGCTGTAAGTTGAACAGTTTTGCTCGATTAAAAGAAGAATGCTATGGAATCTTTTCAGGTTGCTCGGGTTTTGCATCTTCTTTACAGATTAGTAGTTCAGCCCAATAGTTCAAGAGCTGCTGTTTTTGCTGAAAATTTTCTTCATTTCGGTGGTATTGAAATGCTTCTGGCGCTTTTACAACGAGAATGTGAAGCTGGTGAGAATCCTCATTACATGTATCACTTGGAGAAGGAAAATATTGGGATGGAAGTACAACATGAGAAGAGTGACAAGAATGGGACAGCTGAACCAAACGAGACCAGCGAAGTCAATACTGGAAATGTCAACTCAGATGCTGATGGCCATTCTCTATTTGTAGGTGTAAGTCCTCCAAAGGTATCTGAAAGCATTTTAAGGTCAGAATCTTTGGAAACAGGGGGTCGAATAGCAGGCTTGTTGACAGGAAGAAATCTAGGTGGAATAGGCTTGTCAATAACTGCTGACAGTGCAAAGAATAACTTCCGGAATATTGACAGTGGGGATGGAATAGTAGTTGCAATTATTGTTTTACTAGGTGCCCTAATCTCAGGGGGGCATTTGAAGCTCTCTACAATTCCTTCGCTTTTGTGGTCTTCAAATGCTTCATTTATGCCTTCAGCTGCAGTTCTAGGAGAGCATGCATTGGGCTCAAACATTGATGCAAGTGTCTGGTTATTGTATGCTTTACAAAAGGCTTTTCAAGCAGCTCCCAAAAGGCTTCTTACAGATGGTGTGTACGAGGCACTGTTGGCAGCAGTAATTCGGTCAGAGGTGAGGATGCATGTTTTTCTCTTTTGTGATTCACTGTATGTTTTTTATTGTCTCAATGTGAATTATTAGCTCTTTTTTTGCTTTCAGGCAGGCTCATTATCATCTGAGGATCGTCTGAACCTTTACGATTCATTTCACAGTTTTGAGCACACTCAGCTTTTGGTGGTGCTCTTTCGTGCCCTTCCTTATGGATCAAGAAAATTGCAAATCAGAGCATTGCAAGTGAGTGGGATTTAGTGTCCATCTTTCTCCTGCATTTGAGTTGTTTGGTACTCTATTTATCTTGTATGCATGCAATTGGAAGACAAGGTAACTTGTGATCTAAGCTGATTTTGAAATGCAGGATATTCTTTTTCTTGCTTGTACTCATTCAGAAAACCGAACAATTCTGACTGCAATGCCTGAATGGCCTGAATGGCTGCTTGAAATTCTGATTTCCAATTATGAGGTGAATATTCTCAACTTAACCGTAGCTTAGTTCTTCTGGGATTTGGCATTCTTTTTCTTTTTGATCTTTTGACCTTTACCTCAGTGTTTTTCTCCTTCTCGGATAGTGTATGAAGGCTGGTGCATTGAAATCGCAAGAAAGTACTGCCAACTTCGGGGAGATTGAGGACCTAGTGTACAATTTTCTGATGATTATACTTGAGCACTCACTGCGCCAGAAAGATGGATGGAAGGTATTTGTTTGATAGTCTTCATACGTTTCAGTTGTGAGAGTGCTGCACCATCTAGAGTAATATTTATGAGACTTCATTATCGTGACTCTAAATGATATTCTCATTAGAGAAACGTTCAAGAAGAAGTGCATTTGAGAAGTTTAAATACACCACTATACCTCTGTGCAAGAAAGCAATGCAGTTTTGTTAAAATTGAGGACCTTGTACAGTTCTTAATAATTTTGGTAGCGGCAGTTTGAATTTAACCTACATAAGGAACGATTTTGTAGACCTGTCACATGCATCAGGCCTCAGATGCATGCTTCGTGACTAGCTGAGGCCATTTACATGGTAGTTGTAGGGAGAGAGATCATTGCGAGCCCTCATTTATGAAGGGATATGGTTGTTGATTGACTAAAAGTTTGAAATTGAATGATTTGGATAAAATTGGTGGTGGGTGATAGTTTAGTTGTAATGGAATTTTTTAGTTGTAAGCATGGGTTGAGAACTTCCGCAAACCCCCCCTGCCCCCCTGCCCCCCCCCCCCCCCCCCCCCCCCCCCCAAGAAGAAGAAGAAGAGCGACTTAGGATTGTTCACATGAAATCAATGATCAGGTATGATACTAGTCATACTGCTCTTTGAACATGATATCCTATTTGCACAAGAATGTGTTGTGTTTGTCAGAGAAAACCTTGACTCAGATGACAAGAATCAGAGAGTGCCAAGGAAAACTGCTGCCAGATATAGAAGTGCTAATATACAGGTGCTAGCCTTTAGGAACGCCATTACAGGAGTAGCAGGATTCAAAGTCGAAGGCAGCATGGTGTCATTCTTGGAGGAAGCTAGCAATAGGCTAGTTCACTATAATAAGGGCACATGCAGAGGTGATGCCTTAATGGATCAAGCTTAGACTCCTGCAGGTTTTGTTAGAGCTAGCTCTATGTTGGTTCCAAATGACTCTGGCCAGGGCTATGTTTGGCGCTTGGCTTGGAGTAGCACGAGTGAATCTTGAGGTGATAATGAGAATCTATGAACTGTTGCCTGATTATCAACTTTGAAGAGGCTGCAAGAATGGTTTTTGTGAAGCTTGAAATCTAGAGGGATTTTAACTCTCTTTGCGAAAACATGAGGCATTTACACCAATTGTGGAATGATATTTTTCTTTTACTTGGAGAATAGCTGGGGCCTGTTTTAATCTAGTAACAATGTTGTCTAAGCCTGTCTTATGAGATGTGGCTAGACTTCAGCCAATAAGAACATTAAAATTGTAATATTATCTATTCGTTGGTAAATTTAAGTACTGTGTGAGTGGTCTCTTCAAGCTTCGATGCTCTGGATTCTGGCCCCTGGGACATGGCTGGGCATCTTTGAAGGCTTGTCTCTCTAACAGCTGTGCAGGGTGTTCACTGAGCAATATACTTGTCCTGATGGCTTGCTTACTGCTTTCAATGGCAAATTTTGGAAGGGTGCATGAATGTGTGTGGTACATAAAGAACAAGCAGCTACAGTCTACTTGTGTAAACATGATACCAGCACACAATAGACTTGTATAGCTGTTTAAGTACTTGTTTAGGTGACATGTATCACAACTTACAAGGGACTCTCGCTTCTTGGGAAACATGAATTTGATTGGATTTGCTTCTGGTACAAGATAAATTCAGTGTGGTTGCATGTCCTTTTGTAGGACGTGGAGTCAGCAATCCACTGTGCAGAATGGTTGGCGATGATTGGCGGATCATCTACTGGGGAGCAGCGACAACGGTAAGTTCTGATTTGGGTAGGTGTTCATGTGTAGGATCGAATTTGTCTCTACTAACTGGCAAGTGGTTTCTTGCAAACTTGTCTCTAAATATCAAGGTTATTGAAAATTTTGAGAGAAAAAGTACATTTTTTTTCTTGTTATTGGAATGAGATCATAATCACAAGACAGCAGCTTTTATCAGCCAGCTACATTGCTCTCTCTAGAAGAGGTCTGCATGATTGTGTCTAACTCCTGCACATCCACCGAAATAACAAAAAGTTAAAGAAATTGAATGATTAAAATCCATGTTGCTTGAGAGTGTTTGATGAAGATCGAGGTGAGGTCTAAAGGCAGAAGCTTTAGATTTCACCTGAAGAGGTGTGTTTGGTAATCATGTTACCATTTTGAGCTTGTGGAGGTTTATCATGAGCTGCATTTAGAGTCATGCATTAGAGCACAGGTTTATAGCCTGTTTGTGAACTTCTGAGCATTCAACACACTTTCCAAGGCTCTGACAGTGGTATGTATCAGAGTTCTAGTTGAATGTTGGCCTTTGAACCCATCTTGTTCTGAGTGGGATTTTCAAGTCATGAAAGAAGTATAGCTAGAATGGGGGAAGTGGGGCATTTCACGGGTGGAGTTGTTTGCTATGATACCAATGTGAAGACTATTGCTATTCTTGGCTGATCAAGACTCAATGCTAAAATTAAACAAGTGTAGAGCCGAAAACTATGTGTGCTCACTACGTTGGCACATAAAGCTCTCTTAAATAGAGAGCAAAAGGTTACTATTGAGGAGTCAAGTCTCTTGGAAGAGGTTTGTCTTTGAATTTGAAAAGTCATGTCCCATCGGTTGAGGTACAGCTTCTCATAAAGAAAGTCTCATTCTGAAAGGGTGGGATTGTTTGTGAAAGGGTGTGGCCCTTGGGAAAGGTTACATCTTTTGCATGCTGTATTTTCAACTTGGAATTCAATGGTTAAGAATGAGGATTAAGTCACAAATTGTGACAAATTCTCTTGCTATTGCTTGGTCAAAGAACGATCTGGCTCTTGATCTCCTAGCAGTCTTTCCAAGTGGATATAACCAAGTATGCCATTTATATGGGCTTGGAGTCAATAATAAAAGCAATAGCTAATAAAAGCACTAGTCACTTTACTCAGAGTTCATTAGTTTTCAGATTTACCTTATTAATAAAGCCAGCCTAGTTATGTCCTATGGGCACCTGTGATTCACATAATTCACCCCCAATTCTTTTCAATTTCACTCCAGTTGGAGTGGAAGAGAAAACTATGTTCTGCGATTACAACCTTCCAGTGAGGAATAAGATGCATTTGAATGAAGACTGTCGAAGGTCTCTATTGATCCCTTATTCTTTCAGGTGTAAGATTTGCGACATAGCTTCTTTGTGTGACAGGACAAATTTACAGTCTTCAGTTAAATGTGTACTGCTTGATGTGTGTGTCCCATCTATGCTGATGATCTTCATTATTGTTGGTTGCAATGTTGAAGGCGTGAAGAAATGCTTCCTGTCATAAAGAGAAAGCTTTTAGGTGGTCTCTTGGAATTTGCGGCCAGAGAGCTTCAGCTACAGGTATGAAATTTGACTTACCATGTGAACTCTTACTGTTGATAAGAAGGATATCATCTAAATAGAGAGGCTGTGTAGCTCAAACAATTATTGTGGGTATGTATGGCTACAGACTCAGGTTGTTGCAGCAGCAGCAGCAGGTGTCGCTGCTGGAGGGTTGTCACCTAGAGCAGCTAAAGCTGAAGCTGATGTGGCAGCGTTTCTCTCCATGTCGCTAGCAGAAAATGCTATTGTCCTTTTGATGCTAGTGGAGGACCACTTGAGATTGCAATGCCAGATCTTCAATCCTTCTCTTTCATCTGCATCACTCAGCAGTGGACCGGCGTCTCCTCGTGCATTCATGCCAAGTCCAAGCCTCTTGGGCTTAAGCAGAACTTATTCGGATGGAGGGGAAAGCATAGGGTCTCGAAGGTTCTCAACAGCAAATGATTCTGGTGGCCTCTCACTCGATGTATGCTGCAGAAAAACTTGTTAGCTGTATTATTCATCACATTGATAGCTGTAGGTCTAGCAGATTTCATTTTGTTCATAACAGCTTCAATTAAAGATGTGCTTTCTAAAGAAAATTTCAAGCAAGGATATAAGTTGTGGTTTCTTGTCTGAAACAGGTTCTGGCATCTATGGCAGATTCTAATGGGCAGATCTCAGCAACTGCAATGGAACGCCTGACAGCAGCCGCCGCGGCTGAGCCTTACGAGTCTGTACGTTGTGCATTTGTCTCGTATGGCAGCTGTGGTGTTGACCTTGCAGCTGGTTGGAAAAGGAGGAGCCGCATGTGGTATGGAGTTGGACTGCCTGTGAAAGGGATACTTTTTGGGGGGGGAGGAAGTGGCTGGGACTCATGGATGTCTGTGATAGAGAAAGATGAGAATGGAGACTGGGTGGAACTTCCTTTGGTCGGAAAGTCAATCTTGATGCTACAGGCACTCTTGCTAGATGCTTCAGGCGTTGCAGCCGGCAGTAGCGGCTTTGGATACGGTGGAGGGGCAGGGACGGGAGCTGGAGGAATGCATGTACTGCAACAACTTCTTGACAGCGATCAGCCTTTTTTCACAATGCTCCGCATGGTGCTTGTGTCCATGAGAGAAGAGGACAGGGGGATAGATAAGTCTTCACCAAGCTTGGCTAAAAGCAGGAGCAGTGTTGAGAGTGTTTCCACAAAGCTTTCACGGGTAGATTCTTTTTCCACAGTGTCAGGACATATCGCAACATTGCAGAATAAACGGACAAAAGCTTCGTTGCTTTGGTGGTAAGGTTTTGATCTCTCTCTCTTTGTCCCTTACCCTAATACTAGCCCTAGCTCTAGCTCTAACCTTAACCCTAACCCTAGCCTACGCGTAGCCATTGCGGGCTGTCTCACAGTTGTGCCTGAGAGCTGTGTGCATGCCTACACTTACTAAGCGCAGCGCCAAAGCGCTGTGCCTGACTCTCCCCCTGTCTCGCGTTGCTCCAAAGCTGGTTGCTCTGTGAAGGCCGATCCCCCCTTTCCCCTCAAATCGCTTTTGCCCAAAATCAGTAAATTGAACATCAAAACCAAGAAAAATCCTCCTTCACTCCTTGATATTTCCGTAATTTTGGGGGATGTCTTTGGTTTCACTCAAAGAGATACTCTGCAAATTAACCGTGTTGTTTCTTTTGTACACAATAATGATCCTATAGTATTAAAGGATCACAATTTTGATACCTCTTGATAAGGTTATTGAGCCTTTGATAAACAATTTCCACGTTGTTTAATGAAGGCGAGCGGGGCAGTACTGAAGCGGCAGTGTGAACAGACAGGTGGGTGCAACAAGGCGGCTTATAGTGGTAAGGCGTCATTGTTGAGCATAGGTGGCGCTGATTGGATTGCTGGTGTGGCTATGAGCTGGGTGACTGAGCAGAAGCAGCAACTTCAAACTTGTGGCAGCTCACGGCGGCCAGGCAAACTTCAGCAGTACAATGAGCTGGATACAGTCCACGTAGACAGGTGGGCAGCTTGAGTCAGGTGGTCAGCTCAAAAGAATGGTTAGCAGCGCCACAGAGTGGAGGAGAGGAGCTGGAGGCAAAATGCAGAAGGTAGCACTTTACTAGGAACCTCTAAAAAGAAACCCTAAAACACTTGCTCGGATACCATGTTGAATTTCATGGTAGAGCTGCAGCTATGGAGGGTCAAAGAGATATGGCTATGGAATGTAAACAACAAACAGTCAAGGAGAGAGAACAAAGTTCTTAGAGAGAGAGAGAGAGAGAGAGAGAGAGAGAGAGAGAGAGAGAGAGTACACAACTCAATGATGTGACTATTGATTGATTGATTCAATGAAGTACAAGTACCTTTATAGGTTACTCCTCTTGACATCACTGCTTATGTCACAACACACATATATCTAGATATTATTGATACCCCTCTAAGAGGTGGTTCACACACAAACACTCTACCTCACTCATGAGTGGGTTCACACTTGAATCTTCTAGTACAATATGAAAACAGAAACAAATCACATGCTGAATTCAGTGTTCCTCAACGGAGATGGAGAGCTTTCCTGGCTTAAAGCACATGTAGGACAGCCATGGACAACCCACAACATTTCCACATCAGCCCGGGACAGCCCTGTATGGTTATCTCCAACCCTGCCAAGCCCATAGAGCAAAACGACCAGTCTCAAGCGGGTTGTATTAGCAGTCGACCAGCCTTAGGACTGTACTAGAAGTCGACCAGCTTTCAGGTGTCCCAGAAGGAGTCGGCCAGCAGAAAATTGCATGCTAGAAGCAATCCGCCAGCAGAAAGAGTCCAGCCTTCAAGTCAATCAGCCCTCTGCTCAAATAGGTTGGGTTGACTAGCATAATCCCATGCCTGGAAAGCAGTAGACTAACAGTTATGTGCTCCACCATCCACCTGGAAAGCATGCGACCAGCCCAAACATGATTTGTTCTCCCCGAGTAATAGGGTTTCTCCGGTAGAAATACCAGTTGTGTGCTTTTTAGGTCTAGGAAGGGGCGCCTACAAGCAAACAGTCCATAATATGTCCAGTGCCTGCCGTTTGGCCACCACGTGTATTAAAATAGTCCTGCCTAGTGTGTACCGCTTATAAGTTTGCCCGGTCACTTAGAAGTGAGTGTGGACCTACATCATTAAATATCAGCATGTGAAAATATAAAGCTGTGAATTGAGTTTTCAAGAGGACTTACCACCTATAAAATACATGTAGACCACCTGCTGTCGGTCCAAAACAAGTGTGCACATGCTCGTCCATAGGGTGCCCATGCGTCCCCGGCCCCATGGACAACACATGTAATCTCAGGCATTGTCCAATCAAACGAAACAAGTCATCCAAATATAAAATTAAGGTCATGCACACACATGAGTGCAACTAAACTGGAAGAAACACCCATTTGCTCAGTTGTATCAATCAGGTAAAGTGTTCAAGGATCCAAAATCCTTCCGGAATCTTCCCAAACCACAAGTACAGGTGAACATGAGGATAGCTAGTCTTGGGAAAACACACCATGTTAGGCTCCATAAGCCATACATGCACTATCATGTCAAGCTCCATATCGCACACATGTCTAGTATAAAACAAAAGCATTGAGGAATTTTGTGATAATATTTGCATCACTCTTGAGGTCAAATAGGGTGGCTCACTTTCTCCCTACTTTGGTTTGTATATTGACAAGATCTCACTCTTCGTGGTCAGATTTGGGGGTGCATGCTCTCAACTAGCATAGGCAATGGTGCCCATTCTATTATAATGACGAGATCTCACTCTTCGTGGATGGATGAGATCTCGTCAATAGTGTCGGACCCAAGGTTGATGGGTGCTTGCATTTGCCAATTGATGACCGTGGGGTTGTCAAGTGGTGTCAGGAGGCTTTTGCTAATTGTAATTCAAGTGAATTCGCACACACATTGGTGGGTCTTGGAATAGCTCAATAGTCTTGACTTCACAGACCCTAAGTCGTAACGCTTATTTCCAAGTACTTCTTTGTGAAACTCCTAATTAGTAATCTTTATTTTTCCAGGTCTTGCCGAACTTCGGTGGAATCTTATTGTTGCATGCTCTTACTTTTTTTTTCCACATGAGTGGATAGTTCTTTTTTAGACAATGAAGAGATCATACCAAGTGTTACCATGGACCCTTCATGTTAGCTGGATAGCCACTAGGTGGCAGGTGGCAGGTGGCAGGCGGCAGACACACTAGTCAGAAACTGGCATAACTCAAGACAGGGTACTGAGTTAAGCAGTCCTTTGGTGATGGTGATAATCCAAGATGCTTAGGCCACGGGTTTCGAATGGTGTATAGATAGCCAGTAGAGATGACTACGAAAATCAGGGAGAAGGATTCGGGTGTGAACATGGTGGTATCTTTCATCCTTGACTTTGCATGGATTAGATTGACCCTCCAATTGACCTAAGGTTTGACCTTGGTGTTCAGAGAGGAATTCGGTTGCTTCAAGGTTGGGTTCTAGGGGGAAAAGTTGTCCATTCCACCTATGATGATGATGCTTAATATGGGTTTTATGTGGGGTGTGCTCTGGTGGTATGGGACTCAAGAATGTATTCCCATGTAGGGTCTCCTAAGGCTGCACGGGTTCCTTGTCTAGGACACACTATGCTTTGCAATAGTTAACCTCTGGTAATTGTGAGGAGCAGTGCTATATTGTGAGCGACAAGATAAGGGACTTTCTTGATTGTTAGAGCATTGGCATGTTACTCATAAGGTGACAAGTTTTATGATATTCATCACACTCTCTCGTGATGGCCAAATGATGTTGATGCATGAGGAAGCCTTGGAATTGTACATGAGAGAGATGAGAAGTCTGGAACTTCTCGGTCTTAGACTGAATGTCTAGACCAAAAGCTCTCCAATTAAGCCAAGAAACTCAATTGATAGGGATATTATGGCATTGAATCGAGTCGATTTGCAAGAGTATTTTCTCATGGATCAATTATGCATCAATTGCCTTTTCTTTTGGTGCGCATTAGAGTCCAATTAGGTTCCAATTAATCCCTAATTCAGCCCACCTTTTGGCCCTCTTTCAAGAGCACAATTATCACTAACTACTCCTTGATTAGTGCATGGATTCAAGTTTGAATTAGTGAGGGTTTGGGCATTATCAAGGGCTTCAGAGCATCACATGTATACAGTAGCTTATGTAGCTAGTTTGTATAATTTGTCTTTTCCATGGTTCAATATTTATCATACATTGGACTACTGTTTTGGTCTCATAGACCCTCTGGATCTTTTGAAGTCATTAATCTGTGCGCGTGTGCGTGCGCCCAAATAGTGAAGGTTTCCGCAGTTCAAGTTTCAGGTGGAAATGACCACCACCATCCTGCTGGCTGACTTGTTCTGCATTTGGTCCATGGTGTTTGTGGCTCAATGGCAGTCTTAAATAAGCACTGTACAAAAGATGCAATTGTGTTGTTTATGTACCGGTATTGCTTGCTTTGCAATTTAGGGAACACAGTGTTTCTTTTCCACATTTATTATTTAGTGCTTGACAATTTCAAAGTTTGGAACTGAACTTTGCTTGTAATCAAGAGAGACTTGGCAAGATTCTAATTTTGCATGATGGTTGTTTGCGTATAAACAGTGTTCTTGCACCTCTTCTCACAATGCTATTGATGGAGTTAATGGCATTGTGAGAAGCTTGGAACTGAACTTTTCTTGTGATAAAGAGAGACTTGGCAAGATTCTAATTTTGCATGATGGTTGTTTGTGTACAAACAGTGTTCTTGCACCCCTTCTCACAATGCCATTGACGGAGTCAAGGAGACAGCGTGTCCTTGTTGCAGCATGCATAATGTACTCAGAGGTAAGATCTTGGGATAAATTATAGCTATATTTTAAATGGATCTAATAGGAGTACATTTGCTTGACTTGTCATTTGTGTTAGCCTTAATTATGGATGAGTCTGCCATTCACCTTTGGGAAAGTGCTAGAAATTCAGCTGATTGGGCAGTAGCCTGCGCACAGATAGTGCAGTACAAATAAATAGTGCAGTACTGAGTCTAACAAAACCAATAATTACTGCATTTGCACTTTTTGTTGGGCATTGACAAATCATATAAAGATGACAGCACCCATCGTAGGCACATACACAAAGATATTGATGCTGTGATGTTTATCACCTGAGAAATATCACAAGATATGTATCTAACTCATAGGCAAAATAGCAACCTTGTTAAAGCTCGTCCTCTACGTTGTGAGTTTCACGGTCAAGTTTTGGGAATATAATCTCATGAGTCAAGTTGCATGCTCTTACGTATGCACACATACATGTGTATAGATACCTACCTACAGACGCACATACATGCATACCCACATACGTAAATACTGCCTACCTATCTACCTAGATAACATAGATACATATGTGCATACATACATACATGCCTACATGCATGCATACATTCATTTATATTATGTTATATTATATAGATGTCAGATTCGGAATTTACACTCTAAGTTTTCGCATTAATGTGAACTATTGTTTTGTGTGCCTTGTACAACCTAATGTTTACGTTTCCATTGAATAAAAATAAAATTTTTGCAGGTTTGGCATGCGGTTAGTGCTGACAAGAAAGTCCTTCGTAAGCATTATCTAGAGATGATTGTTCCACCTTTTGCAACTCTTCTTAGGCGATGGAGGCCTTTGCTCTCTGGAATTCATGAGCTCACTGATGCAGATGGACAAAGCCCTTTAGCAGTTGAAGATCGCTCACTTGCCATTGATGCACGTCCTTTGGAGGTAGCTATAATGTAGGCATATAACTCAAGTATGTTGTTTTCAGTTTTAATTACTCAATGAAGTATAGTAAAAACCCAATAAATAATGAATATTTGGGTCAATAAAAAATAAATATTTGGGCATTCTTAACTATTGGTGTTATTCATATAATATTTAAGTCTGATGTAGGCACGTGACAGTTATTTAATGCAGCTCGTCATGACTCTCTGAGTTTGTTCTTTCAATATTCTGAGTAACACCTTTGTGTCAAAATTTGTATGATTTGTCCCTAAGAAAGGTAATGTATGCCAGGATTGGAACCATTGGCGAACATGAAGAGTTAAGGTGGTTACCGATCATTGCCCAAATCATGTTATGCAACGAAATCGCAGAGTCTAGCACAAGCCTGCATGTTGAGTTGATCACAGTGTTGCACAATGGTGAATCAGATGCTGAGTTGCTCACCTAAGTCAAAAGCTCTATGTAAAAAAAAAACAAATCATAAAGAAATTTAGAATAGCCAACCAAAGGCAATTCATTGTTTACCACATTGAGAAACCTTTCTGTACAAGAATCTTCTGTGTGACATGATAAAAAAACTATCAACAGCTAAGGATAAAACTCAAGCTCAAGTAAACTACTGCACGATAATTGTTGAAAGTAGACAAGCTCAAGTAGAGGATATTGTGTAGAGCATGTGAACAAGCTCTTAGGTAAATATTTAGGTAGAACAATTTATATTTTTTTGATGTAAAAGCATAACACATGCTTCAGGAGAAGCTTTTGCTTTTATGAGGTTGTATATAAGGGTATTGACCCAAGCATAATAAAACATGTCAGAATTCAGGCTTCTCTGCCATCGTCATGACATTGGTATCAGAGCCGTCTACGCTTTCAGCTGTGAACTGTGTGGGAGGAGCAGCAGCTAGCCTTATACCTTAGCCTTATATTAAGGCTGGCACACAGAGTGCCCGCTGGCGCATATAGTCAAGGCACCAACAGAGAGCAGTGAGAGGTCGAAGGTGCCAATAGAGAACAGCGCCCTAGGTCGAGTAGTGCTCACTCGAGGCCTTGAAACTACTCCGTGCTTACATCAGATGGGTGTGTAGTGGTGGTATGGGACACCAAGGACTTTGCATGTGGAGCTGTCTCTGATGCTACTATCCCCTTGTGCTTGGGGTTGAGCGTGAATGGCTCTATGGTTGGGCGGTGAGCTAGATGCCTGAGTCTTTGTGTGTTTTATTTTTTGTTTATACTTATTTGCAGTAGGGTCTGTTAGCCTGAGCCAGACCTGCTAGAAACAATCTGAAAGGAGGAGAAAATCCATCGCGAGGATCTTTCAGGTTCTAATCTGTGGGCTGTTTTTTGTCTTCCAAGGCCCGGTGGTATGGGACACTAGGGCGGAGGATGGAGCTGAGTCTGAGGTGAATCGGGAAGGTGTCATGGATTGATGTGCATCGAATCGTTGCACGGCTCATAGAATCGTTGCACAGTTCATGGAATCGTTGCATATCTATGTGTGCTGCTTGTTCTCTGACAGTTGCCATGTCAACATATTTATGGGTGAAACCCTAGATCTTAGTCGTCTTGGTGCTCAAGAGGTTTTGTGGTTGCTGGCTGTATGAAACAGAGAGGTGGTCGAGTTCTGCAAAAGGCTTCAATCTATGCGCTTTGGTCGTGCGCAAGGGTTTGAGCTTTTTGGGACTCTTGTGCGTGCTTTCCCTATGTACAGCTGCGAGCAACACTACCTTATGTGGGCTGCCGCGACTGAGAGCAGAGGGGATATGCTGAAAGTTCCAAGGGGAAGTGTAAAGAGTGCCGAGGATAGGGCTCAGTATTACTCTAACCAATAGCGGACCCCGAGAGTTTGACATGAAGGCATGTAGGTGTATCTTAAAGTCCCAAAGGACTCTAAGACGATGAGGTATGGCAAGCATTACAACTTATCTTCATGATGTTGTGGTCTTTACCAGATCACAAAGAAGATAAGTGTTGTGGCTTACCGGTTAGCACTACCTTTTGGAATCAAGATTCACCCTCTGTTTTGCATCAGTTGTTTGAAAGAACGTTTGGGCGAAGGTGATGAGATTGTGCAAGTGGAGGAGATCCCTAACATTGAGGACATGGCTAGTATATTCCTGTGGAACTGGAGTTGGTTTTGGAACAGTGTACTAAACGGTCTTAGCATACCATCTATTCAGAGTACTTAATCAAATGGAAAGGACGGTCTGGGGTCGAGGCTACATGGGAGTCAGTGCGTAGTTGGAAAAGTTGCTTCCTTGGATTCATTGCTTTTGAGGTCATTAATGATTCCTAAGGAAGAAAGTATGTTACATCCCAAGGCTAACCAAGGTTAAGACCTTCAAGTTAGGTCAACCTTAGTCTAGGGGTAAGGCATCTAAAGTGGGGGTTAGTAGCTTTTTTGAGACATGCTATATTTGGCTCCTAGTTTATGGGATGCCTATATAAGTGACTTATTGAGTTAGTTTGAGGGAGAGCTACTTAGACCTGGACTTGAGGCCTTGAGACCACTCCGTGCTTGCATCCGATGGGTGTGTATTGGTGGTGTGGGACGCCAGGCACTTTGCATATGTTTGGGATGCTACTATCCCCTTGTGCTCGGTGGTGAGCTTGAATGGCTCTATTGTTGGGCGATAAGCTAGATGCCAGAGTCTTTTTGTGTTTTCCTTTTTGTTTATACTTAATCAATCACAAGGTTAGTTAGCCTGGAGGCTTTACAATGTGGCTAGACGAAGGCGCTTCATAGCAAGGAAACACATAAAAGTGCTCAAGATATCTGAGGATGCAATTTTTGCATTGGGCTAGGCATTGTTTTTTTTGTTTGTTTGTTTTTGTTTTTGTTTTTTTTTGGTTAATGTCTTAATTGAAAGTCTTCGTTTGATATTATCTTTTGATTTCCTCTCCTTAGTAGCTAGGTTTGTTAGTTTATTTATTTTTGATCTTTCAAATGCTTTGTTTTTGTCTTCTTTGTCCTTCTTCACTATTATTTCTTTCTCAAATCTCTCAATTCGTAAGTTCAGATTTTTTTGACCTTATGAAGGTATATATATATATATATATATTATGGCCTCCGTCAAAGCCAATCTATTACCACTCTCATCAGCCGGACGAACAATTACTTTTTCTGAAGACGAGAAAGTGCACATTCTTGATGCTCCACTAAAATAGGTGGATATCACATGCGGGCATTCTTTTCTGTATGATCTTTGGGAGTTTCTTCTATCACGAACGTCAGTTTTCTTTTGGCAACAAGTCTGTGGGAGATTTGAATAGTGGACGTACAAATCTCTTTTAAAAGTCTTCGTTTGGGTTGTTGGCAATTTTCTACCCAAAGTAGTGAATTTACCCTCGTGTCTACCCTCGTGTCTGTGTGTGTATGTCTTTAGTGCTAGCCTTCATCATTGCTGAGTTTTTCCTTCGTATCTGGAAAAGTGATTGGAAACTCAGTAGGTTGCTTTATCTATAAAGATTTGTTGACATGTGGACATATCTTCGTGCATGAACTTGCACCTACTCTTGGGCATAGTTAAAGTTGTTGGGTATTCGGAGTCCTTATATGTGTGTCCATCCCATTTGTATCTGTGTGTGAAGAGTCCCTAAAATAGGTATGTGTGTATGTATAAACTTATTCATGTGTATGTGTGTGTGGACACCGCCTTATATATGGATAAGATAAGTGTGATGTGTCATGTGTGTGTTTGTGAGTGTGATTTGTGGGGGTCAAAAGATAAGGTTATTAACCTCCAAAAAGGCATTGTACTTGGTAATTAATTGATCAATACAAGCATTACATTGTATAGTGCTCTCTCTCTCTCTCTCTCTCTCTCTCTCTCTCTCTCTCTCTCTCTCTCTCTATTTCCATGATGAGTTTCCATGGACAGCTTTGTATCACCCAAGTGAGATAGCTATGTTTATGTTTTCTTTCTGTTTTATTTTCCATTCCATGATCAGATATGCCATGGACATTATTGTATCACATTGGTCTCATAGGCCCATTGGATCTTTAGTAGACGCTTAATATGTCTTTCTTTCTTTCTTTCTATCTCCGTTCATTTCATTTCTCTCTCTCTCTCTCTCTCTCTCTCTCTCTCTCTCTCTGCAGCGGGATGTTGCTTTGGGAGTCACTACTCACCGACAGTCATGTATTGCCTTCCGACGCCTTGTGCGAAGGAAGAAGCGGGCCTTCCTTGCTCAGTTAGAGCAGGAATTATACCAGCTGTCCTTGAGCCAGGATTCGAGGGAGGCTTGGCGTATGTTTCATGAGTCCTCCCCTGCTTTGGCCATCACTTCTACAGAGGTCTGGGGTAGTTATGCAGCATCTCTATATACAGTTCTTGGACAGACACCTTATCCTGACCCGCCAGCACCATGCCCACGGACATGTACTTTCTTTACCGCAGAGATGGTAAGGAAGGCCATTAATAGGATGAAGACTGGGAGAGCATATGATCATGATGGATTGGTCGCTGAGCACTTTATTCATGCGAGAGACATGCTGGCAGAGCTTCTAGCAGTGATGTTCAATTGTGTTATGTGCGAAGGCCTACCCGAGACTTGGAGTAGGTCCACCATCGTGCCTATCTTCCAAGTCAGGGGACCCTATGGAGCCAGGGAATTATCGCACTATTATGATTGGTCACACACTAGCACGATTGTATGTATCCATTCTTGAGCAGCAGTTGAGTAGATGGGCAGAGAGAGAGGGCATTCGAGCAGAGGGACAGGCAGGGTTCAGGAGAGGTTTCTCTACTCTTGACCACATCTTGACTCTGCGGGCCATTATTGAGGAGGGCAGGTCGCATGGGCGACGGATTTATTGTAGCTTTGTGGACTTCCGCAAAGCATTTGATACAGTGCCCAAAGCCAGATTGATGAGGCGATTACAGGAGATGGGGGTACCCACAGAGCTCATATGGGGGATTATGGCTTTATATAGATCAGTTGCAGGACAGGTACGCACCCTAGAGGGGGTCTCTACTTTGGTTCACTCCACTATAGGAGTGAAGCAAGGTTGCCCGTTATCTCCTTCATTGTTTGGTATGTATGTGGATGAGGCTTCTGACTACATTGAGAGATTGGGAGACAGAGGAGCCCAGCTAGCAGGTACATGGATCCCACTATTGTTATATGCTGATGATATTGTGTTGATCTCTGACTCCCCTGAGGGTATGCAGCGTCATCTGGATGCTTTACATGAGTTTGCACATGATAGTGGATTGTCTGTCAACCTTGGCAAAACCAAGGTTATGGTGTTTAACACCACGCCACAGTGGGTTAGGCGATCAGCTTCCACATTTACATATGGGCTGGAGATTGTGGGGTATACAGATGCATATACATATCTTGGGGTAGTGTTCAGTGGGCCAGTGTTTTCGATGAGGAGAACAGCAGAGACTAGATTGACTAGAGCACATGCAGCCCTGGGTGGTTTGGAGAGGATGTGTTCGCAGGTTCAGTTTCAAGAACCTCGAACGAAACTTTGGCTTTTTGACACTCTAGTGACATCAGCTATGCTTTATGGAGTGCAGATATGGGGACCTTCAGTGGGCCATCACAGCGCAGGCAGGTGGAGAGGTATGGAGAGGCCTTTGGTATCTATGATTGCTAGGATTATTAGAGCCAAGGCCGTGGTACCTCATGAGATTATTCGAGCAGAGCTGGCGGCTGCCCCTCTGGTGATTGAGGCTCTTACGAGACCAGTCTCCTACATACATGGCTTGTGGGATCTCCCCCAAGACAGATATGCACGCCTCGCCCTGGAGTCCTCCCGACAGTTAGCTTTACAGGGAGACACAGCTTGTTGGTATGGACTGATGACATCTTGGTTCCAGGCACATGGTTTTAGCATGGACAGATTGCCTTCCTTCTAGTATTCTCTGGAGGCACCCTCTCTCACTCTCACACGGACAGAGATTACCAGACTCATCCATCAGGATTTAGTTCAGCTAGACATTAGGAGGACATGGATACAGCCGACTGAGGAGCTGGGCACGAAGATGGCTTTCTACAGAGAGCATTTTCTTCAGTTCACAGCAGATGGTTTTGTGATCAGACCCAGTTACATGGATGTACACTTGTCTCATGCAGTACGATGTGCTATTGGTCAGATTCGCACATCCTCACACCAGCTTGAGATTGAGATTGGCCGATATAGAGGTATACCAGCTGAGGCCAGGATATGCCGAGTATGCCATGGGGAGCCAGAGACAGAGCTGCATTATATTATATATGCCATTGTACTGCATACTATGAGATACGTGGTCGTTTCCAATGTTTATTCAGAGAGGGTTTTGGACCACTTTCCAGAGTCATGGGGTACCAGGACCAAAGGTGTTTGGGATTGTTCTTGCTTGAGCTGCGGAGACATAGAGATAGTCTGCTTAGGCGCACAGAGAGCCAGACTGAGAGGCACATTACAGACTTCTTTAGTCCAGCCATCACTGCGCCAGATGGACCACAGCAGTAGCAGGACATGGATACCGCCCACACCAGAGGTACATTGATTGATCGTGCGATTGAGCTTGGGTGGTCCAGACGCCCACGACTACGGAGGAGGGCATCCCAGCATAGACGGAGGTTGCAGCGACGGATTCGGATTATTCTTGCGAGGCATGCGGGACACCCAGTCAGGGTGCTGACCACAGAGGATATTGAGATCCGCCAGCACCCGATGCGGCACATATTATGAGATAGAGGCACCTCCATAGTGTACCCCTCCGTCCCACATGATATTGTATCCCCTCACTATATTCCACTCACCTCCATAGCGTACCCCCCCTCACTATATTCACACCCTATAAGGGTTTCTGTTTACCTTCCAGTTCCAGTTTCATTTTCTAGGTGCCAGTAGTATCATGTTTATTTTTCATTTTCTGGGTTTTTTTATCCAGACATTGTATCAGATCCACCATGATGTAACTTTTGGTCTCATAGGTCATTATGGCCTTTTGAAGACGTTAATATAACATTTCATTTCATCCCTCTCTCTCTCTCTCTCTCTCTCTCTCTCTCTCTCAGGCGTTGGACATCACTGACACATGGTTGCAGAGATCATCACAGGACCATGAAGAGGTCACGTTGTATGGGAGATATTTCTTAGAGCAGGGAGCTGCACATGGTCTCGTTGCCTATAACGGGATGTCTTGATGGCCCTCCTCCAATGCCCTCACCTCCTTCCATCACTCAGGAGGTACTAGCACCGTGGACTACCTTATGGGCACACCTTCTTCCCAACTTCTCCATCCTGCCACCCCCCTTTGAAAATGACCATGCCTACCTCTCTTTCACTCTTGCCTGCACACCATCCATCCCTCCGCCACCGCCCCCCATCTCACATTACACTCAGGTCCTTTTTGATCACGAGCTTGACCTTGTTTACTCCAACCACATCTACTGCCAACTCTAGGATGTGGAACCTACTGTCCCCCTATCCACCCTCACATCACAGCTCACCACCATACTCCACAGATCTGCGACGGCTTCTTTCATCTGCACGCAGCGGTCTACCCCCAAGCCACCTTGCGGTTCCATACCCCAGAACTGTTGGTATGATGACGAATGTTGGGCCACACGCTCCCGTCTTGAGCATGAGGTACAGATTGGGCAAATCACAAAGCGCTAAGCGCAACTGTAATATGCAGCGGAAGTCTTTGTATTGGAAGATCCTGTCACACAAATGCTCACACCGTCTTCTATATCCTAAGTTTCGTGAGTTTAGCAATCCACTTTAATACTTCAAACTTTAAAGAGATGAGAGAGAGATATATGAGAACTGTACACGAGATTGGGTCCCAAATTACCCACCGAAGGGCCCCCTATCCCGATAACAAGATAGTATTTGCTTTATTACTTTAGAGAGAATGACTGTGGACTGTAGATAAGCCAAACGCAGGATCTCGGAGGATCGGAAGCCTGGCTGAACTGTACACGGCTGTAGAAACACCTCGATGAACTGATCTCGAGCCTATGCACTCTTCCCAAGGGCACGAGGAAGGGTTGCACACTTGAGGCGGAGAAAGGATTGCGGTGGACTGTTCTAAGCTATGTAACTATGCTGTAAATGCTTATGAATGAGAGTTTCCAGCCTTATTGTAATCAAAGCTCTCTTATAATCAATTAAAAGAATGCCGCAAGGGGCGCCACTGCGTTTTGGGGCCAATCGGTGTCCGTGTACTGTTTGCTGGAGCACTCTAGCTCCCCTTGTTTGTTTTCCTTTTTCTAGGTCCTCAAAGGTGTTGAAGTGTTTTGTGTGCAAGTTTGTTTTTGCACCACCCTTTGGTTTTGTCTGAAGACTGAGGCCGGTTTACAGAAGACTGCGGAAGGAAACTCAAACTTGATTCACAGCACCATAGGGGTTAAACAGGGCTGCCCTTTGTCTCCAACTCTTTTCGGGCTGTACATTGATGAGGTTTCGGATTTTATTGATAGAGGAGAGGGGAGAGGTGCTTCCTTGGCAGGAGCTTGGATACCACTGCTTATATATGCTGATGATATAGTCCTTTTAGCACTCTCCAGAGGGGATGTAGAGACATTTGGATGCACTACAGGCCTACACGAAGGCCAGGGACCTCACGGTCAACCTGGGCAATACTAAGGTTATGATTTTTAATACCTCAACGCAGTGGATTAGTAGATCAGTACTGGGTTTCATTTATAGAGGGAAGACTATGGAGCAGGTTACCTCTTATGTATATCTGGGAGTCCTATTCAGGGGCCCAACTTTTTCCATGCGAGCAGCCGTTGAGGCGAGATTGACACGAGGATATGCTTCCCTAGGGATGCTAGAGAAGATGTGCTCACAGGAACAGTTTCAGGAGCCCAAGACCAAATTATGGATCTTTGATACTTTGGTCTCCCCTACTCTACTATATAGTGCCCCCATTTGGGGACCGAGCCTAGAAGGGTAGATCATCACCGTCGCCGCTTGGGGGGCCCTATGATGGATGGGGGTCTATGGAGAGACCTCTTGTTATGATGATTGCTAGGATGATATGCAGTAAGCCATCAGTCCCACATGAGATCATTCGAGCAGAAATGGCTGCTGCACTACTCGTAGTAGAGGCTCTTACCATGTCAGTATCTTTCCTCCATAGTTTATGGGAGCTCCCTCGACACAGATATGCTAGGCTCGCTTTGGAGTCATCATGACAGCTTGCAGAAAGGGGAGATGAGACATGCTGGTATGCACAGATGACTACCTGGTTTGGTTTACATGGGATCTCGATGGATAGATTGCCACCTTTTCAGTACTCTCTAGACGCCCCTTCGTTGCTTTTGCACCAGTAAGAGGTGAACATAATCATCAGGTAGGATATTATCAGATTAGACACTGAGAGGACATGGGTATCACCAACGGGGCCTCTAGGGATGAAGCAGAGATCACTTGCTTCGCCTCACAGAGGATGGTTTCATCACTTGTCCGAGATACATGGACATACATTTGTCACATGGCATCAGATGCTTTATTGGTTAGATCCGCACTTCCTCTCATCAGTTGAGGATTGAGATAGGTAGATATGGACCACAGAGAGCACCGATAGAGCACTGTATATGTCAGCTAGGGCCAGAGACAGAGGAGCACCCGTCTATACCCTCACACATTCATGAGCCTCACGTGCCCAGAGATGCCTCTGAGTGGACACTTTCGTCCCCTCTTAGTAGCTTCCTAAGTTTCCCATGTTTCCCATTTTCCCATGTTACTCTTGATCTCTAGATTTATAGATCTTTAGATCTTTTCTCACTTTTTCTGTGACACACCATTGACATTTGTACTTCATCTGACCAGATTATTGTAACTTTTGGTCGCATAGGTCATTTTGGCCCTTCGAAGGCATTAATACAAATTTCATTTTCATTCTCTCTCTCTCTCTCTCTCTCTCTCTCTCTCTCTCTCTCTCTCTCCGTCTCCGTTTATACAGATCTGCATTGCATTCTTGTATACCCTACGCATATAGGTTGCATACTGAGCCTCTAGCAGTAGTGCTCCATCCATCACCCCCCCCCCCACTAGCTCAGTACTTTCATACTTTATTTCATGTTCATTTTGTCCTTTTTTTTTCTGGACATCCAGAAGACATTGACAGTTGTACATTGATTTGTCTCGCTTCTGTAGATTAAAAAAATTAAGGTTTTTTTTTTGATTTGTTGCTTTTTGGTTTTTTTTTGGGGACAAAATTCACTAATTAAAGCCTCATACGACACATTGAGAGTCTTCTAGGTTCTCTGCCTTGGCCCTCGAGCCTAAAATGATTGGCGAAGCATTAATAGCTTGGCACCGGCGCCACAAACGACATCTGCTCGAGGGGGAGATCTGATCTCCCGCCTATATTTATGTTTTTATGTGTGTTGAGTTATGGGTCCTCTACCGGGGTTGTCTCCCTAAATAGATATGTAATAAATGTTTATCATATGTGTTTGTACCGCTTTGTGTCATAAAAGGCCTTGTGTTATCCTTATCCCAATTAGGAGCCATGGGAGTGACTAAAGTGCTGGCCTTGTTGCCTTGATTGCATTATGTGATTGGAGGGCTATCATGACATGGGAGGTGTGCATGATGAGTTTGCTTCGACACATGTAATGGGGTCAAAAGGTAGTGTCTTTCTTTCATGTTAGGTCTCACCTCCTTTGTTCCGAAGGGGGATTGTTGAATATTCAGAGTCTTTATCTTGTCTGTATGTGTGTGAATAGTCCCTAAAAAGGTTGTGTATGTATAACGTATTCATGTGTATGTGTGCGTGAACACTTGCATAGGTGTGAACACCGCCTTATATCTCGATAATAAATGTGTGACGTGTCATGTGTTTGTGAGTGTGATTTGTTTGGGTCAAAAGATAAGGTTGTAAACCTACAAAAAGGCATTGTACTTGGTGATTAATTGATCAATAGAAGCATTACATTGTATGGTGCTATCTTTTGTTTTTTGTACTCTCTCTCTCTCTCTCTCGACCTACAGCTCTTTCTTTCTCTCTCTCTCTCTTTGGAACATGGCTATCTACTATCCTGCATGATCCATAGCCTAGTCTTGCAACAAACTCTAGTTCTACGTAAGTGAGCGGGGTGCCATAGCTTGTAGTCTGTGTCATGGATGATGGAGTCAGAGTTTGAAGCTTTGTGATTAGACTCTCATGGAGTTGAGGTTGCACCTTGGTTTTTGTTAAGTTTGGGAAACAACCTGAGCTTTCCATTGGTTAAATCTTTTTCTTCTCATGACGGGTCCAGTATGTTGCGTTTATTATGCAAAATTGCCAAGTCCAACGTGGTATCCAAGGCAGCTTGCTCGTTGAGGACCATCAAACAAGTTTCTCTCCTTTTAATGTGCTCAAGTGGATAGTACGGTAGAAAATGCCCATGTCAATGGTCATCTTGACATATCCATATGGGCATAGAACACATGGAATTGGGAGATGCACAGTCTATGTAGACCTAAGTTTTTGAAGACCGTTGTTTTCAAAGGTGTTTAAATTCAAAATAGTGGTATTGTCTTTATGCAGTTGCAAACATTGCTATGGGCTATACCTTGAGTCCACCATCAAAGATGTCGTTGAAGTGCATGCAGAATCTTACATCAACTCTAGTACTGCATGACATACAGGTACAGAAGGACTTGAAAAGATTGTTGGAGGAAGGCCTCTCCAAAGATCTCCTCCGGTGGATTGTAATAACACCTAGTCTACGTACGGCTCACACTGTTGTCTGGCTTTGTGCAATACCTGAATTAGAAGAAAGGGTTATAGAATCCTTTTGGCATCTCAAACTAGGATGGCGAGGAGGTTTTAAGCTAAATATGCACTCAGTTGTTATGGAAAAAATCTATGAACTTTTGTTAGTAGGTAACCACTACTAGGTGAGACTCTCAATGCCCGTCTTTGCTTTACCCAGGGCATACACATCCCATAACTACCTCATATGGTGTTCTTAATACTGGAAGTGTTTTTCCTCCTGTTGAAGCTTATGTATGCGTTGACTGGTTTTTGAAGCATTCCAAAATCTTTATTTAGTCAGTCATTTTGATGTAGTTTTTTTACTTAAACAGGCTGCTGCAGCCATGGTGACTCCAGAATGGGCTGCCGCTTTTGCATCACCCCCAGCAGCAATGGCCCTTGCCATGGCTGCTGCTGGAGCTGGAGGAGGTGATTTGAACACGTCTAAAGGCAGTCATCAGAAGCGTGAATTTTCAGCTCTTGAGAGAAAGACCTCACGACTCCGCAGTTTAACTGCTTTTCAAAAGCTACCTGAATCACCTGGAAAGCCTGTCCCCCCTCCTAAAGATAAGGCAGGGGCCAAGGCTGCTGCTATGGCTGCAGCTCGGGACCAAGAACGTGCAGCGAAAATTGGTTCTGGGCGGGGCCTTGGAGCTGTAGCAATGGCGTCTTCTGCACAGAGGAGGACTAGCAGTGATAGGGATCGAGCCAAAAGGTGGGGCATTTTGGAGTCAATGCATACTGCATGGATAGAGTGTGCTGCATTGTCACCAGGAGTTGGACATGATCTTCCAGACAAAGAGGGCAATGTTGCAAGCCTCAAATTATTTTTGTCTTTATCAGAAATGTTGGAGACTTCCCGAACTTTGCAACACTTGGAGGTAGTGAGATTTGACTTGTGCCTAGGTTTTGAGCGCAGAGTTCTATGCCTCCCGTGAATTGTGTGTATAAGGGGGGGGGGTGATTATTTTGTGTCATTGCAGGCCAAAAGATGCATGCTTCTCTTTGCAGCTGACGAGAATGACAAAACAGTGGGAGTTCATGCATGGCGGTTACTTGTAAGGCACCTTTTAGAAATGGAAGCACTATTCGGGCCAATTGCTAGCAAGCTTTTAAGCAATCAAAGAGTCAGTGCTTGCTCCTCTTTTGGGTGTTTCTAATTTTACTATTTCGTTTAGTGTTAAATCTGACAGCCATATCTGGCAGATTTTTTGGAAGCTCGATCCCATGGAAAATGCCATGAGAATGCGGAAGAGGTTGAAGCGAAACTATAAAGGTACGGACCACCATGGAGCTGCAGCTGATTATTTGGAAGTACAAGCAAGCGTTGAGAACAGTGATGGTTCCTCTTGCACCAGAGAAGAATGTGAAATAATCTCAAGAAGCACCCCTATCCCTACTGCTGAGGCTGCAAAGCTTTTCCCAGAGCAACCTGTGTTTGAGGAAGCAGGGGAGGATGAGACCTTCCAAAGTGATGCAGGAGAATTTGAGGATCGTAAAGAAGACAAAGAGTATCGCCTCAGTATTTCTTCAAAACAGTCCTTTTCTGATGACAATGCAGTCATGGGATTGAGTACAGGGCCATCTGCAAGCTTGGCTTCAGCTACAGCAGGAATCACGCGTATGGGAGTGACTGATTCTCATGAGAAGCTGCTTTTGGAAATCCCAGCATTAATGGTTCAGCCTTTGAGAGTATCGAAAGGAATTTTCCAAGTAAGATAAACTATTTTCTGTTTTTACACCTTTCTGCCATTCTTTGCTTTGTTGAACGGTCCTTTCGCTCAGACAGTAACATGGTTGTGTCAGGTGACGTCTAGACACATTTTCTTCACATTGGATAATGATGCACTTATAGATCAGCCTGAGAATGAGGCAACAGAGGAAACCATGGTAAAGGAGGAGGGAAGGGAAAGAATATGGCCCCTGTCTGCGTTGAGGGAGGTGTACAGCAGAAGGTTTGTAGTGTTGTTTTATTGGTGGGGTTTACCTTTGTTATGATATGCATACTTGCTTGCAGGGCAAATTTTGTTGAGTAGTTATGCATGCTTTTTGGGGCGGTGTGAGTGGAAAGGAGGGAGAGAAGAAGGGAAGGGGGAGGGGGGGTATGGAGGCGGGGTTTCTCTGGTGTATGAGTCAAGCTGCCTCCATATCCTTTCTATAGCCACTCCATATGACTTGATGTGCTTAACAAATCATGTTGATGCTGTATTGTCTTGTGGATGACTACCATGAGGTTATAAATTGCACCTTCTTATAAGGTGAATTTCGGCATGTTCTTGGATTCATCTAGGTATATCTTTATGCTGTATTAGCGGACATGCAAATTTAACATCGTGAAGTTTTCATCCAAGTTGCAGCCAGTTGATATTGTGTTAATTCTTTCTATCTTTAGTGGTGCATATGCCCTATACCTTTTTGTTGTGATAATTCTTTCTAGTTGTTAAGATCCTTAGTGCTAGGCTTCATTATGGTTGAGTCTGCCTTGTATCTTTGGAGCTTTGACAGAAACTTACTACATAGACCTTTTTATGAATGTATGCTTTTATGTGCGTGTGCGTGCGTGCATGGGGGGTGTGTGTGGGAGCATATATTGATACCAAGCTCTACACCCACTATTGAGCACTGATGACGTTAGTGGGGATGTCGTAGTATCTAGTCCATACTAGACATGGTGGAGTTGATGGTTTATTGTCTTGTGGATGACTACCGTGAGGTTATAAATTGCACTTTCTTATAAGGTGAATTTGGGATTCATCTAGGTATATCTTATGCTGTATTAGCGGCATGCAAATTTCACCGGGTGAAGTTTTCGTCCAAGTTGCAGCCAGTTGATATTGTATTAATTTTTTCTATCTTTAGTGGTGCATATGTCCTGTCAACTACCTTTTTGTTGTAATAATTCCTTCTGTTTGTTATGATCCTTAGTGCTAGGCTTTGTTATGGTTGAGTTTGCCCTATAGCTCCGGAGCCCTGACAGAAACTCAGTACACAAACCTTTGTATGAATGTATGCTCTTATGTGCGTGCGTGCGTGCGTGCGTGTGTGTGTGTGTGTGTGGGAGCATTTTTTGTTTCCAAGTTCTACACCCACTATTGGGCACTGATGACGTTAGTGGGGATGTTGTAGTATCTAGTCCATACTATGGTCGTAGTATCTAGTCCATACTATGCATGGTGGAGTTGATGGTTAATTGTCTTGTGGATGATTACCACGAGGTTATAAATTGTGCTTTCTTATAAGGTGAATTTGGGCATGTTTCTGGATTCATCTAGGTATATAAATAATTTGTGTGATCGTTTAGACTTTAGCACTTGTAGTTATACAGGGCCTGAAACTCCCAACAAATTTGAAAAGGCACCATTGTTATCAGCAGGAGAGTAGTCAGTGGCACATTTGCAACGGAGGTTGCTCTGCCCGGTCCTTGCAAGAGACTGGGTTTACAGTGCGGGCACCTGCGCAAATGAACTAAGAAGTCACCTGGGCAATGAAGTGGATGACAACACATGGTTTCTCTGTAAATGCTTTGCCACCATCTCATTATTGTGGAAGACACTTCCATCAAGGATGAGCCTATACCAAGATCGGTTTGTAAAGCGACGACAGAAGGGTTTATGCATATGGCATGTCAACTAAAATTCATGTCACATGTACTGAGGATCTCCATGGGCCAGTTGACATAGGCTTTACATGAGGCTGGGAAGAATGGCCATGAGTTTGCAAAGTGATGACAGAAGGGTTTATGCATATGGCATGTCAACTAAGGTTCGTGTCACATGCACTAAGGATCTCTATGGGCCAGGTCACATAGGCTCGCTCAACCTCACGCAATTCACATACCGTGCATGTTTGCACTTCTCGGTTCTCACGTTTGGATGGCCATTCTCCCCTGCCTCAAAGTAGCCTTTCAATGCCCAGCATATTATGAGATTGGAGTCCACTTTCATTCCCTGTTGAGTCATAGAGCTTGAGGATCAATGGTTGTGGCACTCTTTCTTGCATTAGATACAGATACACGGAGACTGGCTCATGATGGAACAAAGGAGGCAAGACGAACAAAGCCATTGTGGGTCGCTCCTTAACATCTTTCTTCTAGAGCATTTGACAACACTGAGCTTGAGAGATGGATGATGATGAGGAGACACAAGCGCACCAGATTAGGGCATGCAGAGGGAGATTGCAGCCACGAGTTTCCATTTTGAAATCCAAACACCTAGCTACTGTTAGACGCCCACCACAATAAATCTAGAAGAAGAGACCACCCACCACACATGAAGACACGCCTTACTCATGCATACTCTAGGTTCCAGTTTTACATTCTTGTTATGACTACTTTGCGGTAAGTAGTTGTCAGTTTTTAGTTTTATTATTTTCATATTATATGGCACTGTGCATATTGATTGTATATTGCTGAACCACCATTGTCGCAAAGACCTATTGTGGTCTTTTGTCAGATATTAATGTCTTTCTTTTTGTTGTTTCTTTCGCTTGGGGTTTGGGCGTGTGTTCTCCATTTTGTTTTAAAAGTATTTTTCCCATTTTATATACCATTCATGAGCTTGGATATATTTAGATCTTGAAAGGTATTATGTCTCTCTGCATGTGTATTTGTGTTCATAAAAATATTTTTTCCCAATTTAACTTCCGTTCATAAGCTTGGATATACATATATATCTTAATAAATATCAATGATTGTTTCTTAATCTTTCTCTGAATGCCTTCAATTGCAGGTATTTACTTCGAAGAAGTGCTTTGGAGTTGTTTATGGTCGATAGATCAAACTTCTTTTTCAACTTCGGGGTAATTAATACTTATAATATCAATTTAAGGGATCCTTTAAGTGCTTATATGGCAATGAAGGATCGTATATGGTTTTCAGCTTTCTCAAGCTTCTTTCTTTAACTTTGAGCAGACAGCAGATGGAAGAAGAAAGGCATATAAAGCTCTTGTGCAGGCTCGACCTCCGTTTTTGAACAATGTATATGCTGGAACACAGGTAAAGCAGAAGTCGAAGCTAAAAGAAAAAAGCTGCATCAATGTGTGTTAAATTCTTGTGTCTGGAGTTCAGTTCTTGATATGCTTGATAATAAGTCCTTTTTATTCGCAGTAATAAGTTTTTTTTCCTTGTTTTCTAGAGGCCAGAGCAACTGTTAAAACGAACACAGTTAATGGAACGCTGGGCACAATGGGAGGTACGTAAGAACTTTGAAGCTTTTGTAAAAGATGGATGACATAATCTCATGTTCACTGCCCACCATTTTTGTCCTGTCAAGTATTAGCAATGAAATTCTTTTGAGCAAGGTATTTTTGGGTAAACTTGATATGAATCCAGTCCCAATTAAAAAAGGAAAATCAAGGACATTCTTATGTTCAAGCTTCCAACCATAGAAGCTTAAAGATGAGTTTGTTTCCTAGTCTTTTGTCCTCTATGGAAAATGTTGCAAGGTTTTAAATAAATACATTTTTGCACGATCTAAATGAACTATGGAAACTCATTACAATAGGAAGTACTACGTCCACGTAAGGGATATGGTAATAAGTATGATAGCATTAAATTGGGTGTACGCTTTCAGAACGTCACAAGAAACAATCATTGTGAATCAGCTTGTGAATTATGCTTTGAAGTTTAAGGACTTACCCCTTTTTTTATGATGGGGTTTCAGATTAGCAATTTTGAATATCTGATGCAGCTAAATACACTTGCTGGAAGAAGCTACAATGACATCACACAGGTCTTATTGTCTTTCTTTCCACCCCCCCCCCCCCCCCCCCACAAGGAGTTGATCTTTCTTAGGTACGGTTGTTGGTTACCTTTGATTTTGCCCTAACAAGTGTTGTCTCTTACTTGGACAGTATCCAGTGTTCCCTTGGGTTCTTGCTGATTACTCATCAGAGTCACTTGACCTGGAGAATCCTGATGTATATAGAGATCTCTCAAAGGTAATGAACACTAGCTAACAAATGAGGGCGTTGCGATTGCCTAACCAGCATTTCTGTGCGTTCATGTGTGTGGGCGTGTGTTTTATCTTTAGTGCCAGTCTTCATCATGACTTAGTCTGCCCTTCTCCTCTGGAGAAGTGATAGAAACTGAAGAAGTTGGTATATCTATTAAGGTTCAAACGTTTATTCTTGTGCAGCCCGTTGGAGCCCTCAACTCTAGCCGGCTGGAGAAATTTTTGGAGCGATATGATAACTTTGATGACCCAGTGATTCCTCGATTCCACTATGGTTCACACTATTCAAGTGCTGGCACGGTTAGGTGACCCTTACCTCGTACTTTGATTTGATTGAAGCAACACTGATTGCTTTTTTTTTAATGTCTGGAGGTCTTTTTTTTGAGTGTTTGGACTAAGTTTAGAACTTTCAACTTGTCTTCTGCTTTAGTTTTGTATCTTCTGATTGTTGTAAAAGAGGCCAACTTTACTATCAAACGGTGAGATTGATAGCCTTAAGGTTGGTAGTACGAGGAGATGCGAATCATGCATCCTTACGCAATCACCATACCAATCCCTGGAAAGCCTTTCCACATACTCCAAACCGTGATTTGGCATGATTCCTTAGGATAGTTGGTGTGATAATGAATGTCAAAACTTAAGTGGATTAGAAAAACCACTGTAGGGAACCACAAATAGTGAGACGAGACATAAAATGGTCCTCCATCAATAGAAAAACCAAAGGCTCTTGTTGACTTTCCTCTAACAATGAGTCTAAAGAGGCTTGGATGGACCTTTTCCAGTAGAAATCCTCTTTCCCTGTTGCTGATACTTCTTATGCCAAGAGGCTCCTTTATATACCTAACCAACCCTCCCTAGACCTCTCACAGATCCCACACCTTACCACATTTCTCTTTACCATAACCACTGTGAGGGAAGCTATAGTGAGGCTTCATAATGGCAGGGCTAAGGAATACGAGGGGCTTTTGATTGAAAATTTCAAACATTGAGCCTGTCGTTGTCCTTTTTGCAAAAACCCACCTTGAAGGCACTGCGTAGTGAAATTTAGGCTCTGGACTCTTTGCTTGTAAGTTTATTCAAACCTTCAATGAGAATTTTCAATCACGAAACAGGTGACAAAGTGAAATGTTTGATTGTCATGATGGAAAATGGCAAAGATAGGCAAACGCTGCACATTCTATACATTTACAGGGATCTTAGGATGTGTTTGGGCCAATTATGGGAAATTTCTGGGACTTTTGAGAAATTCCTTAGGTTCTTTTGATTCTGAGTTCCCTGCTGCTGTAGCCTGAAATTTTTTGGTTTTGGGTGGTTTCCATTTTACTTTTATTCTCTTGAAGAGGCTTCTTTATGTGTGCACTTTTACCTTTCTTGAATGGAAACTCTTCTTTAGCTGGGGGTGTATTTGGCAAGTGAGGTGGCTCCCCAGTTCCACCTCTTGCCCCATGCCATTAGGTATTGATAATGTCTGTGGACTGGTGTCATGCTCATCTCGTCATCTAAAGCGGTATTGAACAGATGAATGAAGAGCACTACAAATTGGTCTCTTAAAGTGCTACGTATAAAATTTTTTCCCCTTTTCAAAGTGGAGTATATATCCATTTCGATGTGCAGAAAAGCTCCATTTGACAAACGAGTAGCGCGTAGCCTGCTGACCCCTGCGCCTCCCCCATCGCTGTCGCCGCCAGCCTTCCCAGCCTCCCGCCTGTCCCCGCAGCCCCTCCCCTCCCCCGCTTTCTTCCCGCCTGCCCCCCTCAGCCCCCCGCCTGCGCCGCCAGCCTTCTCAGCCCCCCGCCTCCCTCTTCCGCGCCGTCCTCTTCTTCCCCCCCCTTCGCCTTCCCTGCGCAGCCCCCCCTCGCCCTCCTGCCTCCGCCTCCCCCCCCTGTTTTCCGCCTCCTTCCTTTCTTCCCCCCCTCCTCGCGTCGTCGGCCTCTCTGCCCCCCGTCCCTGCTTCTCCCCTTCTCCCCGCCTCGGCCCCCCGTTCCCCTTTTTTCGGCGATTTCCGCGTAGTGGAGAGGTTTTTTCTTGGGTTCGTCTCTTTGATTCAGCCAGTACCTGGTCTTTTCCCTTAGGAGGACTCCATGGCAGCCTCTCCGTCAGCCCCGACCGATACAGGTCTTCGATTAGACTTCTCAGATGCAGAGCAGCAGCTTCTCGTGTCCTCCGTTTCTTCCTTGGAGGCCTCTTCCTTGGTTTGCAAGGTGGTGGGTAGCCGCCCAATGCGGAGAGAGCTACGCGACCTACTGCAGGGTAGCCTCATTGGCGAGACTGCAAGAATCGTCAGCGTGGATTTTTTAGGCCGCGGCTACTACCAGGTGGAGTTCGAGTCCCCTCCAGCAGCCCAGAGGGTGCTGGCTCAGAGCCCCATTGCCCTACGCTCCTCTCGGGCGTTCTTTGCACGATGGACCCACGGTTTCGACCCATCGTCTGATCCACTGGCAGGCGCGACTGGATTCCCCATCACCGTCTACTTTCCAGGTCTCCGAAGGGAGTACTTGCCCCTCTTGCCGTCCATAGGCAGGGCTTTCGGGCAAGTGGTGGAGGTGCCACAGACCGCGGCCTCAGTGGTTGCTCGGGCAGCAGGACTCCCGGCCATTCGTGTTGTGGTTCCGTCACCAGAGTCCCTCCCGAAGACGATCCTCCTCCCTTGTCTTTCTGGAGGACATCTGATACAGCGCGTGGAGTATTCGGGCCTCCCCGGCCAGTGTTTCATATGTCGGGAGATGGGCCATCTCGCACGCGCATGCCCCCGCAAGGGGGTTCATCCTTCACGCTATGCGGCCTCTGGACCCACTGCAGGAGACCCGAGAGGTGGCCATCCACCTCCGAGACCGGACATCCCTGGCTCGCCACAGCAGGCACCACCATCGGACGAGCAGGCTCCAGCGGAGAACGCCGCGCAGACCCAGGAGACTGGCGGCTGGCAGGAGGTTCGCCGGCGGAAACGCCCGGCCCGCAGGGACCGTCGTAGACGCCAGCAGGCAGCTCCGGCTGGCGGACAGGCTGGTGGACAGGCGACTCCGGCTGGCATACAGGCACCTACCCGCATTTATGCTCCAGTCAGGGATAGGCGGCCTGCAGGTCCCACCCCGATGGACGAGGATTCAGACTCAGTGCCCGTTGTTGAGGCCGATGGTGGAGCCTCTCACGTGGAGACACCACTCCCGCCTCCCCCCCCGGGGGGCCCCGCCCCCTCCTTGGAGCAGTTTCCTGAGGATCCCCGGCCGCTCTCTGCGACCCCCGGCTCCCCTCCCCCCCACCCGGAGAGCTCTCTTTCCTCCCCCCCCTCTCCCCCCCTCTCCCTCTCCCCCCCCGCCCCCCCCCTCCCTCCTCCCCCTGCGGCCCCCCCTGACTCCTATCCTCTGGCAGATGCCTTTCCATCCTCCACTCGCTCTCCCCCCTCCTCGCCGCGAGCCCCCATCCCCCCTTCGGCCTCTCCAGGATATTTCGCCAGACCACCCGCTGCCCCGGGGCAGCGCAGCGGGGTAGGCCAGAGTTCAGTCCAGCGGCTGTTTCACCGCCTCTCCGGGCCGGTGGAGATGGCGATCCTAGCTTCGCCCGCCACAGAGTTCTCTCCAGCCTCCCCTGGGGGGCCCCCACGAGTGATGGGGCTACCAGTGGATTACAGTTTTTTCAGGTGCCTCCAGCTGGATGCTGGCCCATTCGAGACACTGGTCGCGCCCTTGCGAGTTTGTGTGGTGTGCCATCCCTCTCGTTCTCCTTCAGTGGTGAGCAGCATGGTGGCCTTCTCCTTTCCTCTTAGCGTTGCCCCAGACATAGCATGGGACTGCAACTCTGTAGAGGAAGTTCTTCGTGACCAGATACTGGAGTTTTCTCACCACTTCAGTGACTTGGGGCTCACGGACTTATTGCAGACCCGACTACACTCAGCCCGCATGAGCCTGTTTGGTATAGGAGATTGGCGGGTGGATCTGGTCCACACATCAGTTGAGGCGGTGCTATTGATTCTCCTCCATGCCGCCCCGAGGGTGCAGCCTACCTTTCGATATTTATATGCAGAGGAGTGGTCTCACGCCTATGCTCTGGACAGGGCGAAGGCGGAGTGGAGCTGGACACAGACTCAGGTCACCCTCTTTCTGGAGAGACTCCGCACCCGGACAGACAGTGACTACTCTCCTTCCAAGCCGGCGCCCAAGACTCACAGAGTGGAGGGCAGATCATCCGGCTGAGAGGGGTGAGCCAGTGGTGGCTGCTTCACTTGCCACAGCTCATCCATGAGGATCCTCTCATGGAACATCCAGGGTCTCGGTGGACGTCGCTGCTACATTGGTCGGGGCAGACTTCGCCAGGAGATCCAGAGGGCTCTCGTTGGAGGACCCATAGATATCCTCTTCATCCAGGAGCACCACCTCTCTGCCGGGCGTACCCGCACCTGCGGGAAGATCTTGCCAGGCAGGAGTCACACTTTTTGGTCCCCGGCATATGGCCCCCAGGGAAATCAGGGTGGAGTATGCATTTCAGTCAGCGAGCAGCTTCTTTCCGAGGTTGTGGACTCTGGCACCCTGGTTCAGGGTCGCGCGCAGTGGATCATCCTTCGGGTTGGGGAAGATCGCATTGGCTTCCTCAACTTCTACGCCCCTAACGGGGCATCCGGGAGAGCTGAGTTCTGGAGCACCATTAGGCAGTCCCTCCCCTTGGCAGACCACTGGTGCCTAGGAGGGGATTGCAACATGCTGGAGGATGCAGAGGACAGGCTGGGGGGCAGCCAGGAGACCATTCATGGGCCAGAGCTCGCTGCGTGGGAGGAGCTTGTGCTACAGGTGAGAGGCCAGGATCCGTGGACCCTCCCGGAGTTTGGCAGGTTGCAGGGGAGTCTCTCTTTCTCGCGCTCGGATAGACGGGCCACAGGAGTTAACCTCTCTCGCATCGATAGGTTCTACATTGATGAGTGGGCTTGTGATAGAGGTGGCACCGTGGGCATACTTGCAGGCTCCTCGCTTTCAGACCACTTCCCAGTGCTTCTCCAGATTGAGGACCCTACGAGAGGAGAGCGGGGCCAGAGCGTCCGGATTCCAGATTGCCTCATAGAGGAGCCTGAGATCGCGATCAGAGTTGAGCAGGTCTGGCAAGAGCTGCAGTTCAGGAGAGGATCGGCAGCTAATGATCTTGCCAGTGGCTTGCTGGAGATCAGTCGGATGCTCAGACTGGCTGCCTTGGACCGTCTGGAGGCCTTCAGAGAGCAGGAGAGGAGCCTTCGGAGGAGTCTAGCGTCCCTTCAGAGACTCCAGGAGAGAGATCCTCTGAGCCCCTGGATCTCAGAGCAGATGGAGACAGCCCGCACTGAGATCAGATCCATCGAGGAGAGGCGGGTGGAGTTTCGATTCCATGCTCGGGCTTCTTTTTGGACTCAGGCTGGAGACAGAGTGACTCGGGATTTCTTTGAGGCGAATGGGCCTCGATTCAGACGAGAGGGTCTCAGGCGGCTTCGCCAGGCTGATGGCGAGGTTGTGGTGGATCCCCCCAGGGTTCGGGCGATAGCCACAGATTTTTACAGGGATCTTCTCTCTGCTGAGCCAGCAGACGACAGGGTGAGAGAGGCTAGGGGGGCGGTCTGGAGCTTCACGAGACCGGTTGTGCCGGTCCATTTGCAGCACTCCCTTCTCTCCCCTTTCTCGGATACGGAACTGGAGGAGGCTCTGCAGGCATTACCTCGGGGCAAATGCCCAGGAGAGGATGGTCTCTCAGTGGCTTTCTTCCAGAGATACTGGGGCCTCCTTCATAGGGGCTTCAGATTGGCACTCCAGGAGATTATGGAGACGGGAGTCATGCCGGACAGCATGGCAGAGGGGTTGATCCACTTGATCCCCAAAGAGGGAGGAGACAGACTGGAGATTAGACAGTGGAGACCGATCACCCTGCTAGGCACGGCCTACAAGGTCCTAGCTAAGGCGATCAGCAGGTGGCTTCAGCCTCACCTTCCGGACATCATCCACTCCACGCAGACAGGCTTCATCCAGGATAGGAGCATTCTGGATAACATTTTCTCTTTCTGGGAGGCTACGGCTTTGGCTAGATTTCGACAGGAGGATCTGGCGCTGCTCCTTCTCGACTTTGAGAAGGCATATGATCGGGTGGACTGGGCCTTTCTGGAAGGCACTATGGAGAGGATGGGCTTCCCCCCTCAGTGGATTCGTGGGGTCTCTGCACTCTACACTTCGGCTCATAGCCAGGTGCTGATACAGGGCGTGTGCGGAGAGAGGTTTCAGCTCTCGCGCTCGGTGCGGCAGGGGTGCCCCTTGGCGCCCTTTCTTTTTCTTTTTGTGGCGGAGGCCATGAGCACCTTCTTGACGGCACAGGATACAGGTTTGAGGGGCCTCCAGCTTCCCATCCGCACCTCGGAGGAGCTCCTAGACTCGGAGTTTGCGGATGACACTGCTGTCTATCTTCAGGGAGGTGAGGAGAACCTCCGCCGCTTCGCCTCAGCCATGGACAGGTTTTGCAGAGCTTCGGGCGCTTTGATCAACTGGCACAAGTCGTGTGGGCTGTGGGTCAGTTCTATGCCCCCCCCCGACTTGGAGGCCAGTTGATGGTTTTCAGTGGCTGCCCCCCGGCACTACAGTGCGTTATTTGGGATGCTATGTGGGCATTGATATATCTCCGGAGCAGCAGATAGCCCCCCTTCTTCTGAGTATTCGGAAGAAGCTTCTGTATTGGAGTACCGCTCGTTTATCTCTGGCTGGCCGAGTAGTTGTGGCCAACCAGGTTCTGCTCGCTACCATGTGGTACATCACTTCTTGCTGGGCCTTCTCTCGGGCGTGCATTGGCCAGGTGCAGAGGCTCATCAGGAACTTTCTTTGGTCCGGAGGCGACGGGCGACCCGCCAGGGCCAAGGTGGCATGGGCTGTGATCACTCAGCCGAGGGAGAGAGGCGGCCTGGGCATTGTAGATCCTATTTGCCAAAGTCGTGCTCTGCTTGGCAAGTTGGTAGTTCGTGGTCTCCTGCCAGGCGCTGAGCCGTGGTGGAAGGAGTTTCTTGTTTCCAGGATGCTCAGCCGCACTCCTTCTCTTAGCGGCCCCTGGACCCCCAGCATCAGGTGGATCTTTACGGAGCAGCGATCCAGAGGAGTGGGCCTTGGCTTTAAGGAGCGTTTTGCAGCCAGCCTTCTGAGGGCCTGGGCGCATCTGAGGCCGTCCCTTTTCCAGACTCCCCCGGGCACCGATGAGGAACGCTTGCGGCAGCCATTGATCTGGAACCCCTTGATTCGACTTCCGAGTGGCCATATGGTTGGCTCGCGGTCTCACGTGTCGTGGGGCCCGTTGAGCTCCGGCCCGGCCCAGTCCCTAGACGACTGGATATGTTTTCAGCAGTTGCCTCCAGAGGTTCAGGAGAGGAGGCTCAGTCGGATGAGGGGCAGAGAGTTGATGAGACAGGACATTGAGGCGGCCATCCCCCGGGAGTGGCGGACCTCAGTACAGGACCCTCCACCTCCACAGTGGATGGGTGTCTTTACTCGGCATGAGATCCTTCTAGCGGTCTGCGGCACAGCGGAGAGCGTCTCCCCACTCACTTTCGAGGTGGGAGAGGATGGCCAGCTCCAGAGGACACGACTGGATTTGGATGGGCTCCAGGGTTGTATTCTCCAGAGGGTATGGGTGGTCGGCTTTCATCAGAGGCAGTGGTATGTAGACCCCTCACCGGCCTCGATAGGGGAGGACTGCTCTTGGAGATTATGGGCGTGGGACAGCAGGCCTCTTATTCGCCTCCAGTGGGATCCAGGTGAGTGGTTTTGGCGAGATCCCTACTCGGCCCCTACCAGCCCTGCCATCCCCTTCTTTCAGTACACAGCGAGGCTGGGGCGGCGGATTCAGAGACACAGGATAGCGAGCACCCCGGCAGCGGCCGAGCATTGGCGGCGACAGGGGCTCTCTCCTGCCTTTCTTAGGGACTTCTGGCAGCGCCTTTGGGCCAGTTTCCGGACCCGGAAGGTGACGCTTTTTCTCTGGCTCACAGCGCATAGAGGATTGGCTGTGGGGGCTTGGCTAGCTTTTGGCAGACACCCAGCGTCCTGCCCTCGGTGCGGCCATGCACAGGAGTCACAGCGGCACTGCTTATGGGATTGCCCACAGGCACAGCAGGTCTGGCAGCGCGCTCTCAGGATGGTTTTTGCAGGCTCACCAGGTGAGATGTTGGTGACGTGGGGTGCGGTGGCTTGGGCCACGGACAGCGGCCCTGCACTTGGATATGAGGACGTCCCTGGTAGTGTGACCATCCAGGTCTCTGACAGGGCGATGGCGGTGGTTCCGACACCAGACTTCTCTTCGGCAGCCTCTCAGGAGGGGGTTGGGCAGAGATGGGAGATGATCAGCAGCATGACGGCCTGGCACATATGGAGAGCCCGATGCAGGGAGGCCATTGACCACCAGGCGACCCCACCGGCGGAGGTCATACAGGCCCTCTGGGTGGACATCATTCACACCTTGAGAGGACACTGGGGGAAACTCCAGGGCGACTCGGATCGCATGAGAGGGCGCCGCAAGGCTTTCCTCCGCACTTGGCAGCCTGGTCCTTTCCTCACCGCCGCGAGGGACGAGGATGTCACTTGGCACTATAGACCGCCAGTTTGGCTTTTCTCACCTCCATCATGTATTACTAGGTAGCCCCCCCCAGAGAGCGGCCAGCCACGGGGGGGAGCTCAGGTGTTCATTGTGTTTTTTATCCCTCCTTGCGAGGTGAGCTTTGTAGCCATATGGCGTTTTCTCATTAACTAATAGAAGGATCGTTTTTCTCAAAAAAAAAAAGTATATATCCATTTCATTTTATCTAAGTGCATTTCATTTTTAGTCTTCTTTGTTTTTAAATAAAGTATGTTTCCGTATTGTCATATTTTAGTGTGCTTCATGTTGTGCTAGTCGTTTATTTTCTTGAATGCTTCATTTGGGTTTCATTCATCCAACACAAACACAATCTTTTGTGTCTTTTCCTGAATAGGTGCTTTATTATCTGGTTCGCCTGGAACCATTTACAACCCTCTCTATTCAGTTGCAAGGGGGAAAATTTGATCATGCCGATCGCATGTTTGGTGATATTGGATCAACTTGGAATGGCGTCTTGGAGGACATGAGTGATGTGAAGGAGTTGGTATGTGTTTTTGTTCCCTACCAAGGGCTGAAGAAAAAAAGATGAATATGTTTGCTAGAAATTTGGTATAGCTTAGGGAAGACCTTGGCATGTGCCCTGTCTTCCATCTTTTCAAATGTTTTGAAGAGTTGGTTTATGTGGCATATTTTTAGTACATTAGCAGGTGGTTACATTATTTGTGTGGTGGTGAGCATGCGTTCAAGTTGACACCACTCAACATGTTTGAGTCTCATTTTCTTTGCACGTTGGGCAACCCAGGTTCCTGAACTGTTTTATTCACCAGAAATCTTAATGAATGTCAATGACATCAGCTTAGGGAAGACTCAGAAAGGCGAGAAGCTAGGTAAGTCTCTCTTTTGTGGAGGTTCTATTTTCCGATTGAGAGTTTGTGAGGATCTTGATTACTCTGGATAATATGGCAGGGGATGTCAGACTTCCTCCTTGGGCAACAAGTCCTGTAGATTTTATCCAAAAGCACCGTGCAGCTCTTGAGAGCCAACACATTTCCGCACATCTCCATAACTGGATTGACCTGATTTTTGGGTCAGTAAGTCCTCCAAAGTATACTTTTTGGTATCTTCTGGTTGTGTTCCTTGTCTACCCTCAGAAAATAAAGCAAATGGAACTCTACTGCTTATGTTCTTTTGCAGGTACAAACAAAGGGGGAGAGATGCTGTTGCTGCTAACAATGTGTTCTTCTACATGACGTATGAGGGTGCAGTAGATATAGATAAGATAAGCGACCCGGTAAGCTGTCCTGCAAACCATGTTTCCTTCTGCACTGTTTTTAGGGATGTAGCAAACCAGGACTAGGCAGCTGGTTGTAGTTACTTAGATGGCATGATGCCAGATAAATTCATACTCTTCAAGTTGTCCTGCCTTTGTTTTCTTTCAAATGGTGTAAAAGAATTAGGATGTTATGTCCGCGAGCATGTATCCTGGGGTCGAAGGGTTTGGCTTCCTGGGTCAAGGACCTGGAATCAATAACCACCAGCCTACACCTGCTGGAGGTACCTTAACCAAACGATATATATCCACCAAAAAAAAGGAATTTAGGGCATTATTATTTAGTGTTTTTTTCTTTTTGCATTGCATCTATGATCTGAGGGCTCAGTAGACAAGTATCACAGCCATTTCCACTGGCTATTGTGTGTGAAATTTTTTTCCTCAGTCCATTCACATCTTTGTGCCTTGAAACTAGGAGCTACATGTTGTAACATGTTTTGGGAATTGTGGTGCAGGTCATCAGAAAAGGGACTCAAGACCAGATAGCCTACTTTGGGCAGACACCATCTCAGCTTTTGACTTCCCCTCATATAAAACGAATGCCGTTAGAGGAAGTCCTTCATTTGCAGGTATCTGTTAGATCATATATGCAGAAGGCCATGACTCATGTGTGGTAATGAAAAGGATGCAAAAGAACTGTGTTGTTCTATTCAATCATTGAAACAAAGGCAATCTTGAACTGTGCCAATTTCTTGTTTTCTCTACAGAAGTAAGTATGGTTATCAATATGGTGGGGTTATTGGTCTTGCATTGGACTGCTGATAAATATTTGCATGAAAGATTTGCAACATGTCCATGGTAATGCACCACCAAGTGCATCCACGTGAAACATATAAATCAATGGCCACATAGAGGATGGATCTGTAATATTTGTACAAACCCTGATGCCCATCGGGCATTCCCATCATAGTAACAGGAAACGGGGCTGTTTCCTAGCCAAAATTGAGGAAACTTGGTTTCTTTGAAGGCTTCGTTACCTAATCTCACCCAAGGGTTTTTCCCACACTTCTCTCCCGCTAAGTGTTGATTTTCCTTGTTCTCTGTTTCAAATTATGAGATATCCCAAGTTCCCCTCTATTTATCTTTTTTTTTTTTCATCATTTTGATTTACATCTACCATATAATATTAAAGAAGTGCCGTTTCGTAGGCATTTCCGTTTCCAGTTTCAAGCCATTTCCGTTGCAGAGACATCATCCGTTTCTGTTGCATGCAACTATGATTCCCATCGTTGCACTATTTAAGTTATCACAATGATAGGAAACAAGCGTGTGGTTGTCAAGCACTGCCCTGTTCTCCTTTTTGTGCTATCTATACAGATCTCTAACAGTTTCTCTTGCTTTCTTGTGCTCGTTTGCTTTTTGCAGACAGTTTTCAGAAATCCTTCAGCTACCCAGTGCTACACAGTCCCTTTATCTGAGCGATGCAATGTGCCAGCAGGTGCCATATGCACTACACATGAATCTGTCATCACTGTGGATATGAATGCACCTGCATGTTCTGTGGCTGTGCATAAGTGGCAACCACATACACCCGATGGCCAGGGTTTGCCATTTCACTTTCAGCATGGTAAACCAGCTGCCTCTTCAGGAGGTGGTGCTTTGATTCGTATGTTCAGTAGGCAAGCTGGATCAGGCTTCGCGGAATGGCGCTATCCCCGTGCAGTTGCTCTTGCAGCTCCAGGAGTAAGAAGTAGCCATGTTGTTGCTATCACCACAGATGCCCATCTTTTGACTGGTAAGTTTTTCTGCTCATGTCTGCCCGACATCAGTGGAACATTCCTTGCCAACTCTAAATTCATAGGTTTTCGTTTGGTTGCTGGTATAAGCTTACAGACTTGCTGCACACTATCTGGTAGCAGACATTAACTTGTGTGTCGATTTACTTTCAAGGTGGACATGCGGATAACAGTCTTAAGCTAGTGGCAGGCGACAATGCAAGAACATTGGAGACAGCATTAGGGCATTACGCTCCAATCACATGCCTCTCAGTATCCCCCGATGGTAGTATATGCCTGACAGGATCATGTGACTGCACAGCAATGCTTTGGAGAATTCACAGTAACTCCATTGCTAGTACCAGTTCATATAACAGTTTGTCAGAACCAGGACTGATGGCAGCTGCTGCTGCTGCTGCTGCTGCAAGCTCAACCTCTAATAAGGATAAGCTTGATGGGAGTGTTGTTGCAGAGGGAAGAAGAAAACAGATTGATGGACCATTGCATGTGTTGAGAGGCCATGTGGATAAACTGACTTGCTGCTGCGTCAATGCTGATCTGGATATTGCAGTTTCTTGCTCACCAACACGTGGTGTACTTCTGCATTCAATCAGAAGGGGCAGGCTTGTGCGTAGCCTGCCTCTGCAAGGAGTGGATGCTGTTGCATTGTCATCTGAGGGCATTCTCATTGTTTGGGATAAGACAAAGCGCAATCTATCAACTTTCACTATAAATGGTATTGCAATGGTCTCTTTAGATCTACCTGCTTCTGAAGGTGATGTTACAAGCATCATTGTGTCTACAGATGGACATTATGCTGTTGTTGGCACAAGCTGCACAAAGCATCAGCAGCCAGATACAAGTTGGTATGCAAACAGTTCCACAACATTGGATGTTTCCCATCAGAAGCTTGGTGAAGGTCAGGTGATTCCTTTCTGCTCATGTAGCAACATATCAGACTCGCATTCGGATGAGTGCAAGGAGGCGGGTAGTAAACAAGCTTCATGGGAACTTATTCCGTCCCCAACGATCATCCTGTTCAATATTCACACCCTTCAGGTTCGTTAAATTTGTGGCTTTGATTTGGAAAAGGTAGGTTCAAATGATATTGTGCTAATTCTTTCTATCTTTAGTGGTGCATTTGCCCTATCAACTACTTATTTGCTGTACTAATTCTTTCTATTTGCTACTTCCCTTAGTGCTAGGCTTCATTATGGCTTAGTATGCCCTGCATCTCCAGAGGTTTGACAGAAACTCACTACGAAGGGCTTTGTGTGAATATATGCTCTTATGTTGTGTGTGTGTGTGTGTGTGTGCGTGTGTGAGAGCATATCTTGATACAGAGTTCTACACCCACTATTGGGCACTGATGACGTTAGTAGGGATGTCGTAGTATCTAGTCCATACAATGCATTATGGAGTTGATAGTTATATAGTCTTGTGGGTTGACTACCATGAGTATATAACATGCACGTTCCTAAAAGGTGAATTTGGGCATGTTCCTGGATTCATCTAGGTATATAAGATAATTTTTTTTGCTTGGAGATCACGTTTGAATAATACTAAAAACATACTCTTATTTTCTCCTTTCTTCCGTTTATCTTTGTGCGTGCGTGTGTGTGTGTGTGTGTGTGTGTGTGAGAGAGAGAGAGAGAGAGAGAGAGAGAGAGAGAGAGAGAGAGATTAAGCATCTAGTGAAGACCCAATGGGCTTATGAGACCAAAGTGATACAATAATGTCCATGGCATATCTCATCATGGAATGGAAATTAAAACAGAAACAAAACATAAACATAGCTATCTCACTGGGGTTATACAAAAGTGTCCATGGAAACACATTATGGAATACTAGGAACATGAGAGCAGCATCAGCTCCCAGTAGATGGTATACCACTCTCCGAAATATCAAGCATGGGGCTAATGAGTATTGCCGAGCGGTCTCCCTCAGCTATGTCACGCGGAAAGGTAGCTCGATGGCGGTGGAGCATGTCCTGGATGTGGAGCTGATGAGGGGATTGTGGCCGGGGGGTGAGGGGTGAGGATCGAGGGGAGAGGGGTGTCAGGCACACTGGAGTGTGGAGGACTAGTCTAAGGCAACTCCTCTCGGGCGAGGTGGGTCCACAAGATCCATTGTATCGGTATGCCCCACCTCTTGGGTCCTGAAGAAACAGGTGATGGTTGGTTGGCGAGGGAGGGGGCGGGGTGGCTAGGGCCAAAGCTCTCTCAAGAAAGTGTACGCGCTCAGCTGTACTTGTGTCCACTTTTTGGCGGTGGGATGAAACCCATATTTGGCCAATCGCAATCCGCATGGCATGGGACGTGTGAACACTTAGCTAGCTTGACTGCAGGATGAATCCATCCTTAGTGAGCATGAAGTGATCTCTGTAGAAGTGCATCTTCGTTGGGAGCTTTGGAAGTGTGATCCATGTGCAATGGGTGTAGAGGTTGAGAAGATCTAACTGGATAACCCAGTGTGTATCCTCGTGAGAGAGCCGTAAAAAAGGGGAGTCCAAACTGTACTGAAGAGGTGGTAGTTGGCGGTCCATGCAGAGCCCATATACTGAGAACCAAGTGGAAACTAATGCATACCATACTCCAGAGTGGCCCTCAAGTGCTAGCTGTCACAAGGATTCCAAGGCAAGCCTTGGGTACCTGTGGGGATCCAGGTGACTGATGCGATGGAGGTATGTGACTGTTTGGAAGAGTGCATCCACTACCATCCGGGCTGCAGCAAACTTTACTTGGATAATCTGGTGTGGGATTGATGGTTTGCTATGGATCATATTGGAGAACATCATGACGTGGGGCCTCTCAACTCGCTGACAATCCTCATTGGATAAATCTAGTCCGAGAAGGCCGATCCATACATCTAGGTTGGTGTGACGAGGGTGTCAAAAAGCCAACCCTTCGTTTTGGGCTGTTGGAAATGTGCCTGGAAGCACTGCCACTCAAGTAAGCGCAAAGCTGCATATCCCCATGTCACTTTGGCATGTGCTGCGGGAAGCATGGTGAAGCGTGGGCCTCTGAAAGCGACACCAAGGTAGACATAGGATGAGACAATCTCCACAGGATCCCCTCTATATGTGAAGATCAATATGGATGTGAAGGGGCGAGAAGTATTGAAGACCATTACCTTGGTTTTACCAAGGTTAACAGAGAGGTCATGCTGAGTGCAGAAGTCCTATAAGGCATCCAACTGTCTTTGAAGCCCCTCGGCTGAATCTGAGAGGAGGACGATGTCATCTGCATAAAGTAGTATGGGGATCAATATGCTTGCCAGTGTGGGAGCAACCCTACCTAATCTGTCAATGAAACTGGAGATCTCATCAATGTAGAGGCCAAAAAGAGTGGGTGATAGAGGGTAGCCCTGTTTCACTCCAATAGTGCTGGAAATCTCATGTGATGCACCTCTTGGGGCTCTCACTCGTCCGGTGATGGACTCATAGAGAGCGATGATGCTCCAAACCATGACAGATGGGAATCCTCTCCTGTGGACGGTGTAGGAGGTGAGCTTAGGGTACAGTATCAAAAGCTTTGCGGAAATTCACAAAGTAGCAGTAAATCCTCTGATGTCATGCTCTACCCTCCTCGATGATGGCACGGAGGGTGTAGATCTGGTCAAGGATGGAGGTGGTGTTCATAGTTGCCAGGCGTTTCATGAAACGTGTTTCATAAACGTTTCATAAACATTTCATTCATTTTCCAGGAGTTTCAGAAACATTTCATACAAAAAGGGGGGGTACAGGCCTCAAAATTTACATACAGGTTTATAATATGTTGCCTTCCTTGCAAAACAATATTAAACATGCATCTTTAATTGCCTGCTTTTGCATGCTTGCTCTCTTTAGAGAGGCTTTGGGTGCTACGGGCAAAGAGGTTCGTGTTGCCGTGGGAGTGGAACTACGAGCACCCCCAAATCCTGCTTGGCTCTGTGCTTTGAACCCAACCGTGTTCTCTTTGATGCCTCACATGTATCCTCACTAGCCCCAATATCCTCAAGCACAGGCCCACATCCGCGTCCTACTAGTTGCTGTCTTTTCCATTCTTGTAGCTTGGCTTTGATGTTTGCATGCACCAATGCCTTCCCCGGTTAAACTTGTGAAATGGGCCTTAACACGGATTATGGACCCTCTTGAGCAAACCCCGCAAAAATTGCATTTCCACTTTTGTGTGCCTGAACCACCATATTTAGATACGGGAGTGACATGGGCCCACATGGCATCCTTAGTGCGAGGCATCTTGACAAAAGCAGGGCTGGATTGGCACCCTGGCATGAAAACCCCCAAATTTAAAAATCTGTGTGTTTTTTACAAAATCGAAGAAAAAAAGCGCAAATCACAACCAACCTGAGAGTTGGCGGGCACGGAACCTCGGAAGTGCGGGAGGAGTTGGTAGGAGCTGATTTGTCCAAGGCAGGTGCTCCTTCAATCAATTTCCCAATCGCCTGTAGACGTTTTTTTGAAAAAACGTGCTCTCTGGATAGAAAACGTTGAAAAACGTAGGTTTTCCCAGGTAGCATGAAAGAAACATGTTTCATTCCAATGAAACATTTCGTTTCATTGAGATGGAATGAAACGCGTTTCATTGGAACACTGATGGTGTTGGTGGACCAAGAGGGTGGAAATCCTTCACAAAGGGCTCCATTGAACCCCTAGGCTAGGGGTGCCGAGGTATCATTGGCATGTGAGATTTACTCGGCAGTGAGTCCCTCACGATCCTGGGCTTGCCGATTACGGAGTCTACGAATAGCCTTGAGGACCATGCCCTTTGTGAAGAAGGTGGAGGTGGTGGGGGTAGGGGTAGGGGTGGCTGATGGGGGATATGATAGAGGGAGCTTGCATAGGAGTGCGTTGTGTCCGGGCAGGTGATAGGTGTGGGGGGGCGATGTTTACGGAGTTTTCTCTAGGCCTCTTTGCAGTTCAGGATATGCCAAAGCCGGAGATCCCATAAGGTAGTCCACGGTGCTAGTACCTCCTGAGTGAGGGAAGAAGGTGAACACGTCGGAGGAGGGCCATCTGGACATCCCGGTATAGATAACAAGACCATGTCAACTCCTAGCTTCAAGAAATATCTCTCATACACTGTGACCTCCTCACGGTCCTGTGATGATCTCTACAGCCTTGTGTCAGTGATGTCCAGCTCTTGTAGTGTGATAGGGTCAGAGTAGTGGGTCATGTTGACTTCGCGTCCTGGCGTTGAAGTCTCCGAGCAAGAGGACTTTCCCCAGCTGTGAGAATTCCATAATATCCCTATATAATGGTAAGTACGGTGACTGGCCATGCCGTGCGGCGTAAGGGGAGTGGCATGGTGCAAAATAACACGCAGCCATGTGGATGATTCTGTCACTGCTAAGCTGTAGCCGCACCCAAAGATATTGTGCATCTTCGTTCTACCGGGATGTTGCTAAGAATTTGTCGAAGATGAGATCTAAAAAGGATAGCTACCCCTCTAGAGCCACGTACTCCTCCTGATGTGTGAGTGTTGCCTCGGAATGCTGACTCCCACTCATACCCGGCTATGTATGGTAAGCCCCTCTTAGGGCTCTGATGAGTCTCTGAATAGAAAATGACATCCTTGCCTGTGAGAATCTCGCTCAAACCTCTTGGATTGGACCACAACATGCCATTGCAGTTCCATACTGCTAACCTCAGGTGTTTGGTCTCATAGACCCCGCGTCCCTATTTGGGATGGCGCTTAGTGATAATGACCTTGCTTGCTCTATGGGCCTCATGAATTGTCACCATCACCTCACGCCGGTGTGCCACCTGTGTTGGGGTGAGATCATCTCCCATGTACACCTATGTGTCCTTGAGGGCAGCTTGCCTGTCTAAGAAGGCTTGTCTACTGGTGGTTTCAGGGAATCTAGTGATGGAGGGACGCTTTCGTGTCATATCCTTGCCTGCCCTCCATGTATCTGCAAAGGAGGGAGGGGGGGGATCCCGGCTACTACTAGCATCTAATGGCATCCTCCTTGGGGGAAGCCCCTGCACTCGCACATGGAGGGCCCTATCCTTAGCACGTTTCTCCTCTTCGAGAGTATCATGTATGATGCTCTGTGGGGGTTTGTGCTTCTTCACCACCTCCAGTCAATCTTTCTTGGTGGTCTACAGTTCTTCCCGCAGCTTTCAACTGCGCCAAGTCCATCCTTAGACCCACTTGAATAGTGTGTGTGTGTGTGTGTGTGTGCTTGGGGTGTGTGTGGGAGCATATATTGATATCAAGTTCTACACCCACTATTCGGCATTGATGACGTTAATGGGGATATTGTAGTATCTAGTCCATACTATGCATGATGGAGTTGATGGTTTATTGTCTTGTGGATGACTACCATGAGGTTATAAATTGCACTTCCTTATAAGGTGAATTTGGGCATGTTCTTGGATTCATCTAGGTATATCTTTATGCCTTATTAGCGGACATGCAAATTTCACATTGTGAAGTTTTCGTCCAAGTTGTAGCCAGTTGATATTGTGTTAATTCTTTCTATCTTTCGTGGTGCATATGCCCTATCAACTACCTTTTTGTTGTAATAATTCCTTCTATTTGTTATGATCCTTAGTGCTAGGCTTCATTATGATCCTTAGTGCTAGGCTTCATTATGGATGAATCTGCCCTGTATCTCTGGAGCTCTGACAGAAACTCAATACGCAGACCTTTGTATGAATGTATGCTCTTGTGTGTGTGTGTGTGTGTGTGTGTGTGTGTGTGGAGTATATATTATTAATACCAAGTTCTATACCCACTATTGGGCACTGATGACGTTAGTGGGGATGTCGTAGTATCTAGTCCATACTATGCATGATGGAGTTGATGGTTTATTGTCTTGTGGATGACTACCATGAGGTTATAAATTGCACTTCCTTATAAGGTGAATTTGGGCATGTTCTTGGATTCATCTAGGCATATATATTTAGTTCCCCTTCCTCCACTGTATGGTCCTTGACCGTAGCCTTTGGGGCTTCCATTTCTGCCCGGAGTTCCCCTATCACTGAGGCAGCCTATGGCATTTCCTAGTTGTTGCATCTAGGTCCCTTTCATCATATGAATCACCTCTTCCTGGTGGTTCACTTGTGGTGCCAATTCTTCAATCTTGTTGTTCGTGCGCCAACAGCTTGTAGCAAAACCTACGGCAGACCGGCAGCCTGAGTAGAGAAACGACCAGCAGCAGCACGTGTAGAGAAGCGACTAGCAGCAGCACGTGTAGAGAGGCGACCATCAGCAGCACGTGTAGGGAAGCGACCAGTAGCAAAAGGTGATTCAGCTGACCAGTGAATTGTAGAGCGAAGACCATCACCCAACAAGCATCATGTAGGGGTCGACCTCCGAATAGAGAGCCGGCAGCCAAAAAACCAACGCTTCCTTAAATCGCCTCCTCCCTTTCGAAGATTTCCCTCGTGCATGCTTATGTTGAGCGTTTTCCACCAACCTTCTCACACGTGGATGGTCCACGTATAGGTGAAAGGCCTTCCCGATATGCCTTGGTGGCATGGGTGCCCACCAGGCTGAGCCCCGGGCACATTTTGTTAAACGCCCACTCATTCCCAATGTGAACCTGCCAAGGTTATAACACTACAAAGAAATTTTAATGAAATAAACAAAGGTTTCCGGCATATTTACCACCTATCACAAAACACGTCAGAATACAAGGCACTCGCATGGTTCACGTGCTATGCATGTCCAGTTCACGGGCTTGGGATGCCTACCACATATTGGTATTTCAAGGCACGAATCTGGCACATCGGAAAGCGTGGAATTGGGACCAAAACACTCGGATCTACACATTGGCCACATTTGGACGTGAGAAACTGGGGAAAACCATATAAATGGCCAAATGATGACAATTCACACTCTCCATGGACACCGGGGGAAACTCTAGGGTGGCTCTGATCGCATGCGGAAGCGCGGTGAGGCCGTCTTGCAGACTTGGTGCACGACCCATTTCTCACTATCAGTAGTGGTGAGCCCACTTGGCATTATAGACCACCGGCTTGGATGCTCCCCCCTCCTCATTGTATGAGGTAGCTTCCTAGAGCGGTTAGCCTGAGGAGGAGAGCACCACCCGTTTTTTAATTTTGATTATTGCTTCCTCTATGGAGTCGAGATTGTACTTAGCCCGCGTGGTTGTTCTTTTTTCGTAATTAATAGAAGGATCTCTTTTCCGGGGGGGGGGAAAAAGACTTGAAGCAAAGTAGCAAGGGCACTTCTTTGTGTTTGCTAAACATAGGATTAGAGTTACTCTCTTTTTCTTATCATTAATCAAGATCTCGCTCCTCCAACACATGTAACATTCCCAAACTTAGCTAATATGATCTCATGTGTGACGGAGGATCTGCACAGTATGAGCCTAGAAAGCATAACATGATCTCATCAAAAATTGAGGATTTGGTGCTGATGAACCTAGAAGGCCGGATTATCTCAGCTAGTATGATCTCATGAGGGACTAAGGAATTGGACTTGATGAGCCTAGAAAGCAAAAGATTTTGCAGCCTCCCAATTCTGAACAATTTCTTTCTATCCAAACCATGCCCACAAAAGAGTACTCCATTAATGGTTGCAGTGTGAACCTTGGGAGTTTGAAAAACAAGCTTGGAAATGAGCTTGGAAGTATTGCCTCTCCAAGAGGCCAAAGAACCATGTCCCTTACTATGTCGAGTCATAGATGGCTTGTGCAAAGTGTCATAGCTGGCTTGTGCAAAGTGTCACCACTTCTCTGGCAGACGTCTGGAATGATGTCATGATTGAATACATGTGGAAGGGCTCCATGGAAGGATTGGTATCTTGGTGTGAGTTCTTGGCATGATTTATGAACTCATGGAAGGGTGGTAACCCTGGTGAGTGACTCTGGACTCATGGAAGGGTGGTTACCCTGGTGAGTACTTTTTGGTCCTGTGTGGACGACGCTTGTGAACGGGCTAGTTGGATGTACAAGATGTAAGTTGGGAGATTTCATCCACTGTGTTTGTGCACTAGCATATGTATGTGAGTTGCACATGCATGGATGACTTGTTTTTGATGCCTGGACATTGCTTGGTATTTTTTCTATGAATGTCCACGGGCATTGGGGACATCTGGACAACCCGTGGATACGCGTGTGCACACCTGTTTGGGACTCATATGGTTTCCTTATGTGTTTTGCACGTGTTAAGTGTGCACACTTAACCCAATTTATTCATTATTTCATGTTACCAAGGTTTAATGGGTGCAGGGTTCACATTCACTTAAAGTGTGGGCGGACACACTTATAATTCTATAAGTGAGTTCACATCAGGCTGGACTATTTTTAATGAACCAAGGCCAATTATGAGAGATGGGCACGCGGGCACTCCCAAATAGCTCCGCGAGTTGCTATTCTGGGTGTGGGAGGGCCAAAGTGTGCAAGCCCTGACTTGTAGAGCACTCATCTGAAAACGTGGGCTATTAGGAGCTGTTTGGACAGGAAAAACAGCAAGTTTACTCATTTGCATGAGCTACAGGTGGAGTACATGCCAAGAGCAAGAGTCCCAGGGTTGGTTGGCTGCTATTTCTCTCTCTTTCTCTCTCTACATGGCTGGCCGACTGCATCTATTGGGCTGCAGGCTGGTAGATTTGTTTCCAGAAGCTGGCGCATGGCTGTTGGGTCTGTTTTGTGCTACTCTGCTGAGAACAGGGCTTGGACGGAGTGAACAGAGGCTCAACAGGAGCTGGCCGACTGTTGTAAGGGGCATTATTGGCTGTTTTTGCAGGTTTGCAGGAGGTTTCTTGCGACGAAACTTGAGCAAACATATCCCTAGACAAGTATCAGACCTGGGGATGTGATCTGGTGGAACATGTGGGTGGCTAGTGAGCCAAAACCATGGCTGGTTACTCTGTTTTGCAGGTCTGGGACAGCACTTTGTTAGGGGTTGGTGACCGCTCTATCAAAGTATAGGAGTGGTTGGTGATCGCTCTACCCTGGTTGGTGACCGAGGGTATTTCTACAGGAGCGGTTGGTGACGGAGGGTGTTGCAATAGGAGTGGTTGGTGACCGAGGAGTTGCAGGTAATGTGTTTACCTATGTTTTTCACAGTTGGATAAATCTGGTGTCGGCTAGATGAGTGTGTACTCTCCGGGCACCCGCATCTTGTACATATAAATACTTTTGTTGTTGGTAATAAAGATACCTTGGGGGAGGGGGGTGGGCGGGCTGGTCCATTTTCAGCCCCTAGTGCTGTGTCATGTGCAAGTTGGTTTATGTTTGCAGGATGTATATGCTCATGTAATGTTTCACAATGATGGTAATCATGTATATGCCAGGAATGGTTGATGTATGTATGCTGTTTTGGTAATGAATTGGTTCCGTATACACGTGCGCGTTTGTGACATCGGTATCAGAGCTTTGGTTTCTTTCTTTGCTTGAGAAAGACGTTTTTGGGCATACGGAAAGCTTTTTGCTGAGCATACAGATTGTGAAATATGTGCATGCAAGCAGGGTTTGGTGAGCATTCGGATGCACAGCGGTCGGCTAAATCTGCATATTCTGACCAAGCCGATGTACTTTCAGAGCTAGAGGCTCTCAAGCGTTAAGTTAGATGCTATCGTGAGGAGAGTTGAATTGGGGACTCTCAACAATGACCCTGATGTGCAAAGGGTTTTGAATGAAAAGAAAAAGAAGGGTTCAAGTGACGATGCAGCCTTTGAGGCCATAGCAGCATAGATGGGATATGAAGATCCTAGAGAGCTGGCCATATCTTATTTGAAAGTCCAAAAGGATGTATTGGGTGATGCAGGTACAAAAAGGACTCTCCGCGTGGAAGCACATGTAGATTCCAGTACATCAGGAGGTGTAGATCCTTGTCACCGTTGTGCATCTTCACGCCGAGAGCGTTCTTCAAGTGAAGATTCTCACCACTCCAAGAGCGTGTCTCGAGTACGTGGGAAGAGACCCAGGCATGAGTCCTAAGCCTAGACATGAGGCTAGAGACAAGTCTTGTTCTAAAAAGAATAGCCGAGAGTTCAAGTCAGGAGACGAAGATGTGAAGTTTGAGAACTTCTATGGCAAGATGGATACTACAAAGGCGCTTGCTTTTGTGAGACAGTTTGAAATTGCTTTTTGCAATGAAGATTTCTCTGAGAAGTCTAAACTCAGGCATGTGGGTATGCATCTCAAAGAGACAGCTAGTGATTGGTGGATGGCCAAGCTTTTGGATGCAAGTGCTGCCCGCACATGGGATGACTTTAAAATTCAGTTTTATGCTCAATTCTTGCCTCCAAACTTTGCCAAGAATGTACGCAAAGAGTGGGATTGGTAAGCAAGATGAAGGGGAGACACTGCAGACATATATAGCTAAGTACTGGAAGGTACTGCTGAAAGTTACTCCCTTTATGTCTCTTTCTAATGGGGAGAAGAAATGGAAGTTTGAATCAGGTTTGCACCCCATCATTCAAGAGAGCTTACAGGTGTACCCAAATCAGACTCTTCAGCAGTTGATAAACTCGGCACTCATAGCTGAAAATTTGCATATGAAGTGGGTTAAAAACAAGTCAAATTCAGATTCATTTAAGGGCAAGAGATGGGCTGGTTATGACTAGAAAAAGGGTGGACAGCCCTATAAAAGTGAGCATAAAGATGCCTCAGATACAAAGGGAAACTCGTCTAAGAAGCCGGGGGGTAAACACAATGATTTTGGGCTGTCAAAACAGCAGAGGCTTGATTATGTATGTGATGGGAAATGTTTTGGTTGTGGCAGTAAGGATCACATATTTACCAAATGCCCATAGAATCCCAAGAATGCAGATTCTAATGCAAAAAAGCCTTATGTGAATGTTGTGCCCGATGTGCAGGGAAACACGGGGCAACCCCCAGATCATAGAACAATATGTAAAGCATGGGGACAATTGAGGGATCAGCCGGCACTCTTTTTGTTTGATGATGCATCCACAGATAAGTTCATTTCGGTACAGATGGCTGCTACCATAGGCTTGGATGTATTAGATTTTGGGACTCAAATGAATGCAAATGCCGCTTTTGAGGGTAAAGGAGTTGATGTAATGCCGATCATTGGCAAACTCCGAATTCATATTGAGGGATATCTTGATCATGAGAGTTTCTTAGTTGCTCCTCTCACAGGATGTGATGTTTTGTTGGGGACGCCTTGGCATGCTCGTATGGAGCCCAAGAAGGACTATAAAAGAAAATCAGCTTTGTTCATAGAGGTAGAGAGCTTGTTATAGAAGCTGGTACTCCAGGTAGTACCATCATAGTCACATGGGAACGCCATTCCATTGGTGTGGAACGGGGGAACGTGGAGGAATGGAACTTGGGAACGGCGGAACGTGGAGGAACGCTTTTTTTATTTTTTTTTCCATGATTCGCGAAACGGCACCCTTAACGTTTTTTTTTTCCACGTTCTGGCCGCCGGCAGCGTAATAGCGTATCCTTCTTTTTTTTTTTGAATAGAAGGGTTACAGGTGCCCAAAACGTTTTGGGCACCCTTTGTATTTTTAAAAAAAAAACAGATACCTGCAAGTAGCGCCGCCGTCAACCCCTAAAAAAAAACATGGGAAAAAAAGAATAGATTATGCAACGTTTTTTTTAAACGTTGAAAGACGACCTGCCAGGCTGCCCTGCAACGTTCAAAAAAAAAACGTCAATATCAACGTTTTAAAAAAAACGTACCTCTCTGAGAACTTATAAAAACCTGCAGAGTGCAGCTGCAAGTACAGTGTGCATAGCCAAGTACAATCTCTCTCTCTCATTATTCATAGCCAAGTACATTGTACAATCTCTCTCTCTCTCTCTCTCTCTCATAAGGGAACCAAGACAGCTTTCTCTCTCTCATAGCCAAGTACAATCTCTCTCTCAAAGCCAAGTACAATCTCTCTCTCTCTCTCTCTCTCTCATATAATGCCTCCCAAGGGAACCAAGAGAGCCAAGAAGAACGAAGCATGGTCATGGTGGGATGAGGTGGATATTCTTGAGGCCAATCAAGGCGGAGGAGCTAGGAAGTGGAAATGTCGCTATTGTGGCAGCACCAAACATGGGGGAGTCAACCGAGTTCGAGGTCACCTAATCCATGAGCCGGGACAAGAAATCCAACCATGCTTGTCAATCTCAGCTGAGAAAAAGAGAGAGCTAGAAGCTAGGCATAATGAAGTGATTTTTCGTGCTCCTCCTCCAAGAGCTACGGCTGCGAACCCATCATTCTTTACAACTCCTTCAAGCAACTTCTCCACATCCGTAGGCTCTTCTTCCGTGCATCAACCACCACCCCCCAAAGGCACGCAAAGAACTCTTGCGGGTTCTTGGAATCCACGCAAACGAGAAGCCGTGGATGCAGCTATTGCAAGGTTCTTCTACCATGACCACATCGCTTTCAATGTGGCAAGGTCCCCTTATTTTCGAAAAATGGTTCGTCTCATTGCTGAATTTGGACCAACCTACACTCCCCCTTCTTCGGAGAGCCTTCGAACCACGCTTTTGGCAAAGGAAAAGGAAGCTGTTGAGCAAGCCATGCAAAACGTCAAGGAAGGGTGGCAACGCAACGGTGTCTCCATCATTAGTGATGGATGGAGTGATAGCCAATCTCGCTCCATCCATGGCATCATCGCATACTCTCGAGGAAACACATTTTTTGTGTCTTCCCATGATGCCTCTCCAACGGGCAAGTATGCCGACGTCATCGTGGAGGAATGGGCAGAGGCAATTGAGCAAGTGGGTCCTCAAGATGTGATCCAGGTCATTGGTGATGGGGAGGCCTCAAATCGAGCTGCAGGCGACCTTCTTTTGGCAAGGTATCCACACATCACATTCACTCCATGCATTGCACATGGCTTGAATAATCTTCTGAAAGACATTGATGGTCTTTCATGGGTAGCACCATGCATAGCAAAGGGAAAAGACATAGTTTCATTCATCACTCGGCACACATTTAGCCTCTCCGAGTTTAGGAAAAGATCCCCAAACTTGGATCTTAAAAAATATTCGGAAACTCGTTTTGCATATAATTTTATTATGCTAGAGAGGCTAGTTGCACTCCATAACATTCTCAAGCAGCTTGTAGTGAGTGATGAGTGGAGCACGTGGCCCACTGCCCGTAGCACACAAGGAACAACTTGTTATACCCACATCATGGATGCTCCTTTGTGGGTGAAGATTGAGCATGTTGTCAACATTACGAAGCCCATTATCTACATGCTGCGTATGGTGGATGGGAAAAAACCTTGCATTGGCAAAGTTTATGAGGGTATGGACAAGATGGTGGAGCGTATCCTTTCTTTGGAGCCCGACACAACAAAGAAGGCAGAACTTCAAAGTTTGTGTCAATCAAGGTGGGACCGATATCACTCACCAATGCATGCAGCTGCATTCGTGATTGATCCAGAGTTTCAAGGCAAAGGCCAGGAATCGGATGAAGAAGTCACAAATGGCTGGGACAAAATCCTTGCCAGATTGGTGCCTGATGCTACAATGAGAAGCAAGATTAGAATTGATTTGGGAAAGTACAGAGCAAAGACAGGTAATTTTGGTTCAGCAGATGCCCAACAAGATAGGACACTTATGGGAGGTGCTCTTTGGTGGGAGAACTACGGATCGGGTACTCCAGAGCTACAACGGCTTGCAATGCGCATTCTCAGTCAGAATGCAAGTTCTTCTCCAATTGAGCAACTATGGAGTGTTAAATGTTTTTAGCCATGTTGCCTCGAAGAAGAGAAATCGGCTACTCACTACCAGAACAAATGACCTTGTGTATGTGTCAGCCAACTTGCGACTATTAGCCCAGGTTGCTAGTGGTGACTTTGACCATGAGAGCTTCATAGATATGGAGCCACAGTCTGAGTCGGATGATGACGACCCTCCACCTCCACCTCCACCTCCACCTCCACTTGCATCGATGCATGATGCATCTATGGATGATCTAGCTGACATCTTTGCACCTATTTGATATCACCTAGGACTTTAGGTTTCTTTGTTCTTAGCTATCTAGCTTTCACTATGTGGCTGTACATTGTTCAAGCTATTGTACTGCTGGTTTTCTAAATATGAACAAGGTCATTGAGTTTGCTATCAAATTCTTGTCTTTTTTTGTCTACTTTCAATTGTATATTTGTCTCTTTTTACCTGCTTTTAATTGTATATTTGTCTACTCATGTGTATTGAAATATGATAACGTGTCGTTCCGGATCCCGTTCCGGATTGCAAGGGGTCCCGTTCCCGTTCCGGATTGGCCCCTCGTTCCCATATCCGTTCCCGTTCCCTGGTGACTATGAGTACCATACCTATTGTAAGTCATGTTCAGGTTTCCAAAATAATGAAGAAGTCAGCTTGTTCTTACTTGGTTTTTATACGAGAACAATCTGAACATGAGAATGTAAATGTAGATCATCTAACCCGAGAGCACATAGACTTTTTGTGTGGTTATGGTGATTGTTTCAAGCATGCATTACCAGGAGAGTTGCCACCTGAGCGTCCCGAGGATCATCATATTGATGTGATACCTGGGAGTACACCCCCGAATAGTAGACCTCCTTACAGGGTGAGTGCAAGTCAGCAAGAACAGATTATGGCGCAGGTTAATGACTTGCTTGAGAAAGGGTTGATACGCCCTAGTTCATCTCCTTATTGCTCACCTGTGTTGTTGGTGCAAAAGAAAGACGGGACGTACAGGATGTGTGTGGATTATCGTGCCCTTAACAAGGTGACGATAAAGAACAGGTTTTCGATACCACGTATCGATGATATTTGGATAGGTTGGAGGGTGCATCATGTTTTAGCCGCATTGATCTTAAGAGTAGATATCATCATATACGGGTGGCCCCTCAGGATATTCACAAAACCGCTTTTCGTATGCAGTTTGGGCTTTATGAGTTCTTGGTGGTCCCGTTTGGACTTACCAATGCTCCTGTCACCTTTAACTGTATGATGGATCGTATCTTCAGAGCACACAAAAAGTTCACAGGTACTTTCTTTGATGACATCATTGTGTTCTCTAAAGATGAAGAGCAGCCTAAGGAGCATTTGGCCATAGTGTTTGAAGAGCTTCGTCGCCATAAGCTCTACATTAATGGCAAGAAGAGTGAATTTTTCATGGCTGAAATTCACTACCTTGGTCATATTGTATCCAAGGATGGAGTACGTATGGATCCCGCCAAGTTGCAGGCTATAAAAGATTGGCCCGAATTGAAGAATGTACATGAGATTAAGAGTCTTCTGGGATTATGCTCATATTATCGCCGGTTTATTAAGCTCTTTGCGGAGATTGCTTCACCTTTGCATGATTTAACAAAGAAGAAAGCTACATTTCACTGGGGTGACAAGCAAAGGAATACCTTTCGTAAGTTAAAGGAAGCAATCATGATTGGACCGGTGTTGATCATTCCAAATTTGCATAAACCCTTCTCAGTGGAATGTGATGCATGTGGGAGTTGTATTGGTGTAGTGTTGAACCAAGAAGGCATGCAGTGGCATATGAGAGCCGTCGGTTGCAACATGTCGAACTCCACTTGCAGGTTTATGAGAAAGAGTTATTGGCAGTGATTCATGCTCTCACGATGTGGAAGCATTATCTTTTGGGAGCTGAATTTACCGTTAAGACTGAGCATCAGAGTCTACAGTATTTTCTTACACAGACTAAGCTATCTGAGAAACATATGAGATGGGCAAACGTCCTATCTATGTTTCATTTTCAGATTTTACATACTCCTGGTACGAAGAATGTAGTGGCCGATGCACTATCCCGAAGGCCTCAAGTAAGTGCTATTACAGTAGCCTATCATCAGGACTTATCAGATATACAAAATTCTTATCATAGAGATGATGATTTTCAGCATATATGGGCTGGTTTTCAGCAGGGTATAACAGCCCCGAATTACTCCATATGTGATGGGTATTTGATGTTTCATAATCGCTTGTGTGTACATAAGGATTTGAGGCAGAAAGTAATGGATGAATGCCATGCACCGCCTTATGCAGGGCATAAAGGAATCCTTGCCACTACACAGGCTTTGGAGAGATAACTTTTTCTGGCCAAGAATGCGTAAAGACATAGATGACTATGTGCGCCAATGCATGGTTTGCCAGAAAGTAAAGTTTGGCAGGCATAAGACTCCGGGGTTACTTCAACCGTTGCCGATTCCGAATCAGCCTTGGGAGAGTATTGCCATGGATTTTATCACAGGTCTTCCTAAGTCGAAGCAAGGGAATGATGCCATCTGGACTATTGTGGATAGATTCAGTAAGTAGGCACATTTATTCTAGTACGGAAGACCATAAAGCCAGAGCATATGGCAAAGATATTTATGGCACAGGTTTTCAAGCATCATGGTATGCCAAAAACGATTGTGGGGGATCGTGATCCTCGCACCATAAGTCTCTTTTGGCGAGCATTGTTTGATAACATGGGAACGAAGTTGAATCTCTCTTCTGCATATCATCCAGAGACAGATGGGCAGAGTGAGATTGCAAATTCAGCAGTGCTTGATCTTTTGAAATGCTATGTGGCTGATCCCAAATCAGATTGGGAGAAGTATTTGTCACTAGTAGAGTTTGCTTACAACAATATAGTGCATACTTCTATGGGCAAGGCGCCCTTTGAGATTGTTTATGGCAAGGTTATTTTGCCACCTATCCTTCGCACGAAGGATGAGATATTTGCAGCAGATGAGTATGTAAGGGATTTAGATACGGCCTTTGCACAGGTCCAGACAGCCATACAGAGATCCCAAGATAAGCTTAAGAAAGCTGCAGATAAGCATAGAAAGCAATTGGATTTGAAGGATGGAGATTGGGTTTTATTAAAATTCCAAAAGGCTTGCCTTCGCAAGCAGACTCGGAAAGATGGTAACTATCCGAAGCTATCTTGCAGATATTATGGACCATTTCAGATCTCGGAAAAGATCAATGAGGTAGCTTACAAGCTGGTGTTGCCAGATCATTGGCGGATTCATAATGCTTTCCATGTCCGTCTCTTGAAGAGATACATTAGTCCTGATCGAGTGGAGCCGGTTATGGAAGACCAACCCGAGGTTGATGAGCTGGAAGAGGTATTGCAGCCTGAGCAGATTGGTTTTCACAAGGAATGGAAAGCGCTAGAAGGAGGCTTGTCCGTAAGTACCTTGTGAAGTTCAGGAACTATCCAGCACTTGATGCGAAGCTTTTCAGCTGCGGGCAACTGATTAGAAGCTGGGGGGAATGTCACTTCTCTGGCAGACATCTGGAATGATGTCATGATTGAATACATGTGGAAGGGCTCCATGGAAGGATTGGTATCCTGGTGTGAGTTCCTGGCATGATTTATGAACTCATGGAAGGGTGGTAACCTTGGTGAGTGACTCTGGACTCATGGAAGGGTGGTTACCTTGGTGAGTACTTTTTGGTCCCGTGTGGACGACGCCTGTGAACGGGCTAGTTGGATGTACAAGATGTAAGTTGGGAGACTTCATCCACTATGTTTGTGCACCAGCATATGTATGTGAGTTGCACATGCATGGATGACTTGTTTTTGATGCTTGGTATTTTGCTTGTGAATGTCCACGGGCACCGGGGACGCCTGGACAACCCGTGGATATGCGTGTGCACACCTGTTTGGGACTCATATGGTTTGCTTATGTGTTTTGCAGGTGGTAAGTGTGCACACTTAACCCAATTTATTCATTATTTCATGTTACTAAGGTTTATTGGATGCAGGGTTCACATTCACTTAAAGTGTGGGCGCCGGGCGGACACACTTATAATTCTATAAGTGAGTTCACATCAGGTTGGACTATTTTTAATGAACCAAGGCCAATTATGAGAGATGGACACCCGGGCACTCCCAAATAGCTCCACGAGTTGCTATTCTAGGTGTGGGAGGGTCAAAGTGGGCAAGCCCTGACTTGTAGAGCACTCATCTGAAAAACGTGGGCTGTTAGGAGCTGTTTGGACAGGAAAAACAGCAAGTTTACTCATTTGCATGAGCTACAGGTGGAGTACATGCCAAGAGCAAGAGTCCCAGGGTTGGCTGGCTGCTATTTCTCTCTTTCTCTCTCTACAGGGCTGGCCAACTGCATCTATTGGGCTGCAGGCTGGTAGATTTGTTTCCAGAAGCTGGCGCATGGCTGTTGGGTCTGTTTTTGTGCTAGTCTACTGAGAACAAGGCTTGGACGGAGTGAACAGAGCCTCAATAGGAGCTGGCCGACTGTTGTAAGGGCCATTATTGGCTGTTTTTACAGGTTTGCAAGAGGTTTCTTGCGACGAAACTTGAGCAAACATGTTCCTAGACAAGTATCAGGCCTGGGGATGTTATCTGGTGGAACCTGTGGGTGGCCAGTGAGCCAAAACCATGGCTGGTTACTGTTTTGCAGGTTTGGGACAACACTTTGTTAGAGGGTAGGTGACCGCTCTATCAAAGTATAGGAGTGGTTGGTAATCACTCTACCCTAGTTGGTGACCGAGGGTATTTCTACAGGAGCGGTTGGTGATCGCTCAACCTTGGTTGGTGACCGAGGGTGTTGCAACAGGAGTGGTTGGTGACCTAGGAGTTGCAGGTAATGTGTTTACCTATGTTTGCCACAGTTGGATAAATCTGGTGTCGGGTGGATGAGTGTGTACTCTCCGGCACCCGCATCTTGTACATATAAATACTTCTGTTGGTAATAAAGATACCTCGGGGGGGGCTGGCCCGACTTCAGCCCCTAGTGTCATGTGCAAGTTGGTTTATGTTTGCAGGATGTATATGCTCATGTAATGTTTCACAATGATGGTAATCATGTATATGCTAGGAATGGTTGATGTATGTATGCTGTTTTGGTAGTGAATTGGTTCCGTATACACGTGCCCGTTTGTGACACAAAGTGAAGCTTGGGCTGTAAAAAGGCCACTCCTAGATGTGTAAGAGTCCACCAATTTCACATGCTTTTGTCTTTAAGTGTAAGCATGCCTTCTCATTCCTACCCTGGTGGTAAGAAAGACCATCACGTTGGTTTTATTGAGATTGACCTTAAGCTCTTTCCATCTGCAAAATACCTCAAGTGCATCCAATTGTTTCGGCAATCCCCTGATAAGGTAGAAATGGACACAATGTGATCCACGTACAAGAGGTTGGATATGAGTTTGGCCTAATAAAAACCTGGCCCCCTAGATCTCTTTATGAAATCAGCCACCTTATCGACATATAATCTATAAAAGGGCTGGATTCAAGGACAGCCTTGCTTCACCCAATGCTTCTTTTAATGCTATCGGACATTCCTTCCTTAGTTTTGACCATTCCTGTGACCACCTTGTAAACGTTCATTGCTGCCAAAACCAAAGCTGATGGGAAATTGAGCTCTTGTAGTTTTCTAGTATCAAATGATTAAGTTTGTTGTGCGGAACTGTTTCAAAAGCCTATCAAAAACAGCAATGCACTTCTTAAGATCGAGCATGTGAACAGCCCTAAAAGTAAAGATCTGATTCAAAGTGGATTAGATGCATCTAAAGCCAGCCTTCCCTCTAGCTCACGATTGAATACTCTCATAAAATTGCAAACCAAAGATTCAAGAACCAAGGCATAGATCTTGGTCATTGTGTGACTGACCATGATTGTCTGTAGTTGCTAGGCTCTGTGCGAATCTGGGATTCTGATTATTAAAGATAAGAACAATGGCATTAGAGAGAGAGAGAAGTAAATCTACAAAAGAGCCAAAGGGTCTATGAGATTAATAAGTGTTACAATAGTTCCTTGAATTAACCATATCATGGAAAAGAAAATGAAACAACTGGCTGCAAACATAATGATGATCTTATGAAAAGACAAAATAATCATGTGAGTACAAAAGTAGCCAGTAGCCACCTATAATGTGATCAATGTGAGGGTGCAACATCTTTTACCTCATATAGGTTCTCTATGTCGGCTCTCTATGTTACCTCCTACGGGGGAGCCTCCATGTGTATCCGAAGGATCTCATGGAGCTGGAGCTGCCATATGGATGGTTGCCTGGGTCGTGTGGGATGGGGAGGTCTGGTATGCTGCAGCTAATGTGTGTGTGTGTGTGTGTGTGTGTGTGTGAGAGAGAGAGAGAGAGAGAGAGAGAGAGAGAGAGAGAGGACACAGCATAAAATAGTCAAAAGATTATGTTTGGATGTTAATAATATGGATATCTTTTCCAAAAACAAAAAACAGAAGTGTGTAAGTAATAAAATAACTATGAAAAAGATGTGTATTACCTAATTATTATAAAAATTTGATATAAATTTTATTTTGATTCTTTATATTTTTTTGATATATACAAATTAATAATAAATTTGTTATTAATCATCATCATTCAAGTATATTTCTGAATAGTTATGATATTCTTTGATTATTTATATTTTTATGATATGAACAAATTAATAATAAATTTGTTTTTAATCATCATTCAAGTATATTTCTGAATAGTTATTCAAATATCAATGAACTTTTTTCAAAATCAAAGGCATCTCTTGTTACGTTACTTGTGTTTTTAATTTAACTCCAGTTTTGGCTTAGTTTCTTTGGCTTAGTATGTTGAATATTTTGCAGGCCTTGCATAAGTTCAAGCTGCACCCAGGTCAAGACGTGACAGCACTTGCTTTGAACAAAGACTCCACCAATCTGGTTGTATCAACTGCAGATGGACAGCTTTTTGTCTACACCGATCCAGCTGTAAGTACTCATATGGGAGTAGGCAATGAAAACTTTGATAAGATTTCAATATTAACATTTGGTTGTGCTGCCTTTTAATGAGTTTCTGCCTCTTTTCTCCTCTTTGTGAGAATGCAGTTGAGCATCAAGGTTGTAGATAGGATGCTGCGCCTTGGTTGGCAGGGAGCTGGGCTTGCTGTCCATATCTCTTGATACTTACAGCTACACAACAGGCATGTATCGGTCGTATCTCGTCTGGCTTAAAGAGAGCCGGAGCCGGCATGGCTTTGAGCAGTTGGCAGAATTACAGCACCTTGAATGGGAATGCCTGAAAGTGTCTTGGAGCAGTCGCAGTCTTTTTTGTGTGGAGTTTTTCCTATACAATGCATGAAAGAAATTTTGTGTGTGAATCAGTGGCAACCACGTATCAGGGCTATTTGCTTGAAATACAGCAGGCTGGGTTGCCGAGGGGAATAGCAACTGCAAAACTGAAACATAGCACAAAAAAGACACTCTAGCCAGATGGGTTTTTAGAAGTTCACATTCCGAGCAATGTGAATGAATGAGAAAGTGCTGGGCGGCATTCTTTCCAGCCTGTTGAAAGGTCTGGACTCTGATTATTTTGTACAATTTTGTTATACCATAGTTGAGAAGCCCAATATGGGGTTTTTTTGTAGATTTGCAAGACATGGTTTGGCTTGTCGTGGTCTTGTGAGTCATCAAGTCAGGGCCTCTTCCCTTGTTTACCTCCATTTTAAAAAGGGGATAGGGGAATGTGTAGTTTGGAGGTTTGGAGTATACCACCGCTCGTCTTTTTAGACCTTGTATTGCCACATGAGTCAGTTTTGTGTCCAACCAAGCGGATCTTTGAGAAGACCCTGCATACATTTTTTTGCCACCATATTAATTTGCATGTACTTGGAGAGACTGGTACTTAACACAAGTGAAATTATGCAAGCAGGCTGGCTATGTCAAGTGTCAAAACCCTATACATTTTGTACAAGGGCTGTTTAAGCAAGCACAATCAATTGTAATTTATGTTCTCTTTAAAATGCAAGCTTGTGAGTCAATTTTATGCCGATTGTTGAATTTATTCCATCCAATTGCTACCAAAGCTATTAAATTTTTGAGGCCCATGGGAGAAGAATTGAAGAGAGGAATTGTGGTATGTGGGAGAAAAACTGAAGAGAGTGGTCTGGAGGAAAAGAGATTGTATACTTGAAGATAATGATGATGAAGATCAAGCAGTCCGATGATGTTGGCCTGGTTAGATAGCAGTGTCGTGTGAGGAGACGAATGTGATGCATGCATGGGCTGGTCGACTGTGGATAATGAACACATGCACTCACTAAAAGGAAAAAAATATTATGATGTTTTTCCAAACTTATTTTTTTGGGAAATAGAATTTCTGGTTTGGGCGAACGGCTGTGGGTTGTGGGTCAAGCAAGCATTGCTCTAGTGAAGAACGGTGAAGATGAGTGGAAAGCGTGATGCTTCAATGTTTGAAAATAGTAAGTTGGATGGAAAAAAATTATAGACATCAATGTTTCAGCTTTAAAAAGACCTCTTTGGGAGATCACTACAAGGCTTAGAGATACGACCTTCAAGAAGAAACTAAAGGGGCTGGACGTCAATTGATAATAATGAGAAGTTTATCAAAGAGGAAGCAAGGCTTCAAGATGAGCTTCACCAAAGATATCGTAAAGCCAAAGGGTGGTGTGTGTGATTCAGTCTCTTAGTAGGAGAGTCTCTCTATGGGATTTCCTTCGTAATATCTATTAAGTAATAATCTCAACTTGATTGCTTTACATTGAAGCAAAATCTTAACAATTTGGAGATGAAAAGAAATGTGTCATAGTGATATCTTTCTATACAAAAAATCACAAAGAGAAATGATAAGAGGCGAGAAATTGAAGATTAAATTCTTGACGTGGATACTTCGAGAGAATAATTGAGAGGTATAGTGCTATCCAATTTATCTTCCTTTTGGTGGGAGAAGATGTGTCAAAGATGCTTTGCTAATTTCATAAGAAACTTGCTTCTCGTGGATTGTATCAACATATAAAAACATGAAGCCAAGTTTTACAAGATAAGTGCTTCATCAAGGACATGAAGTAAAACTTTTAAGGTTGTTGCTTGTGGAATGAAATGGTGGAAAGCTTTAGAAGCTTGATACTAACACGCTTGGTAGCTTCAAGGAATGACAAGGGTCAATTGTGGCATAATAGGTTTAGACATTCGAGCTATTACATTGGAAAGGTATGACTCTTAATCTTCCAAAATTCACAGTGAGTTTTGGTGTTTGTGAGCCATGCATGATAGAAAACAATCAAGCACACCACTTTCAAAGCATGAAGCATATTTGAGAAAACATGATTCATTGTAATATTTGTGGTCTCTTTTCAACACAATCTCGTGGGAGTTCATCATATTATGTAACATTTATTGATGTGACTACTCATAAAAGTGTGGGTGTGTTTTTTGAAGCACAAGTTGAGCACTCAAAATCTCAAAGCCAAGCTGGAGAATAGGTTGACAAGAGGATTAAGGCTTCGAGAATAGACATTGGAGGTGATCTAATTCAAGCGTACTTAATGATTTCTACAAGGAGCATAAATCCAACATCACTAAGATGGTACTTTAAGACCATTGAAGATAGCAAGATCAAAGATTAGTATATAAGAAGTGAGCAAGCCTCAAAGCATGACTTAGGAGCTTGTCCAAGTAAGACGATGAAAGAAGCCATGAATGAGGAGAACAACTCTATCTTGAAGAATGATACATGGAAGATTGTTTCAATCCCATTGGAAAAGAAGATAGTAAGAACCAAATGGTTTTACAAGTTGAAGTACAAATTAGATGGTAGTATCAATACAAACACAATGCAAGAAAGACCATGCAGAACCCTATGCTCTAGTTGTTTAATTTAACACAAGTCAAATAGTTTTGTCTTTACAGCAGGTTATGATTGGGATGTTGTTAAAATGGATGTTAATAGTGCATTTCTTAATGACTTCTTGCAAAAAGTGTAGATACAATAACCAAAGGGTTACATGATAGAAGGAAAGAAACATCTTTTTTGTAAATTGACTAATCTTAATATGGTTTGAAGTAAGTTCAAGTGCTTGGTGCTCAATGATTGATGAGTTTTTCTTAAAAATATATTTATTAGAATTAAGTGGAATTTAAATCTTTTTTATTTTTCATAAAGATAATTACATAGTGTATATCCTTGCATATGTGGATGATCGAATCATCATTTGTAGCTAGAATATCTTTATTGGAAAAGTAAAGTAAAGTCCTTTGAATGGATTTGTTATGAAAGAATTTTACATTATTGTCTTGGAATTAAATTTTGGAGATTATAATCAAGCATGTTGCTTACTTCATTAAAGTACATTAAGAAACTATTTGAAATATTGATTCACCATGCTAGAGAGTAACTCTGTTTTAGGAAATCAAGTAAAAAACTTTTAGCTTTTACACATGAATTCGCTTATTCCACTTTCTTAAGGCGTTGCTTGGAAAGTAACAAAAGGAATTGTGCTCTACTAAAGTGGAGTATAGTTGATAGACTAAGGTTAAGTCATAAGTATTAAATGAGATAAGTGATACGAAGATGCATGACTATCTTGTGTGGGCAGTCCAAGTGGTAAAACCCTACACATTTGATACGAGGATTATTTAAGTTAGCCCAAGCACAAGTAATTATAATTCATCTTCTTGGCTCTTTTTTATGTAAGTTGGTGAATTAATGTTATTTTAATTGTTTAATTAATTCATTTATTAATGAATTTATTTAATTTGAGTTGCTTCATTAGCCTTCCAATAGCTTTAGTGACACTTTACATTTTCTCCTATCTCTCTTTTATCACCACCTACTTAAACTACCTACTTAAACTAGCCTCAAAGCAAATTGTGCGCTCGACAGAGAAATATGGTGCTTTACAAATTAGGTTCATTAGACCTCTCTTTGATATAGTAGTTAGTGGTATGCTTGTGTTCTTAATTTGTAGATAAGGCGAGGAGAGTTGAGAAATTCTTTCAAGCAAAGACTTTCTCAACTCTCCTCTCCTTATAGTTTGTGTTATGCTGTGTTGTGAAACTTATCTACAAATTCACAGCACAAGCATACCACTAACTATAAGGAGAGGAGAGTTGAGAAAGTCTTTCAGCAGGAAAAGAACTCAATGTTCAAGCCCTCTCTCTCTCTCTATATATATATATATATACATATATATATACATATACATATACATATATATACATATACATACATATACATATATACATATATATACATATACATATATACATATATATACATATACATACATATACATATATACATATATATACATATACATATATATACATATACATATGTGTGTGTGTGTGTGTGTGTGTGTGTGTGTTTAGGTAGGGAACAACCCATGGGATAGACAGGTATGAAAGTTATGTAGCACTAGGGAGACAGAGTCAGAGGAGCACTACATACTTAGATGCCTAGTTCCACTACTAGATATGGGGACTCTCACCACTGTCTCTTCAAAGGGGCATTTGGGCCTTTGTCTCATAGGTGATGCATTACAACGATCAGCGATGTCTCTAAGACTATACATATACTAGAGATGAGGCACCATGAGACAAACTACTAAAGTAGCATCTTGAGAGGTAAGGTAATGCACATACATCTATCGCTATCTTTTTGGCCCCTAGGGAGCCATTAGGGGGCTTGGGATGTCTCTAATAGGGACACAATAATTTTCTCTTATCTCCTTCTAAACCAATCAGCACTTATGGACTATAGGAACCTTATAGGACTTGTAGTAAAATTATACAATTAATAAGAACATATTGAAGTAGTTGGAGTAGTAAAACAATCTTTTTTGGCCCCCAAGGAACCATTCATACTATTGGTGTCATTTTTCTCGCACTAAATCAAATCTATTTGTTTTTTCTTTTGAATTGCTTCTCTTGCATAAAACACATGCTTGTTAAGCTTTTTTATTTATCCTTTCCATGTTTCTTTCACTCTCATCCTATTTCATTAGAACGAGGCCTTCCAATTCTCCTACTTGCATAAAAAGAGATATATGAAACTACTCTTAGTGGTGTTGAGAATCAAGCAAGAGGGTCTTGATCATATGCAGAGCCTCACGTCCTTTTTAACTCTGAAGATACAACGAGACAATGGGATCCCTTTATGGGAATGTGTGAATGCATTTTAGAATTTTTCATGCATTATTTGAATTGGTAGCTTAGAAGCATGCAAATACAACAAATTTTTTTCAAACAATGCATGAATTATCTGATTTTTTCTTTTTTTTAAACAATCGACATCTCCTAAAAGGGTTTCTCTAATTATGGGCGATACTTTTCACATCCTTCTAATCTTAGAAGTGTAAGAGATTTGCTCATGAGGATGGGTAAAGGTTTCCCTTGGCACAAAATTCTGTAAAGGGAGGTGTAGCTTGCGTAACTCCTCTTTGAATTGGGAACCTTTGAATTATTATATATAAAAGCATTTAATACTCCACTCACTTGTTATTTCTAGTGGGTGACGCAGATGTGCTCTATTTTGTGAGGCCCCCTTTATGAGAAGTAGTCATTTTGTGATGAGCACTTGGGCACCCGTAGTTACATCCAAGAGTGGCCAGATGGTTAGAACATGACTTATGTAGAGTTGGTACTCTACTGAGTAGGATGCATGCTTATGTTGGCTATGTAACCACATTAGTGAATGCTGGGGGGACAAAAAACTGAAAACTACTGGTAGAGTTCTGGGTCTATCCCCTTTATGTCCATGCAACTCCATACAAAGACATCCATTATCTTACACATTAGTTACTACAAAAGATTCATAACCTTATTCGCTGACGTAGCAAGACCCTTGTACAGACTATTGAGGTCATTGTTAAATGAATAGATAAGTGTCAGAAAACCTATGACACTCTCAAGAAAGCCTTAGTAAGTGCACCAATCCTAAGATCTTCCAACTAGGATATTATCTTCCATATACACATTGAGGCTTCAACATTTGCAATTGGCTATTATTTGCCCAACCAAGAGAGCATAACATGGATTATTATGTTAGCTTTAGAGCTACCAATTAAATGACGTTGATGAATAGAACTACACCTCCATACTAGAAAGAGAAGGGCTCTCAATGGTCTACGTTGTAAAGAAGTACCACCATTATTTTTTGGGAAAAAATTCATGTTTTTTGTAGACCATTAAGTGCTTCCTTACTTGGTCAAGAAGCCTTACGTTGCAGGAAGGATAACCCGTTGGCTTTTAATCTTTTGCTAGAGTTTGATTTCACTGTGATTGTGGAAGGTCTCACAATATATCCATGTTGACCACTTGTCATACATCGGTAATGGAGAACCACTAGTCGAAGTGGAGGGATGAACTACTTGATGCCCCACTATTCAAACTCTACATTGTTCTAGAATGGGCTAAAGAGATAGTCCATTATTTGGCAAATGGTCTTTTCCAAGAGAGACCTCTTAACCAAGATAGAGCACAAAGACTTATTAAAAAGGCAATCCCCTACCAATTGATAAGCTAGGCCAAGATGAATTATGAGGCAATGTTATTATGAATTTAAATTTATCCATGTACTTAAAAGACAAGCCCACTCTGCCATGGTGCAGCTGGTAGATATTTCTTAGTAGACACCACTCCGGCATGGCTAGTTGGACATTTCTTGGCAAACACCACCACTAAGAAAGTCCTAATAGTAGGGTTATAGTGGCCTACCTTGTTTGGAGATGCAGCATAATTTGTAACAAGTTGCTGACGACGATGAATATTAGTGTTTTGTTAGGGTTCACAACCACGACAAAATGCCCTACATAATTTGTAAAAGGCTATGATGAATGTCAATGTTTCTTTAGGATTTGCAACTGCCATGACAAAATGCCCCTGCACGCGATAGTTTCCTTGTAGATATTTAAGAAATGGAGTATTGACTTCATCAGCACCAATTAGTATAGCTGTTTGAAGAACTCTAGCACATTTTGTCATTGTCGCTCTATGGACTACTTTACCAAATGGGTTAAGGCTCGTGCTACCACACCAAAGGCAGATGCATCCGAATTCTTTTATGAGAATATAATTGCTAGATTTGGGTGCCCACTCGAACTAGTAAATCCAAAGGGATTTTTACTTTATCAATGATGTGACAAAGTTCCTGTTAAGCAAATTCATGGTAGTACACTGCAAATCCTCACCCTATTAACTCCAGGCTAATGGCGAGATTGAAAGCACCAACAAGATTATCTATGCTATCCTGAGCAATATTTGTTCGATACAATATAAGATATACCTACATCTAGACTCTCGTGTCTAGAATCACGTCTTATGTCACTAGGCTCACGTATCTAGACCCACGTTTGTTTTCGTCAGACTCTGAGAGCTGGTTTAGCCTAGTTTTTGAGATTTTTTGAACTTGATGAGGAGTGATTAAAGATCCTTATCCTAGTTAATGGTAGTTTTACAAGTAAGGGTCCTAATCCTAGTTAATGGTAGTTTTGTAAGTAAGGGTCCTAATCCTAATTAATGGTATTTTTGAAAGTAACTCAGTATTGTTATTATTTTTTAATTACTTTTATTGGACTTTCATACTCCTAAGCTACCAATTCAAACAATGAAATGCATGCATTTTTTTAAATGTTGGATTTACATACTCCTAAGCTTCCAACTCAAACAGGGCCCAAAAATAATTACAAATTTATAATCAGAGGGAACAAGGACTGGATGCTAGAAGAGCCCTAGGAAAGAAGTCAAACCTTGAGGGGATGCAAGTCCTAGACCCAAAAATCCAAGATAGGGATAAGAAGAGTTGGCAACACAAGCCCTAGCCCTAGCACAAGCCTTGGAAGAGGGGGATACCACCTCCCTCTAGAGCCAATCTGGGAGTATCCAAAGGAAGAACGAGAAAGACGAACCATCATGGGCTAGTGAAACCCAACTCTGGAAAAAGAAAAAACATCAAAGGAAAAACTTTACATAAAGGAGGACATCAAAAAAATGATAACAAATCCCAATTTCCTCGTGTACACACAAACATTACTATTACAAGGGCGAGAGAGATTTCCCCAGGGTAAGATACATTCCTCTCTCAAGTCCTATAACTTTGTTAAATGTTCCTTCTTCATGGACCTCTTTTCTCGCATATTTTGCCTATCAAGTTGCCTTTTGAGATAGACATCATTTTTATCTTAATACATAACTTCTAGAGTGTTCCAAGTGAGCATGGAGACTCTACAAGAGTGAATGTGCAAAACAATAGACCTTTTAAGTGACAAGGCAATTAATGCCAAAGCTTAAGCATCATAAGAATCCCATCTTCTTTGTTTAGTAGTAATTTGAGGAACTTGTTATTAGATCTATTGGCCCTAATACCTTTGAGGAGTAGTAGGAGAAATTGTGGTAGGATGGTTGTCACTCACCACACTGACATGCCCCATAAGCCTTTTGTAATAACTGCATAGGGAGTAATTTGACCTATCTAATTTATCCTCTTTGGAAAGAATACCAAATGAATCATTTGCAGAGTTATGGCCATAGCTCACTATTGGAGAATTTGAGAAGAAAAGATGCTAAAATAAAGCTTGACTTGATAATTTGCTCTGTTGAACTCACTGAAAAACTACTATAAAATCTTAGTTGGATCTCCAATTTGAGGCTAAAATAAAGTTTGAACTTATAGGCTGGTGTTGAACTCACACTGGAAAACTACAGTAAAATCTTAGTTGGATCATCAGTTTGAGGCTCTAATCTGATGATTGGAGATTAAGAATCGACAATTGGACTACAAGAGGAATTGTTGATTTGACTCTTGGATTGCTAATTAAAGAAGGTGAAATCAAACAGTTATAGAAATGGACGCTCGGAGAGGTATGATCAAACAATTGGAAAAATCTTGGATCAATGACTAGACTTAAGGCTCCAATCACCCCCAATAATCAAGTCATCCACATAGATTATGATGACCACAAGGCCCCTATCACTCTTTTGCACATAGAGTGAATGATTAGCATCTGCCACATGAAAGATAATGGTGATAAGATATTGTGCTATCTTATCATGCCATGCTTTAATGGTGAAAGCATAACCTTTGGCAACCAATATTGCTTTATATCTGCTAATTCTTCCATCTGAGTTGTGCTTGGTTTTATACACCCACTTGCATCCAATAGTCTTCTTGTCCTCAAGCAATGACACCAAGTCCCAAGTCTCATTTGCATCCAATGCAACCATTTCTTCATCCATGGCTTTCTCCCAAAATAAATTCCCAAAAGTTTCTTCAAAACATGTGGATTCAACATCTTACACAACTTTAGTCATATATGCATAATGACGAGTGACATAACCATCATATGTCAATTGACAACAACAGGTTTTCTAGTGATCATGAACTACGTTGTCCATGATCACTACCTAGAATTTTTGCATCTTCTCTTGCCTTTCTTACACCAGGTGTTCTAATAGTTGGAATCCCAATCTCATCATCAAGGCCCTTCTCCGAGCCACTAGACTCTCCATCAACAAAAGAATGCCCTGCAGAAATGTCAGGCATACCAAGAGGCTCACCAACCTTCTCTTTACCTTTTTGTGATGTACCAACTGCATTTTTAGGACTAGTATTTTGAGGGAGCCTTCCACTCCATGGTCTATCAAACCCAATAGCAAAGGACTCTCTAGGTCCACTTAATGATGACTATGATTGCTGACTTGCATTCTGTGCAATCACATTTCCAATTACATATCAACTCCAATGACATCTTTCTCAGTAGCATACCAGCTACTACTGATTTTATCAAACACATCTCTGCTTATCCTCAGCTCACGTCGTGTAGTAGGGCTATAGCATCTATATTCCTTTTTATGAAGGAAATATCCAATAAACACATATTTTTTTGTCTTTGGATGTAGCTTTGTACGTAACTCATCTAGCACATGCACATAAGTTATGCATCCAAAAACTTTCAAGTGAGACAAATCAGGTTTCTTGCCCCACTGAATTTCTCCTCTCATGTTACATCATGTATGGCTACAGTAGGAGTCATGTTCATGATATAAACTTCTATAGAAAAAGCTTTAGCCCAGTAGCTATCCAACATATTCTTCTCTATCATCAATGCTCGCGCTATCCCTACAATGTGCCTGTTTTTTTGCTCCAACAACTCCATTTTGCTGCGGAGTGTATCTACATGTAAACTATCTCTAAATGCCGTTCTTTTATAAAAAATCAGAGAATTCATTGGAGAAGTACTCTCCCCCCCCCCCCCCCCCCCCCCCCCATCTGACCTTAGGCACTTCACATGCTTCCCTGTCTACTTTTCAGCCACCATCACTCTGAAATTTTGAAAATGAGTGAAAACTTCCCTCTTCTCCTTCATGAAATACACCCACACTTTTCTTGTGTGGTCATCAATGAATGTTACATAATACCTATAGCCACCCATAGATGTTTTTTGCAAGACCCCATACATCTTAATGCAAAACATCTAGTATATCCTCACATTTCTATCATGTGAAAATACATGCTTTGTCTGCTTTCCAAATTGGCATGGTTCACATACTTTCTACACACCATCAACCTTAAACTTAGGCAGCCCTGTCACAATTTCTTCAGTCTGCATAGACTTCATCCTTTGCACATTTACATGTCCAATTCTCTTATGCCAAATGTCTATATTTGCAGCTTTCACTTTAGGCATATTTATATCTAGTGTGAACATTCTACTCACTCTATTGCCTTTTGCAACCAACTTACACTTATCTTTAAAGTCTTTGATATAACAACCATCAGGGTTAAAGCACACCTATAAACCCTTCTTAATCATCTGGCCAACAAAAATCAGATTCTTTGTAATATTTGGAACATGAAGTACATCTATAAGGTTTTTCATCTTACCATCCTACATAGATAATGGCACATTTCCAAAATGGGCGATTGGATGAGTAGTATCATCCCTTGTTTTAACAAAACTTGGATTTTTAAGATTTTTCATATCCTTGATGGCTGGTTATGTGGTTCGAAGCACCTGAATCTATATACCATAAATCATCATTGCATGCGAATACATCATTTTTTGACACAGCATTAAGCACATGCTGCATAACAAATAACCTTTCATTGTCTTTATTACTTTTGACTAGAGAATGCATAATTATTTTGCTGCACTTTTTCACTTCTCATGTCGTTTTGCTTCTTATCGCAATCTGCCTGCATATGACTAGGTTTGCCACAGTAAAAATAGTCTTGAGTATCACTTTGCTGCCTTTGCTAATTTCCAGGTTCTCTTTGACTCCCCTGCCTTTGAACTGGCCTCTTCCACCTATGTGTTATTTTTGTGATTCATGGGACTATTGTTGTTGCTAACCATAATTTTAATTACCTATTCGGCCACCACCTTGGCCATGGCCTTGGTCTCTACCTTGTCCTCTACCTGCACTTATGTAGAAGGCGTGTTGCTCTGAATTGCCTTTGTTTTGTGAAGAATGGTCTTCACCCAAACTCTTTTCTTCATTGACACCCAATCTGTAAAGTTTGGAATGTTCTCCCAAGTCTGAATAGATGTCTTGAATGCCTTGTATTGTGGCGTGAGACCACGTAGACATGCTTTCACCTTATCATCATCATCAACAGAAACACCAATAGATGCAAGGGATTCCACAATGCCTTCACAGACATGTTTTTCTTCTCCATAGTATGAAGCTCATTCTTCAACTGAATCTTTCGTGCCTTGGTGTTAGTTTTGTACAACTTCACCATCGTGTCCCATGCCTCCTTGGGTGACTTGGCATCTTGTATATCTCCTTGATTCCAATCCTTGTATTCTTTTACATTTGTAGTAGTTGGATTAATCTCAGGTATCTCTGGTGCCTCCTCATGTTCACCTTCAATGTAGTCCTAGTAGCTTTTCCCACCATAAGAAATTTGTTAATCTAAACCTCCAAGCATGGAAGTTGTTCTTGTCAAGCTTCTCTAAACAATTTGGTTAATTCCATCATTTGACGTCTTTTCTACAACACAAACTCACCAAAAATAGCACTCTTGTTTGATTTGTACAAACTGATGTATTCTCTACAACAATACTATATTGCACCCAAACTGTCATAAACCAGTGACCTCAATTTGTATACATACACCCAATATAAGACCTCTTTGCATTACACAGTGTCAGCACACCAAACGCCCTTCCTGCAAATCCAAAAACAGAAGAGTCTTCTCATACAAGCTTCCCAAGCCATAAAAACTTCATGATAATTTATTCACATAAGCATTAGCTTCTTGTACAAGCCCCTTACCCATAAGCATTATTAGCATACCAAATGCCAGGTCCCACATGGATAATCACCACATATATATATATATATATATATATATCATATAATCCCCTTCCTGATGAGCATTATTAGCATACCAAATGTCGAGTCCCACCTCGGGGGGTTCACCTAAAAATATATAAGTATACCACGTGAGTTCAAATGAAGGGGTTTTTTAATTCACAAATTTAAGGTAAATTTACATAAGGGGCTTTTTTAATCGATTTTTAAAAAAAAAACCGTAAGTCCATAAAGAAAAGGGGTCATTTTATTCAATGAAAAGTTTACAGGTAAGGGGTTTTTTTAATACCCCTTGAACACACATGATACATAGGGTTCCTTAGTACTGCACCCCCTAAGAGTCCCACATGGATAATCACCACATAAACATATCATACATCGTAATAAAGAAGATTTAATAAAAGATTTTTTTGTTATTACATCTCCCTCAAAGAAAAATGGAACTCTATCCTTAGAGTTTACCTACAAGATCTGGGTATCATTTTTACCATGCACACTTTTCCAAGTAGCATTAAGATGCCTCATATAAGCCATTGCCTTTTTGAAGTGTCTCCTAGGTCCTTTGAACTAGAATATCCAAAACTTATGGATACAACATAAGCTCTCTTTGTAAGCTTTCATTATAGCCATTGCACATCTCTAAGTCTTCATTCATTAAACCCATTGTTATCACATCTACAATAACATCCATGTGATCTTCATCAATATGTATAACGTCCCCAAACCATAGACATGTCTTCATGGGAGAATAATATTTCATCATAACTTCCATAGTGAGTGTGCTAAAAAACATACATTATCTTTCTCCTTTTTCTTTGTAAAATTTTTCAAAAGCATGCATGTCCATCTGTTCTTTCACAACCATCACAATGAGGTCCACAAATTCTTTCCTCATAGCATTATCATAAGCACAACCATCATCCTAATCATGAATATTGTTTTCATATGCAAATCCAATTGTTAAAATGTAAAAGTCAAAAGTCAAAAACACCAATCATATCATTCATAAATCCAACATCACCTTCCAAACATTTGTCACTATTAAGGGAATCACATTTATCATCACTATCATAGATTTGTTCTAGCCCTCTTTCCACACCCTACCATTGATTTCAAAGAGATCACAAGGAGAAACACTCTCAATGTGAGCACACATGTTGGTAATTCTTGTTCCTTGTGCCAAGAATACCTCCTTTGAAAAATTTCCACAAGATATGGTTGTAATCAAGCCTTCATTGTCGTATGTTCTCAAAATTGCTTGCATATTGGAATCATGTCTCCATGATCTCCATGCAATACAACATCCCAAGTAGATTCACCTGCTAATCTTGCATCTTGTACTTGAAATTATTCGTGAACCACCTTAATATTCTCCTCTATATATCAGAGCTAGAACCATATTCGAAGTGACCACTTTCTTCTTTTGTATCAATCACATTAATAAAACCAATAACCAAGGCATCCACAATATTACAATCACACGTTTCCCATTAAACATCCAATGGCATGACATTACATCTATTACTTTGCATTCAATAGCATGTCCATCACAAATATCCACAATAAGCTTTCCATTTTCTTCCTTGCTATACAATTTCTCTTGGCACCCATAATAAATGTGAGAAATACTAGGAGGACTACGATTTCTTACCATGTTTCTTGCACATTTGCTTGCCTTGAGGGAGGCCTTCTCTCATGATATTGTAGAAGTCACAATTTGTCTATCCTTACCGTGAGTTGAGATATGACCACGTGCACTGAGACTTGGTTGCAGTTCATTTACAGTAACCACTTTAGGAGCATTAGAAGATGGTGGAACCATTGGTGCAGGAAAAAGTGGTAATACTTGAGGCTTTGGTTGATTTTCATCTTGGTTCTCAAGCCTAAAATAGTGCTATTTAAGGCCCCAACTAAGCCTTTTGCACCTTCATACTTGACCATTTGTTGTATCCTAGGCTTCAACCCAAAGATGAATTACTGCAAGATCACTCATCAATCCCTACCATATGGTTGATGAGGCTACCTTGACCCCACCTTTATGCCAATGGCATTAAATACACTCTCTCAACTTGGTGGTTCATTCACCATAACTCTTCACAGAATCAATCCTTTGAGAAAGATGTGAATCTCAATTAGTAGTTGATCATACTTCTTATCATGTAAGAATTCATTCAATTTTATGCCAATGGCATTAAATACACTCTCTCAACTTAGTGGTTCATTCACCATAACTCTTCACAGAATCAATGCTTTGAGAAAGATGTGAATCTCAATTAGTAGTTGATCATACTTCTTATCAGGTGAGAATTCATTCAATAACTTATCCCAATCACTCAACACTTCTTCCTGTTGCCATTTTACCCACTTAAGAACTATTCCCTCTAAAAATAAAGGTAATAACTCCACCCATTCTGTAGACTTCCTATCCCCATTACCAATGCAAGCCCTTTTAAACTCTCGAAAGGTAAGATTTTGGATCTTCCCCAGAGGTACCATAAAAACACAAGAAAATTCCCCATTGTGGCTTAAGAAAGTGACTTAAAGAATGTATGTGGATTGTAAGAGAAAGAAGAAAGAAAACCCAAAAATATTCACACCCTATTATCTTCTCCAAGATAAATAACAACCCTTACTTGGAAATCAATTTGATATATAAGGTAAAAAAATATGGGTAATCTAAGAAGACACATCCATATGAAAATATTAAGAGAATATTTATGCAATGGGGATAACAACACATTTCTCTTTCTCTAAAAAATCTCAGACATTAGAATAATAGTAATATATGTACATCCCAAGTTATCTCATACTTAAGGATAGGAAGAATAAGAGGTTGAGGTGATTATAAGATTTCTCACAATCTCTTAGCACCAAAAAGAAAGACAATGCATTGTTAATGAAAAATCTTTTGACTCAACATAAGATTCATAGACAAGGTAGGGAAGGGTTGATTGGGTTTTTAGGTGAAACATTGAGACATGAATGAGTTTTTACCTCTCCCTCGAATAAGATCAACTTCCTGGAACCATGAATACTCTTGCAACTAGTTCATATGTAGGTTGAAGACTTCCATTAGCTTTACTAAGAAACAATTTAGCCTCACCATATAACCTTTTATGAAGCATACCAAGCAATGCAATTTATACTCCTTTCCTTATCAAAGTGATCCCTTCTACAAAGTCTATCTAAGAGTTGAATATCTCATGTATAGGAAATCTAAAAATAACAAATCATCGCAAACATCTTTAAGAGTACTACCATTTTTCTTTTTGAAGCACTACAAAATTCCTACATTGCAAAAGTTATAGCCAAAATAGTCACAACTAGGTGCCTAAAAAATAGTGAAGCTAGGTTCCTAAAAACAACAATTTTGGGAAACCTTTCCACATCAATTATGAATGCCTACTCTTATCTCTCAAGCTTGAACTTTTCAAAAATCTATGGTGCTAAATAAATATATTAATCAATACTTTCAATCGTAGAAATACCTCCTTTGGTGCTGATCAATTACATGGCCCAAAAAGTTACAGCTCGAGACATCTTCTTCCCTCTCCACATAGCCTACTTTAGAGATAAATATATTATTCATATAAATTCAAAAAGTGGCATCCTTAGATATGTACATTCTCACCAATATGAATGTTAGGGCTCCTTTGTGTTGTTATTGGGGGTTATATGACTGCTTGGAGTACAAACATGCATTTAACAAGGCTTTGGGTTTACTTGGTAATAAAACATGTCATAACTATGCTTTCTCTATTGGGATTGTGGACTTGTTCATACTCTTTAAGCTCTATTGTTCTAGAGCTAACCTCACCTTACGAGGTTGTCTCAACAATGAGTATATTATGTTAAAAAATCACAACTCGATTAGTTCTCAATAAGGCCCTAACAAGGGATATCTACCATGGACAGATAAACCACTAACTAAATACAAGTGTGGACGAGCCGCTTTATTCATGATCTTGGTTCATAGAGCTGCTAAAAATAGCCAACATGTAGCTTGGTCAAGTTCCAGATGTTTCAAGAGACACCAGGTTTTGGTACTTTGTAATAATGTTGACACTAGCCACTTAATGGTGGTTAATGAGGTGGATAGCCTTGATGGGTTCCTTCCACACATCTTTACGAAGTCAGAGCTGTTACAAGTGATTGACATCAACAAATCTATTCATTTGGGTCACTTTGTTGTAGCATTATATGGTAGTGATGTATGTGAACACACTTAGGACCGCGGGGCACTTTTTTCCTCACTCCCCGTACGTATGTACACCCTCTTATCTACTCATTTTGGGGTGAGTACTTATCTTTTGTATCTAGCACACATTTGTTCATTCTAATCTAGTGAGTTTGTGTGCTTTCAAGCTTCTCTATCTTGTGTGTGTGCATTGTTGTTGCAACCCTAACCCTAATTCCAACAATTGGTATCAGAGCTAGCTTCTTTGACACTTGATCTTGTAGTCTGCCTCCCTCCTCACGACCCTGTTTTTTTGTCTCTGATTTGAGATACCCTCTTAGGAGAAGAAGGTATATACTGTAGTGTGATGTATACAAAGTATACAGCATTTTCGGGTTCCGCGGCATTTTACGCACTGCAAGGTTTCTACATACGTTCTGGAGAGGCTTCAGTGGCAAAGATTTGGTGTGCAGCAGCAATTACAATGTCTTCAACAACATCGACCATCATACTTTCGCTCTAGTAACACTCTATTCTCTACTCTATGTTATTTTTCATACACTTTGCATAGGTGATTTAGTCAGTTGGCAGCCATCTAGGGTTGCATTCAGTGAATACTGAGTACTTGCAGTGTGTCAAAAGATTTTGCATTTGGTAGAAAGTCATGGCTAGCAGTAGTGATGTATTCAACATGTTGTTTGTTGAGGACAAACTTGATGGGACTAACTACCCATTGTGGTCCTATATGATGAGGCATGTACTGGTTGCTAAAGGCCTTTGGAATGTGGTCAGTGGTAGTGAAACTCGTCCTATTTCACAACTACCAATGCAACCAGGTATTGCACGTACATCTAAAGTAGAATCTGATATAGATGTGGCTCCTCCACATGCACCACCAATATCTCCCACTGCTACTCAAAGAGATGCACAAGCACATGCAGCATTGCTTGCACTTTCTGTGAAGAAGCGAAGAATTTTTCCTCATATTCAGTAATGTAAGACTTCAAAACATGCATGGGGTGCACTTTCTGCATTATACTAGGTGTGTAATGAAGCACCTGTTGCATATCTACACAAACAGTTGGATTCTGAGCACATGAATGAGGGAGACTCAATGGACAGCTTCTTGACCAAGATCAAAGATTTTAAGGAGCATCTTACTAGTATGGATAAGATATATCCGGATAGTACATTAGTGCCCATAGTTCTCAGTGCATTGCCGGATTCTTATTAGATTTTTGTCTCTACCCTTAGACTTATAATGAAGGGAAATCCAAATGCCCTTACATTTAATGAGCTGGTTTCAGTACTCTTGCAAGAAGAGAAATCTAGGCAAAACAGATCTGTTATGCGAGTTGGTGACCAAGCTTTTGTTGCCAATCAGAAAGGTAAAGGTAAAGCTTCCTTGCATGGTGGCTATAAGCCAAAATTAGAATCCTCAGGTAAGGATGCAGAGAAAGAAGGTGATAAGCCTCAAAAGAAGGGCAAGTGTCACTATTGCAAGAAACCAGGACACTACATAAATGAGTGTAAGAAAAGGCTAGAGAAGGAGAAAAAGAAAGAATCGGGCATGGCTGTGTGTGGCTGATGCATCTGCACCAAGTGCAGATGAGAGAAGAAGGAATCTGTAAGTTTTTCTCAAGATGATTAGGCATGGACAATACATTGCAATTATGACCCTTTTGTTCATGATGTATGCATGTCGGTGGGGCAAAATCGGATGCTTGGTACTTTGACAGTGGTGCTAGTAAGCACATTACTTCACAAAAAAATTTGTTCTCATCTCTGGAATCTGTCCCAAGTGAAGGAACCGTCACATGTGCAAATGGTTCCTCATATCCTACCAAAGGAGTTGGTAGAGTTGTGCTCACTGCTGCAAATGGGGGCGCATTTACTCTTTCTAAAGTTTTATATATGCCAGGCATTAAGAAGAACTTGCTGTCAGTTTCAACCTTAGCCTTTTCAAGCTTGATGGTGAAATTTGTGGATGACAGATGTACGATTCAGGATAGAAATGATGGTTATTCTATCATTGACTACTCCAGGTACCTTGTTTCATGGCCTATACAAGATGGATGTATTTGAGAAGTTGTTGCATGATGCTTGCTCAGTCTCTATGACTCGTACTATGAGTGATGTAGAATTATGGCATGCACGATTTGGCCATTTGAATTATGGCAATGTGTTATGCCTTCAAAGGCATGATATGGTGTCTGAGTTTCCGACTCTTGAGACCCCTACTAGACATGTATGTGAGGGGTGTATTCTTGGTAAAATACATCAGGCATCATTTCCAAAGGATGGATTTTGATGAGGCAATTATTGAGGCAATTAATGAGGATGTAGTGGATGAGGCAATTATTGAGGATGTAGTGGATGAGGAGAGAGTAGCCATAGAAGAATCTAGGTGTATGCCAAAATGGCTTGTGCAGACATTGAAGTATAGCAAGTTGGCAGCTCCTTTACCTAGCAGAACTCGTGCAGGTTCTCATCATGCAGATTATTCTCATGTGGATAATGTTCTCATTTCTACTTTATGTAATGAGGAGGAACCTGTTTCCTTTGAGGAAGCACAAGATGATGATCATTGGATGCATGTTATGTAGAATGAGTATAACTCTATACTCAAGAATGACACCTGGTATTTGACAGATATACCTCATGGCAAGAAGGCCATTGGTACTAAGTGGGTTTACAAGTTAAAACACAAAGCAGATGTGGTAGTAGTGATTGCTACAAGGCTAGACTTGTTGCAAAGGGGTATGCCCAGCAAAAGGGCATTGATTGATGAGACCTTTGCACCCACATCTCGTATGACTACCATTAGGTATCTCATTGCTTTGGTAGCACATCATGGGTGGAATGTACATCAGTTGGAGATTAAGACTAGAGTCTTAAATGGTGATTTACATGAGGAGGTGTATGTATCACAGCCTCCTGGTTTTGTTGTGAAAGGAGAAGAGTCTAAAGTATGCAGGTTGAAAAAGTCTCTTTATGGCCTTAAGCAGGCTCCTAGAGCATGGTATGAGAAGATTCATACATACTTGGTTGCAAATGATTTTTGCAACAGTCCAACAGAGAGTACCCTCTATGTGAAGAGGACTAAGGACACATTTTTGATCATTGTTCTATTTGTTGATGACATGCTGCTCACGGGACCTGATATAGATCAGATTTCAGCCTTTAAGATTGATTTTTAGTCATCATTTGAGATATTAGATTTGGGACCGTTGCATTACTATTTGGGGATTCAGTTTATGCAGCGCAATAGCATTGTTATGTTGTAGTCTAAATATATACAAAAGTTATTGAAGAGGTTTAATCTTGAAGATTGTAAACTTGTGGCTACACCTATGGAGACAGATACTCGACTTAGTCTTCAAGATGCAGGAGATTCTTTTGATGCTAGTTTGTATCAGTAGGCTGTTGAATCCCTTCTTTATGTATGCAACACGAGGCCAGATATACAGTATGCGGTCTCACAGTTGAGTAGATTTATGCATAGCTCAGGTACAAAGCATTGGCAGGCTATTAAGCAGGTTTTCTGCTATTTACAAGGCACTCAATATTTTGGATTATTTTATCCAAAAGGGGGTGAGTCACAGCTGCATGCTTTTAGTGATTTTGATTGGGTTGGATGTTATGACACACGAGTGTCCACTAGTGGGTTTTGCTTTTGCCTTGGTAATTCATGTATATCATGGCTCAACAAGAAGCATCCTACAATGGCCACTTCCAGCTGTGAAGCTAAGTACAGAGGAGGGTAGATTTTAGAGCTATAGTTGAGTGTGTGTGGCTCAGACATCTTATGGTGGCTGATTTGGGTGTTGGACAATCGTCTAGCACTATGATTTTCACTGACAGCCAGAGCGCATTAGCAGTTGTGAGCACTAAGCACATTGAGGTGCATTACCACTATGTCAAGGAAAGACTCTCTACAGCAGCAGAGATCGGCTTGGTCTATGTGCCTACACATGACAACATGGTAAATTTATTCACAAAGGCTCTTCCTCGTGAAAAGTTTGAAGCTTTTCGTAAAACTTTGGGCTTACTGCCTTTTCAAGATTGATCGGCCATACCCTGTACATGTTCACATCCTCACTCCAAGGGGGGGGGATTTGTAGCATTATATGGTAGTGATGTGTGTGAACACACTTAGGACTGCCGGGGCACTTTTTCCCTCACTAGGAGGGTTTTTTCCCTGTGCGTATGTACACCCTCTTATCTACTCATTTTGGGGTGTGTACTTATCTTTTGTATTTGGCACATGTTTGTTCATTCGAATCTAGTGAGTTTGTGTGCTCTCAAGCTTCTCTATCTTGTGTGTGTGCATTGTTGCAACCTTAACCCTAATTCCAACATTTGTAATTTTGCTCACTCGAGTGATTTTTTGCACTTAATGTATATCTCATGAATTTTTTCACTTTGAGGAGCCACACATGATGTAAATAAGAAATGATTAAACTAAGTGTAATGCCAACATCAAATTTCACAACATGAAAGGAGAGCTATAGTCAACAAGAATCCCTTCTTCATATGGGGGCTTGAAGCACTGGTTGGTGTAGGAGAGCTAAGGAGCTGAAACAATAGATCCACTACTAGATGATGCCATTGCTCCATAATATATAGAGCCACATGCTTTTGCTGCCAAGATGATTGTGTGTCTGCCATGTTCAGGGCACAACTTAATTTTCAAGATGCTAAAGTAACAGAACACAAGAGGTCATTGGATGAGAAGGTTAGACATGCCCCAATCACCAGATGTCAAAGAGAATATAAGCCCAAGTAGAACGAAGATAGAATTTACATCTTGCTAGTGTCAGTGCTGCACGCTGACCTAAGTAAGAAAGGATGGGTCTGGAATCGATCCAACTAGACCTAGAATAGATTCAAAAATATTTTTTTAAGTCTTAAGAGTCAAAGAAAGAGTTTGACAACTATTGCAATTTCTACCATGCATGCCAAGTGTTAATGGTGGGCGAACAACCCCATAGTTCACTGTTGCGTGATCACAAAGATGCAAGCAGGAAAACAAGTGACATTCTTATTTAGGGCTCTTGTAAAGAGTTCCAAGTTGTAGATGAGTGTGGGAGTGGGCTTGAGAATAATCCCACATGGGAAGTTTTGGGAGTTTTAGAGTTTTTATATAAAAAGTGGCTCATTTGAGAGCTTAGGGACAATTTGGGCTAAGTTCATGCAAGAGCTCCTTTGAGAGAGCTACTCTCCCTCTTCTCCATAGAGGTGAAGACTCTTCTCTCACCCCATCTACATCTTTGTATGAGATAAATCTCTTCATTGAATCAATAGCAATGTCATGAGTTTTTCTCATTCTCTTCTCTAATCATTTTACTCTTATGCATGCTTTTAGTATTTCATTTTTGTGTATGTGGGCTGATTTGAAGCTTTCATGGAAGCTTGATGCTTGAGTGTGTGCATGCTTGTAGGAAGATAGGAGTGGTGTGAGGTCTTTATCTTTGCTTGTGTGCATAGTGATTGTGTTCCTCTTGCTTGTATTTGTGAATGAATGGGTGTGTAGGAATGAGGGCAAGTTGAGCTTGTGTGTGTGCTTAGTCTAGTGTCATGTGATGGTAGCCATAAGCATTCTCTCCATTTGTGGATAAGCTTTTGTGCACCGGTACGGGTTGAATCCCTAGCTCCGAAAGGGATGCAAATCCCATTGGATTGAGCTACACGTGGATCATGCTACTCTTGCTACACAAGTGAGAGAGTTTTCCGTCTCTCCATTGGTGCCGCTGCCGGGGAGAAGACTCAAAACCGGTTGAGAAGCTTGCATTACTACCACTATTTCTTTTTGTTTTTAGGTTTAGGGTTAGCATGAGTGTGGAATCTCGGAGCTAGTGATTAGAAGAGAAATCTGCATTTTTTTAAATTTTTTAAATTTCTGTAAATTTTTTGCATAATTAGTGTAACTTGCATTTTTTTAAAATTTTTGTAATTTTGTGCATATTTAGTATTTTTGTGTAATTAGAAAAAAAAAGTAAAAAAGTAAATTAAAAAAAACAAACCTTAAAATTTGACCTTATGCACTTGCGGTCGGGACGTCACATAGACACTGCCATAGGGCCTAGGGCACCTTCTAGAGTACCTACGCAGGAAAGTGAGACCCAATCGGTAGGAAATTTGGCAGATATTGCTGAAACCTTTTTCGAATCCCAATCTGATACCCTTTCCAGAACAACTAGCTCATTGTCCATGGACAATCTAGGGCCGTCAAATAGTCATCCCTTAGCCCCAAATAGGACACCCACAAGATCTTTTAATCCATTTGAAGCCGACACCATGGGGTTACCACTCAATGTGAGACTTCAATATGTCTACACTAATGCTCAAGGAGCTGAGATCTTTAGGGATCCACAACAACGGTATCTTGTTAAAATCGCAGACTTTTTCTCAGAGCTTGATAGAGCACCTCTAGTCAATGACCAGGGTAACATGTACATGGGTGGAGATGGTGTTCGCTACAAAGTCACCTATCATCCCCAGAGAATGTAGACAAATTAGGGGAGCTCTCTAAAAGCGAGTTCTTAGACTTATCAAAGCTTTCCAGAGCAAGGGAGTGTAGAGATGATTGGCTCATTGAGCCAGACATGCTTGGACCATCCAATGCCCAGTCCTCAAAGCCATCCATAGATGATTTACTTCTTGTAGATCTAAATTTGGAAAGGGATAGGAAAGGCAAGAGCAAAATGGATCAGGGGACTGAGAACCAATGGGAGTTTGTACGACAAATTCCAGTGACAAAGGTCTTACATGATGACCCACTTCAAGAGGTCTATAAGGACTCTTAGAAGGATATTATGCCACAACTAGATTGCCAGAGCTAGATCTTCCTCTAGCACTTGTGGTGGTAGTCGAGAAGCTTGCAGAATACAAGAACCGAATCGTTGATAAATGGGCCAATGAATACTGAACCTTAGATTGGAAGGAGATTCGGGAGCTCACGTGGAAAGGACAACCATTATTCATGGAAGTGTTCTCAACAAATACAGCTAAACCAGGAGAGACAACCTTTCTTGGAGAAACTACTGCTCCTCCCCTACGAGAGTTCATTAGAGAGGGACCCTCAACATCAAAATGGACCACTGCAAGTAGCCCAACTCTAGCACCAAGATATTATCCTACACCAAAAGTGCGACCACAGATCACACCACAACAACGTTTCTCTCACTATGACAATCGGAGGGTTGGGGAGCCAACTCGGCCTCCCATAAATGCACCTCCTGAAATGCGGGTAAGAAGATCTTTGGAGGGGGTTGGTGAGGCAGGCAATAGGGGACCCACACCAATTTGGGATGCATGTGGACCATCTTACCAAAGAGAGGAACAATTCCCACTGAGAGTAAGAGGTCGTAGGCCCTATGATGAGTATTCAAGACAAGTAAGGCCATCAACTCTTCAGAAACTGGTAAAGAAGTACGAAGGGTCGGGAGATCCATATGACCATGTAGCAGCATTTAGGCAAGCAGTTCGAGCTGAGCAAGTGACTGACAAGCATACTCAAATTGAAGGATTTGGGCTCACTCTTGAGGGAAAGGCCCTTGCTTGGTTTCAGGCACTAGAGGCTTCAGACAAATCTTCTTTACTAGTTCTGGAAGAGAGATTCATTGCTGCTTTTTCCTTGATGGGGATTCAGCATGACACAGTAGCAAACATCTACTCTTTCAAGCAAGGCGAGACTGAGAGTGTTAGAGACTATGTAAATAGAATGAAGCAGTACATTAATCGTTGCCCAGAAGATGAGAAGCCCACCCAGAGTCGATTAATTTCTCTCTTCTTAAAAGGACTCAAAAATTCAACACTACACACACATCTCTATGCGAAGAAGCATACAAATTTCAATGAGTGTTGCCATGATGCTATGGATTTCACCGATAACTTCAAATTCCAAGATGGTACTGGCCCTGAGGTGAAACCTAGAGATCAGTGGGGTGATGACCAAAGTTCAGGGTCTAGTGCGCTAGTAAATCCAGACCAGATAGCTAACCTAGTACTAAGGAGATTGGGACAAACCTATCGCCCACCCATGCAGCCACAACAACAGCAGCAGCGAATGAGGAGTGTACTGCCCTCATCTTTGTGGAGCATGTGGCGGTAACCACCATAAAACCAAAGAATGTAATACCTTTTCTCCTCTAGTCACAAACCAACCCACAAAAAAGTGGTGCCAGGCCTGTGCTTGGAACTTTACCCACACCACACAGGAATGTACTCGCATTGCAAGAATGAGACAGGAGCGTGAGCAGCAAAGGGGTAGAGTGACTCCACAAATGCATCAACAGTATACTAATTTTGAACGTAAGCCACTGATGGCACAAGAGCAAGCACGACCTGTTCTTGGTGCTCAACCTCCTACTCCTGGGACTGCTCCTGTGAGGGTTGTTGACTACGACAATTCAAATATGTGTAGAGACTTGGTAAACCCAGGCTATGTGGAGGAGGAATGTGCATCATATTCATCCAAGAGAAATGAAAAGTGAGCTCATCTCACAAGCTCATAGCGAGAAGTCTGCACCAGTTGACACCCCATTGAAAGAAAGTATTCTGCCACCACCTAGCCTTGTCTTCCCATGCAATGATGAAGTTATTGATGCTAACGAGGACATGGCAAATGAGATGTGGGCAGCAGTTCATGAGAAAGTTAATGAGAATATGTCCTCTATTATTTCACCTCCATTCTCTGAGGTAGATTTTACCAGGGGCACAGAAAACAACTTTAGATGCCCAAGCATCCAGGAGGAAGTTCAAACAATTATTTCTCCTAGAAGTAAGCATACAATGAAAACCTTACCATCATATTTGGGAGAATATGAGAACTGTTCTCAAACCTTGAGGATACCCTCTATGCATAGAAGGTTGACAAAGGAGATGGATATGGGTATCGTGCAAGCTATTTTGTCAGCACCAGAGTGGCTTGTACCTTACCTTTGCTTGATTTGATAAAACTTCGACCTGAGTTGTGGAATGATATTGCCACATGTTTGTCAGAGCAGGTATTGCTACAAAAGGGTCACCATCATTGTACTATACACTCTGAGACAAAGCATGTTATGCCAGTTCCTATCAACAAAGTAGGAAAATTTTGTGAGGACGATCAGGGAAATGCTACCCTCCCATTAGAAGTGCGAAAAGTAGCCTCAGCTGCAATACTTGATAGTGGTGCAGGAGTGGGCATCGTGACAAGGTCCATTTGGGAAAAGTGGGGCAAACCAGCTATTAGGAGTACCACGATGCGCGTTGCAGCTACTAGCAGATGGAAGCTTAGAACATCCCCTTGGGCTGCTTGAGAACATATTGGTCACCACATGTGGGATTGAATATGAGCACACCTTTGCAGTAGTGGATTTTGGAAAACATCCAAACTATGAAGTGATATTGGGTAGACCATTCATGCGACAATTTCAAATGATTCAAGATTGGGGATACAATTATTTGTACCTCCGACGTGATTCTGTCATCACAAGGGTCAACCTAAAGAATCACTCATATCGTGATGTAACAAGGTCTCCAATAGATGAGTTTGATTCTGCTTCATCTGAGGGCTCAAGAGTTACATTGTCAGATGGGCGAGAAGATCTGTGGATGTGTGGAGCCTCATGTAGGGATTTCAACACTGAGAGACTTAAGGGTAATCGAAGTGTATCAGATGAGGCATACATTCCACAATCCTTCCCTGAGCACTTAATTGATCCACTAGAATGGAGTCATGTCCTTGCAACATTATCGACATGTGCTTTACCTAAGCCAATTCAATTTTGTGACTCAGATGGATATGACATTATTCCTATACGAATGGTACAACCACGTGACCTTCTAGATGTTTTGTACTATAGGGATGCATCCACAACAGCACTGCACGTAGAGGAAGTCTCAGTGGAGGATTTAACACTCGAATCTGCTAATGATGCTGATAAGGAAGATGGATGGGACTCTGATTTTGATAATGATGTGATAATCCCTGAGGAAGAGTTAGGAAAGGCACGCCTACTCTTGAGAGGAAGGGAGGTTCAAGTAGAGATCCCTCGAAGCCGACCTAAACGTAAATGCTGTAAGAGCCATAAGAGAATCTGTAAACAAGATGAGAGGGAACGACGTGAGAGACTACAAAAAGAAAAGGAGGAGTTTAAGAATGAACACTCTCGACCACCACCTCACTTCTCAGGAAAGAATGGATATCTATACTATGTCCAAGCACAAGATAGTATCAAAGACCAAGTAAAATGATCAGATGGATTCCAACCAGGAGAAAAACTAAAAACTGTTAGCAAAAATCGTAAAAAAACGAAGAAACAAAAACCAAAACTCAAGTCTAAAACCGATTCAAAAGAGAATGTCGGAAGTGCAAAGATAACGGTTGAACAAAAAAATCTGATGCAAGATTGCAAAGGAGAGTTCAAAACCGCATGGTCTTCAATGAGTGAAGACTCAAGTGGACAAGAACAAGGTCTCAATGTTTCCCCCAACTTCACACAGTACACTCTTTAAGATCGGAAGATTGTTCTTCAACAGCCCATGCAACAAAAGCCAAGCATGCCAGGGGTTTCATATGATGGTCCAGAAGATGCAAAAAAATTTGATATCGCTAAGCCAGGAGAAGAGCCTCGCTATGTGTGGATTGCCACAGACTTGTCCTTAGATGAGGAGAAGTTATTAATTCAAACAATAAAGGAGTATCGCGATGTTTTCGCTTGGAGTTATAAAGACCTCAAAGGAGTTGATCCAAGCATATGTCAGCATACGATTCCATTGCGAGAGGATGCAAAGCCTTCCAAGCAACGTCCTTATACCTACAATGAGAATTTTGCATGAAAGATAAAAGAAGAAATAGACAAGCTCTTTGAGGAAAAATTTATCTATGAGATTGAACACACTGAATGGGTCTCCCCTATTGTAGTGGTGCCCAAGAAAAATGAAAAACTTCGAGTATGTGTAAACCTCAAGAAGGTAAATGCAGCTACTGTACGTGATCATTACCCACTTCCAATCACTGATCATGTTCTGGAACGAGTTGCAGGGAAAAAGGCATATAGTTTCTTGGATGGATTCTCCGGTTACAATCAAGTGTCAATTGATCCAAAGGATCAACACAAGACAGCCTTTGCTACTGAAGATGGCATCTTTGCCTATCGTGTTATGCCCTTTGGTCTAACAAATGCACCAGCAACCTTTCAGCGGTTAATGAGTCATGTATTCAAGGAGTACCTTAGGCAATTTCTTGAGATCTTCATGGATGATTTATGTGTTCACTCACAAGAGCGTGATGATCATATAGAACACCTCAGACTTGTGTTTCAAAAGTGTCAAGTTTATCGTATATGCTTGAATCCTGACAAGTGCAAATTCATGGTAAGACAAGGAAAAATTTTGGGCCATATTGTTTCTCGCAATGGGATTTCAACAGATATGGATAAAATTGATGTCATTGTCTCATTACCTCGGCCTATCAACCCTAAAGGGGTACAAATATTCATGGGACATTGTGGCTATTATCGTCGATTCATCTACATGTACGCTGTCCTAGCCAGACCATTATATGCTCTTCTTGTAAAGTTTAATTGGACTGATGAGTGTGAGGAATCCTTTGAAAAGTTGAAGCAAGCATTAGTGACTGCACCCATCTTACGGGCACCAGATTGGAACCAAATCTTTCATGTCCATATTGATGCTTCAAATTTTGCAATTGGATGTATTTTGGCGGCTCAATCGGGAGAACATAATAAGGATTTTCCAATCTCATATGCTAGTCGACAGTTGAACAATGCTGAGAAGAATTATACCACAACAGAAAGAGAAGGTTTGTCCATGATATATGCAGTGAAAAAGTTTCGCCATTACCTTTTGGCAAACAAATTCATATTTTTTGTGGACCATCAAGCATTGCTATATGAATTTGTGGACCATCAAGCATTGCTATATTTGGTGAGAATAAGCCTTGTGCAACTGGAAGGATTGTAAGGTGGTTTATCATCCTTCTTGAGTTTGATTTTGAAGTGGCAGTCCGAAAAGGAACAACTCATCTTAGGGCAGATCATTTGTCTCGAATCACCTCTGGCAAAGATCCTGTGGGTGTGGATGATGATATGTTAGATTCAACACTTTTCCTTGTAGAGACAGCTCCTAAATGGTCTGAATCCATCTTAGAAATTTTGACAATGGGCAGATACAACTAGCGAGTCCTAATGTGGACCTATGGCGACCATTCAAGTTAATCTCAGGGAGATTATATCGTCAGGGTAATGATGGAGTGTTGCGGCTTATACCTAACCCTGACCAATATGAGGAGATCTTGGAATGGGCACATGCGGGTATCGGTGGAATCCATGCATCAGCTACTACTTGTGTGCGACGTATATCTCAGGATGGGCAATGGTGGCTTACCATGTATGCGGATGCTGAAAAATTTGTTCGTAACTGTGCTTCATGTCAAATTCAACAGCCAATTCATAATGTCACATTATTCCAAATTTCAACTACACCAAGTTGGAGTAAGTATATTGTGGACTATCTTCAGCATGGTCATACTGATCAAAAAATTCCTAAATATCGAAAGCATGCTATTGAAGTTGAAGCGGCAAACTATATGCTGATAGAGGGCCAACTCTACAAGAGGGACAAGGATGGCAACTTACGCATGTGTGTATGTGAAGTTGACTACTTGAAAATCTTGACTCATGCACATGCAGGTGTTGGGGGTGGACACTTTGGGCTAAGTTCATGCAAGAGCTCCTTTGAGAGAGCTACTCTCCCTCTTCTCCATAGAGGTGAAGACTCTTCTCTCACCCCATCTACATCTTTGTATGAGATAAATCTCTTCATTGAATCAATAGCAATGTCATGAGTTTTACTCATCCTCTTCTCTAATCATTTTACTCTTATGCATGCTTTTAGTATTTCATTTTTGTGTATGTGGACTGATTTGAAGCTTTCATGGAAGCTTGATGCTTGAGTGTGTGCATGCTTGTAGGAAGATAGGTGAGGTCTTTCTCTTTGCTTGTGTGCATAGTGATTGTGTTCCTCTTGCTTGTATTTGTGAATAAATGGGTGTGTAGGAATGAGGGCAAGTTAAGCTTGTGTGTGTGCTTAGTCTAGTGTCATGTGATGGTAGCCATAAGCATTCTCTCCATTTGTGGATAAGCTTTTGTGCACCGGTACGGGTTGAATCCCTAGCTCCGAAAGGGATGCAAATCCCATTGGATTGAGCTACACGTGGATCATGCTACTCTTGCTACAAGTGAGAGAGTTTTCCGTCTCTCCATTGGCGCCGCCAATGGATACTTAATGGCCTCATCAGTATAATTGATCATAAACCCATGGTCTTTTCATTGTAAGAGCCTTTTACAATGGGTAGTACCCGGATGAGTAAAGAGGGACAAAAAGCTTATTCTCATAGGAGAGAAGAGAGGGCTTGTTAGTAGAGATAGAAGAGAGACTGACTATGTTGAGAGCAGTGGGCATGTGTAATTAAGAGATGACTCTTGTAATGAATGGATTGTGTCTTTTACTGAATGGATTCAGGCTATCTATGTATTAAGTTCTATATACTTTAAGGGATTTAGGCTATCTATGTATTGAGTTCTATCTACTTTAATGGATCCAAACTATCTATGTATTGAGTTCTATCTACTTTGATAGATTTAGGCTATATATGTATTGAGTTCTATGCACTTTAATGTACTTATTGAGTTCAATGCACTTTAATGTACTTATTGAGTTCAATGTACTTTAATGATGTGAGCTTTCTTTAACACATAGTCGTGGGCATATAGATGAGTACTATAGTTCATGTAGCTAAGTCTTTCTTGCACTTGAATAGCACTAGACACTCCTAACACGTGTCCAAAATCCTTCCATACAGTTCTATGGCTCATTTGAACTAGCATCCAAACTGTCCCTAGTTAATGCACACTGGTGCTGAGCATGTTTTTCCCACTTATAGCATTAGGCATAGATGGATAGCATAATGTTGGCTAGGTGGTCCAAAACCATTAAAGTGTTGGGTCTTGAGACAAACTCCTTGATCAAAGTACCATGGGTATCGAGATTTTCTCATAATCCATGAGAATCCCTAACTCCTTATCTGATATGCCTTCCTATTATGGAGATTTGGAAGACATTCACCTTTGCTCAAGGGCCAATCGACCCCTTGAGGGAAGACATTCACTTTCCTATTATTATGGAGATTTGGAAGACATTCACCTTCCCTCAAGGGGCCAATGGACCGCTTGGAATATTAAAATTTATTCATGTAAACAGCCACCTATGATTAAGGCTTTTCGGGAGAATGAGAGGAGCCTCCTAATAGCCTCACTTTACTTTAGTGCCTTTGGGAGTGTACATCTAGTTAGATGGAGAACTTGGATGGAGCCTAGATACCACCATCTCTCTTGAGGCCATAGAGTCTCAGCATGTGGAGTTCTAATACCATGCATACTTTTTTTTTAAACATAGCCCCTATAGATGGAGTCTCCAATGACTCCTTTATCCCGTTTGGCCCCTTCACCACCAATTTCACCACCTACATAGCCTAGATGGGATGTTAGACTTGGGGTGCTTGAGTATGCACCCTTTTGTTTGAGTTTATCACCTTATAGCAATGGATCTCGACTCTCCCAAGTGGGATTGCATGCAAACGATGAGTCTTGTAGAGCAAACCTTGCCCATTCCTCCCTACCCTTTTGCAACTACTTGGATAAGGTATAGCAAGGAGTTGAGGCATCCCACCCTTTCCAGAAAAGTGCCCATTGTCTCCCTAGACTTTTGTAGTTACTTGGATAAGGTAGAGCAAGTAGTTGAGGCCAACCCTCACTAGAAAAGTGCCCATTGTCTCCCTAGACTTTTGCAGTTACTTGGATAAGGTAGAGCAAGTAGTTGAGTCCCACCCTTGCTAGAAAATTGCCCTTCCAACAAGCAAAGATGACCTTCCCCATGTTTCATCTAGTAGAACTTGGCTCTCATAAAGGAAGGTCTTTGGACAACCTTTAATGGGGTCATGGGAACATACTCACTTTGCCATTCATAAGCACCATGCCATGGGTCTCATTATTTTGAGATCTAAAGAGTGGGAGGCCCACCTAGAGATTTGTCAATGATGCCCTATCACCCTTCTAGGTATTTCATATAAGATCCTTGCCAAAGACATGATTTGTTTTGCCTCTAGCTCTCCTAGATCTTATTCATATCATGTAGATAGGCTTTATTTGTGATGATAACATTCTCGATATAGCATTTTCACCTTCTAGGAGGTAACTACAATGGTGTGGCTTTGATGCCTTAGAGGTCCTCTAGCCTTATCTCCTAGATTTGTTTTGCCTCTAGCCTTATCTCCTAGATCTTATTCATATCATGTAGATAGGCTTTATTTGTGATGATAACACTCTCGATATACCATTTTCACCTTCTAGGAGGTAACTACAATGGTGTGGCTTTGATGCCTTAGAGGTCCTCCTCCTTAACTATAAGAAGTCATATGACAGGGTGGACTAGGTCCTTTTGCATGGCAACAAGATTTGGATAGGCTTCTTATCAACTTTGATTCTAGGGATCTTGGTGCTTCACTCTGCTACCCAAAGGCTGCTGATGAGTTTACTAGAGACTTTGAGAGCATATTTTAGCAAGTACGCCAAGCACTTTTAAAAAAATCTCAAGCTACCTACACTAAACAAGTAAACAAGAAACGTAAGGAGATTTTAAAGGAGGTGACTATATTCTCTTAAGGATTGAAAAGAGACAATTCAAGAGTGTTGAGAAAAACCTAGGTGATGAAATTGGAGCCAAGGTTCTATGGATCATTTAGGGTCACCAAAAAGATTAATGCATATCAAGTAGATATGCTATCACTAGAACATTCATAATTCTTTTCACATTAGCTTAACGAGAACATTTAGAGGAACACTTACATCACCACATCCTACTTATGAAGAGCCACCTTAAATTGTTGTCACAAGAATAACTTGAACCTAGGATAATCATTGATCACCAAAGCACTATCACATTCATAGGAAATTTTTACACCACGTATGTTTTGAATTTTAAGAACAATTATGTAGAATATGCTCGATGGGTGCCTAAGTAATTCTTTCACACTTATCTAGACCTCATCAGCTCATATAAGTAAACACATAATTGAGGTCAATTAAAAAATTCAAGAGGGATGTTAGCTAGCTAGTAATCCTTCTATGGGTAGATTGGGGACATACCTAGGATACTATTGCACCACCATGTTGGCAGTTAGTATCATGGATGATGCCATATTAAATATCGATGGTATAATTGGTGTATGGATATTTGGAGCCATGCTAGTGTTATTGGTATTACAAGTGATTCCGTGTTACACATTGAGCTAGTGTTTATTAGTGTTTATGTTTGTGCCTATTCATGTTGGCATGTTGGGATTGATTGTGAGGAGTTCAATTGATTGTTTATCTGACATGGTTGACATTTATGAGTAATAGGTAATGGGTACTATGAGTAATGTTATTGGTGTTTATGTTTGTGCCTATTTATGTTAGCATGCTGGGATTGATTGTGAGGAGTTAAATTGATTTTTTATCTAACGGTTAACATTTATGAGTAATAGGTGATGTGTACTATGATGGATACTACAATGGAGGCATATACATAGAGCGTAGGATGGAGCTAACTAGGATGTTGTGTGGATAGAGGCATATACATAGAGCATAAAGCTTCATTATTTATTTAGTTGTGTGCCACCTTTTTTTAAAAAATTATTCACCACCCATTTTGTATTATTGGGGCGTGATTCATATCCACACATGTCAGTGTAATTATTTATGGTTGCCTACCTTAGCTGCTTGGACAAATATTGTTTTTGTAAAGTCAAGCCCAATTTTGTAAAGGTACGCTATTTATGGTTCATTAGGATATTTTTGTTATGAAATCGGAGAGAGAGAGAGAGAGAGAGAGAGAGAGAGAGAGAGAGAGAGAGAGAGAGAGAGAGAGAGAGAGAGAGAGAGATCACCCAATACTTGTGTTATGTTAATTTTCTTATGCTTTTCTAAGTTTTGATTTATTTGTAGGAGGTATTTCTATTCTAATTTGATAGATAAGTATGTATGGTATAGATTTCTCCTTGTACCAAGATCCT
>NC_141084.1:23988174-23990674 GCF_041138505.1 Cibotium barometz
GTTACTAATTCTAAGGTTTTTTTGTGGACTTTTTTGACAGTATATCTTTATATATAGAAAGTGCATACACGTGGCACCCTCGAAGCATTTGAGTTCTAATATGTAGGGGTTGTTCAGACGCATGGACTATGGCAAAGGTATGTGTGCTGATTTGCTGGACACCATGACAGCTGAGATTACCACTATGTGGGAGAAGCATGTGGATAAATTAAGACTGCTTTGTAAGCCCATGGCAGTCCTCAACCAAGAAGAGAGAAAAGAGAAGGAGAAGATCTAGATTTGCTGGACACCATGATAGCTGAGATTACCGCTATGTGGGAGAAGCATGTGGATAAATTAAGACTGCTTTGTAAGCCCATGGCAGTCCTCAAGAAGAGAGAAGGAGAAGATCTAGATTTCGGTTACGCTCCTCTCTCTCTCTCTCTCTCTCTCTCTCTCTCTCTCTCTCTCTCTCTCTCTCACACACACACACACACACACACACACACACACACGTAGATCACACTACCAATTTCTGCTCTCTCCTCCTGCAGATCCACATTGCTGGTTGTTCCCCTTTCTCTATCATCATGTAGATCCACATCCCCAGTTGCGCTCCTCTCTCTCTCTCTCTCTCTCTCTCTCTCTCTCTCTCTCTCTCTCTCTCTCTCTCTCTCTCTCTCTCTCTCTCTCTCTCTCTCTCTCTCTCTCTCTCTCTCTCTCTCTCTCTCTCTCTCTCTCCATGATACAGGTCAGACAAGGGGGTGTCAAGCAGAGAGGGGGGGAGAGAGACGTGCGGAGGATGGAGTGAAGGAGGTGTGACAGATAACCATGAGGGAAGAGAGAGATAGAGAGGGGGAGGCATGTGGGGAGAGAGAGCCTCGGGATTAAGTGCCATAAGGTCTTAAAGATCCCCGTCAGGTGAAATTGATGGCAGAGGGTTGATGCAAGAGTTCGCGCGCAAATCGTGGCCGCAGATGCAAAAGTAAACTAGGGCCGATGAACTACATAGCGCCGAGAACGGTGTGGAAAACATGTTGAAGAAATAATTTTTCAGTTGATGAATATAGAAGGAATAAAATGACATGCACAAACTTTTAGGTGGATATAGAAGGCATAATCAAACTTTGAAACGTGCAGAATTTCGGAATGAGATGGGATTTTAGGGAGAGGCCCTTTAATGTTTTTCTTGTGTATGGTGTCCCGAATTAAACTACATGTCCAATGTGAAGGCTACAAGTCAAGGTAAACTAGGGCAGCCCATGGTAAACTAGGACAAAACCTGGGAACGAGCGCTCTATGTAAAGTAAACTAGGCAGTAAACTAGGAAGTAAACTAGAAAGAAACCTAGGAATGAGCACTCTATATAAAGTAAACTAGGAAGTAAAGTAGGCGAGCTAGTAAAGTAGAAAAAACCTGGGAATGAGTGCTGTGCTGTGTAAAGTAAACTAGGCATGGGTGGTAAACTAGGAAGTAAACTAGGATGGGTGGTAAGTGGGCTTCATTCCTCTTCTCATCATTTTTCTCTTGTTTAATATCTCGTGTAGACGAATGGATTGGCTTAAAGATGATTCAAGCAATTTTGTGCTTGAGAAGGAGGAGGACTTAGTTAATGATACAAGCTCATACGATGAAATAAGTGATGATGCTGATATTGAAGAGCTTCTCAAAGACACCTTCAAAAGCAAGGAAACATTAAGTAAACAAAGCATTGTTTCTTCAATGGATCCACATCTCTATGTCTCTCCTACCTTGTACTCTTTTGATAAGAAAAGTTACAAAGCAACCAAAAGTGCAATCCAAAGGGATGTTACTATAACCTTGGAGACTTTGAAGTCATGTGATAGTAGAAACATGCTTGATCTATAGAGATGGAGAAGAATGAAGGAAAACATTTGCTTAGCACAAAATAGGGATGGTTCCCTTTGTCTTTGTCTAAAGTCCCTGCCAAACTTGATAATTCCCTACATAGAGGAGTGTGAAAGCATAGTCCAAGATTGTCATGTACTCTCAAATGGAAAATATCACCAAGGGATAGATGACACTCTTCAAACTCAAGTCTACATGGTATGTAGACACATCAAACGCCATGGAATTCCTATCTCTTATGTGAAGGATTATCTAAAAGCTTGTGATTGTAAAAGAATAATAGAAAAAGTCTACATTGAAACCCATGGCTTACTGCTTCCAAAAAGAGAGCCAAAGAAGCTTCTTACACATCAAAAGAGTGTAGAAAAGGATGAAATTGATAGAGCTTTGGAGGAGATAATGATTGAGCATAAAGCTAGGCTAGTTAGGGTTCATTCAAGTAAGAGCTATCGGCGGCAAGGCAAGACAATTGTTGATTACTCATGCCATCGAGGTGGAAAACCTCATATGAGATCACGAACAATCAAAAGATTGAGGATCTCAAAGAAATGTGGTTGTCCATTAAGGTAAGAGTGGAGTACTCTATTGAGATAAACACAGCCTTCATCTTAGTATTCAAGATTCACAAAGGACATGTGCCTGGCACACATAG
>NC_141084.1:24005674-24135674 GCF_041138505.1 Cibotium barometz
CGCCATCTCTTCTCAGCGCCCAGGGTATCACCTCCCACTTCCTATAGGATCAAAAGAAGCGCACACCAAGCCCTAAATACGCCGAAGTCGTTGGCCGCCCAAGGAGAAGTAGCGAGGATGGGGGTGTGCGACCGCCCAGGGAGAGGAAAACAAATGCACACCAAGCAGTAAACAATTGGTGAAGTCGACGAGGGGCACTAAAGTGAAAAAATGCGTGCAATAAGCTAGGGGTGACTAGGAAAACTTCTAGAGGCATGAAACGTGAGGTTTTGCATGAAGACGATGAGGGGTGCTCTGGGAAAAAAATGCATTGTAGTAAACTGGGACGACTCCCTAAACTACAGGAGGTAGGCTACGTGGGAAGTAAACTAGGCTAATGGTAAACTCGGCCCGTCTAGAAAAATAGCTACAAACGGCGCACGGTGGCAGTGAGTAATCACGTCGCACATATCCAATTATGGGATACATGCTGCAATCACAGTCTAGAGTCACGGTGGCAAGTTGACTTCCCCCAGGTGATCACCCCGCCCCTTTTCTGGCATTGGATGCCCCTTTTCTGGCAATAAACGATGATCGTCAATTTTTTGCATCATTCTTCTGCTGCCGTCGATTTCACCTGACTGATGTCTTTAAGACCCCATCCCCCCCCCCCCCCCCTCGAGGAGGGAGAGAGTAACGAGGGCTGTAATATAGGTATGCATTAGTTAATGCCACTAATAGATATAAGAAGAATAGCGGCATTAATTAATAGATATAAGAAGAATTGTGTGAATATGTACCCACAACGTTCTTCTGAGTGCACAATAATTAATGAGCGTGTATTCTCAAGAGGTTTCATTAAGGTTTTCCAACATAATTTTCCATCATGTTTTATGGGATAAATTTCCTTAATTAGCAATATTTGACAAACTGCATTTCCTTAATTAGCAACCTCTGCCTCATGAATACGTAACCCCCTCTCTCTGTCTCGTGACTGCTTTGCTTCTCTGTAGGTGATGTGCTACCCTACAGGTTCATCCTGGCTGATGTGCCCGCTTCAAAAATAGGCACTCAGCCTCTCTACTTGGTCTTTCTCTCTCTCGCATGTACCTTGCCCTCATGCTTCCTCCCTTTTTCTTTGATGCAGAGACTCGTGCCCTCTGCTGAGTCCTGCTCAAGCTCTAGGGTTCTCTTCCCTCTACTCAGTCCTTGTCATCCATGTTGTGTACATGTTTTCCTCTCGAAAGAGGGCATGGCTTCTTTTGTTGTTTCCTCTGTGAAAGAGAAGATGTAGGAGCACCTATTTGCCATACCATCACATGGCCTACACGTGGCAGGCTCTTTTTTGCAGGCATAGCAATAGAAGTAGCATTAGTAACTTGCAATTTAGACCTTCATTGTATTAATGAATGCCTGCGTGGCATTGATTAGTACACCATCAATAAAACTCTGATATACGAAGAATTGTGTGAAATATATACATACATATGCGTAAGAGACCGGACCAATAAATAAACATAAACGCTTAGTCTTCACTCTCGAGGATTACAGCGACAGTCAAATAAATCTATCTAGAAGCTCAGAAGAAAACGAGTTTGACATGAAGTTCCCAATCCATCTCCTGCATCAATCGTCATCATCATCATCATCACCATTGCCCTCATCAACAGAGGAGAAGAAGAAGAGACAGACATGGCCAAAAGCTCCTACATGCCCTCTCTCCTAACATCTTTTCTGATCTGCCTGCTCTTCACAACAACAGCAGCACTAGCTCAGCATCTGTCCGGCTCTGATCCGGCTCCATCTCCATCCTCTTCATCTCCATTGCCTCTCGCTCTCGAAGAAGAACAACAGAGGTATGCGCTGCACATCAGAAATTTTACAGTGTTTTTTTTTTCCCGCTTCCCCTGTACATAAATTCCCGTCTAACGCAGGTTTCGTGGATTCTTCGTGTCCTAACTCAGCATTTTTCATGGATTATTTTCCTGTGATCTAGCCCCAATCCGTGGCCTCCTACTGCTAACGAAGAAGTCATTGAACCCTCTCAAATATGTTTCATCCCCTCTGTTTGCTATCATATGACCTTGGCAGGCCTCATAACCTCTTTTGCTACCATTTACTTACCTTTAAGTCATGGCCTCGTAACCACTTTTGCTACCCATTACTTATCTTTAAGCCATGACCTCTTTCTGCTCTCATGTACTAGGATATTTTCTGGCATTTTTCTGCTATACCCTAATTCAGCAGGTTTAATGGCCATTTTAATTATCATAAATTTCTAATTTAGCATGCCCGATGGCCATTTTGTGCTATCATTGAGCCTTAATTCAGTAGGCTCAATTCTCGAGTTTGTCTTCTTTTGATTCTTTTTTTTTTTTGGTGTGTGTGTGTGTGTGTGTTTTCAACAGATTTCAGGTGGAATTGCAGGTTTTGTGGAATGGGGTGGTTACTGCAAGAGACCGGGAGACAAAAGAAGTGCAGTGGTCGTTTTTTTCCGGGGCTCCGCTGCACTCAGCCCATGGCCCTTTGCTGGACGCCTATGAGAGTTCAAACTCATCTGCAGGCATAACTGCTGGTGTTATTTCTGAGGATGAGTTTGTGTTCTGTGGCACAGATTGGGAGCTTTACTCCTTTGACAAACATCGAGGGATCCAGGTGAGCGGTTATCAAAAAGAGAGTTTTCTTGTCAAGGAAAGTCTACCTCAGATTTTTAGTCTTGTTTAGCTCGTGTGGAAGATGGCTACTTTTGTTGCGGTAGAATATGTAGGTGTTGTTAATGGCAAGATTGTGAATGGCTGATCTTGATAACTTCACAGGACCTTCCCATCTCACCCGATGAGCTTGTACGGAGCACTCCAGCCATTCTGAATGGGGCTCTCATCCTTGGCACCTTGTCAACTTCCGTGTTTCTTCTGGATGCAAAGTCTGGGAGTTTGGTACAGACATTTGATTCGAAAAACGACACATTTGTACCTGACCATGTTGATGTTGAAGACATGTTGCGCTTTTTAGAGCCCAGTCTTCAAGAGCTAAGAACTGCAGAATACCTGTTTGTCTTCAGGAAGGACTACACAATCAAATCTGTTGCAATGGCATCGGGCACACTTTTATGGAATGTAAGTGTGGGGGATGTTCAGCTGCATCATATCAATTCTGATGGCATTCCTCGCCTCCCGCAACCAAGAGAGGGAAGCTTAAGAGACAGTTCAGTGGGTGAAGATGTTCCAACACGTGTTCAGCTGCATAATATCAATTCTGATGGCATTCCTTGCCTCCCGCAACCAAGAGAGGGAAGCTTAAGAGAGAGTTCAGTGGGTGAAGCTGTTCCAACACTTGTAGCGCTGCCTGCTGGCCATGAAAAGGAAAATCAAATTCTTCCAGCTCGTGTTCATGTATTTCAAGACAGTTCAGGGGACCTGCCTTTGAGAAGTAGATTTACCAAAAAACAAGTCACTGTTGCCCTCTTCTTGACATTTGGGTGTTGTGCAGCAGCCACATTTCTCTTCTGGAAATTTGAAGGAAAGACAAGTAAGGAGGAGAAGCAGGTGCCCAGAAAGAAAAAGGGGAGGAGAACAAAGCCAGGTGTTGCCGCCACACCACAAGAATTCATGCAGTTCACAGGTGGTCCTGTGACCACTGAAGAAAATTATACTGCTTCACGGTCTGGTGCAATTGTTGATACAATGACACTTCTGAATGAGGGGAACGAAGAGTATTACCTGGTGGATGACCTTCGTATGACATGGAAGCATATTGGGAGTGGAAGTAATGGAACCATGGTTTTTGATGGTTATATTGACAAGCGATCTGTTGCTGTCAAGAGGATGCTTAGGCAGTATTATTATAAAGCTCAAAAGGAAATAGATCACTTGATAAAATCTGATGAGCATCCTAATATTGTGCGCTATTTCTCTGTGAAATTTGATGCTCATTTTGTCTACGTTGTTCTAGAACGCTGCCGTTTCAGCTTAAATGATCTTGTTCTTGCCCAAAGTTTACAGCACTTGGGAACATACAAAAGCGATGCAATGCCCGGAGATCTAACCAAGGAAGAATTAGAAGCCATTGCAGAGAAGGTTGGAGATACCAAAGATTATCAATTATGGGATGAATGGGCTCGGCCTTCTACAAAACTTTTGAAGTTCATGAGGTGCGCTTTTGAACACCTCTGACAGCAGCAGATGGCCTTTTTTTTCGAGTCTGCATGGTGACTGTGTGCGTGATATGCGCATGCATTGGTGTGTGCGCGCGCGTGTTTATTAACAAAGCAAAGTAGTTGAATTGAATTTGTGTGCTGATTTTAGTGCTTTTGCACATTATTTAGTAAGCAAAGCAGGGATTCCAACATGATTATAGGATATCATTTACTTTGGTAATAAAGAAGGCCATGCCTATCATTATCCCTTTAGCATTATTTCTGTCTTTCAGGAAAAAGAACAGATTAACAATTATGGGTATTATTAGAGGATATGACTTGCAGCTTTTCTTTCTTGATGTTTCTAACACAGGCTCATGTAGTTCAGTCTGCTTCAAAGTTCCAAATGTGTTAGGATTGCACTTGCTTTTACCACCTCCTCTTTGGGCAGGGAGATATTTTGTTAAAGAGAGTTGACAAAGATGAGCAGCTTTGTCTACCTTATACTAATGCGTGAAATTTCAATGACAGTGTTTAGTTGAGGCTTGCACTTTTATTCCTGTGGACTTGGTATATAAAGCAGGAGACACATTATTCAAGGGGATGGGCAAGCCTTTTCAAATGAATGTTGATAGATGTGGAGCTTTTGAAGGGGGACTTGTTCATTAGATTTTGGGTTTGTTCTCCCATTGAGAGTGGAAAGTGGACTTCAATTTAGAATACAAAGTTCAATGCAAATACATCTCGCCAGTTTGGAACTCTTGAGTAGACTCAAACTTGAGAGAGGTGCATATCATTTGAGCCCAGAGAGAGTAGATTCAATCTCAAAATGATTTAGGAAATGCCGTTTCTATATGTGATTTGGGCATTTCCTACGTGTCTCATGTGAGGATGGGATGAAATGGCCGTTTTTGCCGTTTCAGGCCGTTTCTTGCAGGTACCACCCTTGAAATGGTGTTTCCTTGTTTCAGGCCTCCGTTTCCAACGCTTCTTGTGATTGCCCCTGAGAGAGACCTTCAATAGGCACGATGATTTGGGCTCACTGGCATTACGTGATGTAAAAGATCATAGTGGCCATACTTGACGTGATACAACATATCACAGTCAAGCCTGCAAATGGAGCTTGACCACACATGACTTAAACTTACATCAGACTACTGAAAGGTCAACCCACCCTAGATAAGTCGACGATCATCATCAATGAGAAAAGCCACCATGCCATCATATGGCATCTCTTTCGACACTCCAAGTGATCACCTCTTTATACTTTTCCATCTCTTCCAAGCTGGAAAAGAGTACTGCTCTCTTGTCATCCTCATGAATGTTGGCCCTTAAAGCAGCTAGTTGTTGGAGGAGGGAACGTGTGGTGCCGAGGTGCTCTTGCAATGTGTGATGCAACTTTTTGTGGAGAAAGTCAAAACTCCTAAAAATCTCACAAATGCTTTTGAATTCGAAGATGCCGTAAGAGGGAAAGTTGTTCCTCTCAACAAGCTCTACGCAATGGCGTGAACAGATCTTCTTTTTGACAACCTTGAAAAATTAGGGTTTCAGCTGTGCAGAAATTAGGGCTAGGGTTTTGGGAGACAAGAGGATACAGAGCTGCTAGTTGCAATTGTGTGAGCTTAGGTGTGCAATGCTGCAGGTTACGAAAGAGAGCAAAGTGGAAGACAAGTGTGTACAGAGTGTGTAGCTTCAAGAAAACTTCCTAGAGATGTTTTTGCTTAGGAGGTGGCTGTAGCCAAGTGGAAGCTTGGAGTTGTTGTCTCCAAAGGCTGAGGAAATTCGTAAGGTAGTTGTTTTGATTAGGAGCCGGGCTACCCGCAACGTAGTCGTCGATGGTGCTCCAACAGTCAGTCAAGTAGCAAAGGCTTGGATTATTCTAAGAAGGCAAATTGGAAAGCTGTACCGGAATCAACAAAACATGGCTTCTTTTCGGAAGCCGAGGGCAAACCTTAGCAGCCCTATGATTACCTCATGTTAGTAGTAAATTCATAGAATGATATGGGAGATGCATTTAACACTCAAGATAAAGCAAGTGTTCACAGGTGAAGGAGTTTCAATGATGTTGATCATTGAAGCAGCAGTATCAAGATAAGCCAAACGGTGACATGAACATGGGAATCTGCTTGAAGATACACATGAGTTCCGAGGAGGACTAATCTTGTGAGAAGAAAGCATGCAAGGGAACATATGCATGGAAATCGGCCGTGAAGATGTACATGTAGCCATGAGGGCATGCTTCCTTAGAAAGTGAAAAAGAATATCTACAAATACTTGAAAACTTTGTTGAAGGTACCATTGAGATAATATCAAGAAATGGTGAAGACTTTATGACTTGGTTGAACACAATGCTAATCAATGCACTTAAATACACTAAGATTTGATGGGCACTTGCTCAAATACAAGAAGTAATTTGCTGAATTGACAAGAGACACACAATGAGATGGAACGGCCGACCCCTCCCTCAAATAAAGTATATTGATCTTGGGAGAATCAAGCATAGTAACATGGGACGGGGAACGTAATGGGGATGGGGACGGGGATTCCTGGGAACCAGGACGGGGAACAGGGGACGGCATGGGATGGCATACAAAATATGCAATTTTAAGTAAGCACTCATTTAAGAAACTTAACAATACTAAAACAAAGTCACTTTACACTTCCAAAGCATCAATATTAAGTCATACTAGCAAAAAAATGGGTGTTACAAAAAAGGAGATCAATCGCCAAAGGCTAAAGCAAAAGACAAGGGCAAAGGCCTAGGCCCTAACCACGTAAGTGGCATACAAAAAAGAGACTATCACTAGAGTAGTACATATGTCAAAAAGCCTCAAGGGGCATGTGAAGTGCTGGCCTCACGATCATGGGTCCTTGCAATGCGTGCAGGCTCCATAGAGATGTCCTCCACTTGCTCCTCCAACTCCTCATCATCTTGAGACATCTCCCACTCGGTAAATGCATCAGCCTTTGCAGTTGCACTCTTGCAAAGCATTCGCAAGTTTGCACTCACAAAGACTAGATCATTTGCCCGTTCCACCCCAAGACGGTTCCTCTTCTTCGATGCAATGTGACTGTATGAGCTCCAAAGTTGCTCTAGGCAAGAGGAACTCACTGCCTGGCTGGGAATGCGGATGGCTAGATGCTGAAGCTCAGGTCCATCCGAACCAAAGTCTTCCCACCACAAAGCAGCCCCAACTTTGAAGCGATTATCCTGTGCATCCATGTCTCCATAAGAGCCCTGAAAGCTCCTATACCTGGACAACTGGTCACGGATCTTCCGCCTAACATTTGGGTCAGGTACAAATCGAGTCAAGACAAGTCTCCATAGCTTGCTCACCTCTGCGTCACTTTCTTGCCCTTTACCCTGAAACTCAGGGTCCACCACATAGGCTGCTGCATGCAAAGGAGAGGAGTAGGAGTTCCACCGACGTTCACATAGGGCCCGGATCTCCAAATCCCTCAGCTTCTCTATCATGTTGTCCATAGCCTCATATACCTTGCCGATGCATGGCTTCATACCATCCACAAGCCTCATCAAGTGGACAATAGGATGAACCATAGCATTAATGCACTTCACTTTTTCCCAAAAATCAGGGCTCTTTGCTTTTTCCTTGCATAGAGCTCCTGTCTCAGTGGAAGCCAATGGTGAAGAAGTGAACTCGTCACTAATGAACAACTGTCTCAATTCACCACTACACTCTTTCAATCGGTGGAGCATCAAGAAGTTGTAGGCAAACCTCGTATCTGAGTATTTGAGGAGCTGACGGCTAGATTTTTTGGAGAATTCATGGCGTAGGAATTGATGGTTTGTGACAAATGTCACTATTTGGCTGCCCACTTGGATGATAGGCTGGATCCATGGCAAGTCCCCAATATCCTTCAAGAGATTATTTAAGCAATGTGCCATGCAAAATGACACGGTGATGTTGGGGTACATGCTCTCAATGATCGCTCTGGCTGCCCTGTTTGAAGCCTCCCCATCAGCAACAAAGCCCACAACTAGGTCTGGGCCAATGATCTCTATGCCACTAGCCCACTCTGTTGCTAGCACATTAGCACTCTTCCCGGTCCCAGAAGCATCATGTGAGGCGATGAAGTACATCTCACCGTGGGAATATGCAACAAGGCCATGGATGGACCTCTTTTGCGTATCACTCCATCCATCTGCTATCAGGGACACTCCATTCCTTGCCCATTGTCGCTTCGTGTTTTCTGTTGCTTGCTCCACAAGCTGTTGGGGTAAAGGCATTATGCCCACCCTTATAGTGTGTACAAGCCCATAAGTTATAGTACATAGTACACTTAGTACTTTTAATGTACTAAGTGCACTATGTGTACTAGTGCAATATACATGTGTGATAGGGGAGTCACACACTCATTCCTTGATGAGTTGACTTATCCCCACAACTCTCTTTCTCTCTCTCTCCTTGTTCTCTCTGTGTATGTCTCCCACATGAATCTCTAACCCTAATTCTCTCTCCCATTCAACTGGTATCAGAGCTGGAGGGGAGTTTGCACAGACTCAAAGCACAGAAACGTGCACAATGGTAATCGAGGCTTGTTAGATCTTCTTGCGCATTTGTCTGACTGTGTCGGGCATTTCGTCTGATGGCCACCATGAGGCCTCTGCCAGCGGGTGTCATCCTCACCAACGAACTCTTATGGTGGGAGTTCTTCCTGGATGCTTCGCAATGCTGGGGCAATCGGCTTAGGAAGGCAACAACACGTGTAGCGCAAGCCACTGAAGGAGGCGGCGAAGGCACACAACGCGTGTAGCGCAAGCCACTGAAGGAGGCGGCGAAGGCACACAACGCCTACGTGGTGGTGGTCCGCGTAAGTAGGCGAAGGCGACACGCCTACGTGGTGGTGGTCAGGCGCAGCCACAAGACGTCAACAGGCGGGCGGCGCTCAGCTCCACGTCAGGCGACACGCCTACGTGGTGGTGGTCAGGCTCAGCCACAAGGCGTCAACAGGCGGGCGGCGTCAGCTCCACGTCATTTGCTGAGGAGAGCTACGCAGCCCACACGCTGCCTGCTGAGGAGAGCTACGCAGCCCAGCCATCTGGACAGCTGCAGGCGCATAAGCATCAACACAAGTAACTCCCGATTCAGCAACATCAGCAAGAAGCCCCCCCCTCCCCCCCCTTTTCTGCAACAGCATCAACACAAAGAAATTCAGCCTGCAGATCAGAGAAATTCAAAAAAAATTAAGAGGTACTCAATTTTGAGCAAAATTGGCAAAATTGGGTGACATTGGTCACAATTAGGATCAATTTGCAGGAAATTGGATGTTGAAATTTGGGGCTTTTGATGTAATTGTGCAATTAAGCATTCATACATGCTGTATGATGTGAGAAATCGCACATTCGGGCAAAATTGCAGTGCAAATCAAGGGGCTTTTGTGCCGATTGGATTGATTTGCATGCAGGCAATCGCATTTGATGTTGTGGATAATGTGTTGATGCCTAACAAGCACTCAATGTGCCTGTAAATCAAGGGGCTTTCATGTATTGGATGTATATGTGGCCAGGGGGAAGCATCGCGAAGACTCTGGATGCCTTCATGTGCGTTAATGCACCATGTATGATCAGAAATTGATCTTAAATCAAGGGGCTTTTCAAGATTTTATGCTTGTTGAGCTTGGCAAAGCAGCAGGCAAGACTTTTATGCCTTGAATCCTCAGAAATCAGCTTGCAGTCAAGGGGCTTTTGCCCAATTTCTGTTCGGGACTGTTGTATGCAGTGTTCGGGACTGTAAAAGTCTGATTTTCACTCATTTGGACAGCCAGGAGAGCATTTATTGCTGCTGTACTTGTTGGTACAGATTTGGTACAGCTTTGTACAAGTTTTGGCATGGCTGCACATTGATTTGAGTGACCAAAAGGCTCAATTTCAGCTACTGTACTTGCCGGTACAGGTTTGGTACATCATTGGTGAGCACTTAGTACTGCTGTACAGTACTTTGGAAGGGCCACAGAGCACATTTAAGGTGCTGTCCTAAATCTGCAGCAACCAGATTTTGCTGATTTCATCACATACAGTGGGAGTAGAGTTGCATTTGTGCTTCCGCAGTGGGAGATAAAGCTTGGGAGAATAACTGTGAGCACTTTGTGTGCTTTTGGTGCAGTGTTTTCACATTTTGCAGGGAGTCAGGCATTGACAGGTTGCATATTGCTATGGCAACCACAGGTGAGAGCTCTTCATTGCTTCACATCAAGAAGCTTGAAGGCTCACATAACTATGATATTTGGCAAACCCAGTGCTATAATGTGTTGCTCCAGAAGAAGCAGCACAAGCCTATCAAAGAAAGGGGTGTAAAGCCCGCTTCTCTTACTGCTGAAGAGTGGGAAGATATGGATGAGCTGGCAAGATCTACTATCATGTTGTCTATGTCAGACTCTTTACTTTTCAGCATTCGTGAAGAGAAGACAGCTTGGGGAATGTGGCAGAGATTGCAGGACTTGTATGCCCAACAAAGTGCCTCAAGCAAAGTGTATTGGTTGAAGAAACTCATAGGTCTTTAGATGAAGGAAGGGGCGTCTATGGCAGCCCATCTAAATGAGTTTAATGGTATTGTCAGCCAAGTTATTAATCAAAAGTTGGCAATGGACGATGAGTTCAAAGCCACTTTTCTCTTATGCACTTTGCCAGAGAGTTGGGACACATTCAGGACAGCCACTAGCAATTCGAATGTTATGCTGTCATACGCAGATGTTGAGGGTGCTCTTCTTCAAGAAGAGATGAACAGGAAAAACAACTCTGTTGGAAAGTCCAATGCAATGAATGCACGTGGGAGATCCCAGCAAAGGGGTAAAAGCCAAGAACGGGGAAGGAGCAAGTCTCGCTCCAAAAAGGACTTGGAATGCCATTATTGTGGCAAGAAGGGACACATCAAAAAGCAATGCTACAAATGGAAAAATGATCAAAAGGAAAAGGGAAAAGGCAAAGACAAAGACAAAGATGAAGCCAAAGATGTAAAGCCAAAGGGCAAAAGTGGAGTCAAGATTGAAGAAATCAATGTTTCACATGCAGGTGACAGTGAGGATGAGGTCCTATTCACGTCTTCACTTGATGCCCATTCATTTCTTGCAGGAGATGGTCATGGTATGCACTCATGGATCATTGATTCAGGTGCCTCCTTTCATGTCACAGGTTGCAGAGACTTGTTTGTCAGGTATACTGCTGGCAATGAAGGAGTGGTTTATTTGGGTGATAACCATGCATGCAAGATTCTTGGCAAAGGTGATGTGAGGCTTGTGTTTTCAGATGGCTCACAGCTTATGCTCCATGATGTCAGGCATGTGCCTGAGATCAAGAAGAATCTGCTTTCTACTGGACAGCTTGATGATGCTGATTATGTTACCACATTTAGTCGTGGAAAGTCGAAGATTAGTAAGGGCTCACTGGTTGTTGCCAGAGGCTCTAAGGTGGATACTCTTTACTTCATGCATGCAGGTGTTTGTCACCATGCTAATGTGAATGCAACCGAGCTGCCGGAAATTTCTATGTGGCATAGCCGGTTGGGACACATGAGTGTCAAAGGAATGGAGCAATTGTCTCGTTTGGGTTACTTGCCTTGGCCCTTCTCTAAAGGTTTCAAGTTTTCAGTTTTGTGAGCATTGTATATATGGTAGGCAACTACAGTGCCCCCACAAGAAAGCTCTTGGACACAAAGATGCTCAGTTAGAGCTTGTGCATACAGATGTATGTGAGATGCCTCAGCTTTCTTTGGGAGGGGCAAAATATTTTGTGTCTTTTATAGACGATGCCACACGCAAGGTGTGGGTCTATCCTCTTCGTTTGAAGAGTGATACATTCTCAGTGTTTGAGAAGTTTGTTGCTCTTGTTGAGAATCAAACTGGCAAAACACTGAAGGCTTTGCGTTTCGACAATGGTGGAGAGTATATGTCCAAACAGTTTCAGGACTTTTGTGATGCTAAAGGCATCAAGAGGGAGCTCTCTACTCCTTATGATCCTCCACAAAACGGGACAGTAGAGAGGATGAACAGGACCATTCAGGAGAAGGTCCGTTCTATGTTGTCACATGCTGCGTTACCTCATGGTTTTTGGGCTGAAGCTGTTATGACAGCCGTTCATCTTATAAACAGGTCACCTAACACGAGGCTTGGTGGGAAAGTGCCAGAGGAAGTATGGACGTCATACAAGCACTTGAGAGTGTTTGGTTGCGTTGCGTACGTGCACATACGCAGGGAAATGCGCACCAAACTTGATCCTAAGTCTCACAAATGCATATTCCTAGGATATGGTGACAGAGGTGAAATGGGGTATAGACTTTGGGATCCAGTGAATAGAAAGATTATACGCAGCAATGATGTCATTTTTGATGAAACATGCATGTATAAGGAGCCTGCAAGGCAACAGGAGACTGGTAGAGTCATCTTTGATGATGATGGACATCATGGACAACAACCAAGGGCTGTAAATCAGCCATTACAGCAGCAAAACCAGCCCTTAAATGGTGCTGAGAATGGTCCAAATGGACAGCCAGAGATGGCAGAAGATATCCCTATGGATATACCACAGTTAGAGGAGATACCGGGCATGATTTTTCTGCCTTATGGCATGGAACAGGAGCCACCAATGGGTGATATGCAGGCTGGACAGCAACCTGCAAATGATGGTCATTGGGTACGGAGGTCCACTAGACCCTCCAGAGCCCCTGACAGGTTTGTTCCAGGGGTTGACTACTTGATGCTCACTGACTGTGGGGAGCCCTCATGTTATAAGGAGGCTTTACAGAGGGCAGACAAGGCTCTTTGGGAGCGTGCCATGAAGTCAGAGATGGATTCTCTGCACAAAAATGGAACATGGAAGTTGGTGCATTTGCCTGCAGGCAAGAAGGTTTTGCCATGCAAGTGGGTTTATAGGCTCAAAGTTGCACCAGATGCTAAGCCAAGATACAAAGCCAGGTTAGTGGCTAAGGGCTTCAAGCAGGAATATGGTGTGGACTTTGATGAGATCTTCTCTCCAGTGGTCAAAATGACCACACTTAGAGCTGTGTTAGCTTTGGTTGCACATGATGATCTGGACTTGATTCAGATGGATGTGAAGACTGCTTTTCTTCACGGTGATCTCCATGAGGAGATATATATGCAACAGCCAGAGGGTTATGCAGTGAGTGGAAAGGAGAAGCTTGTATGCAAGCTGAAAAAGAGTCTTTATGGGCTCAAACAGGCACTAAGGGAATGGTATCATAAATTTGATACATTCATGAAATCCCAGAAATTCAGGAGAAGTGACATAGATCACTGCTTATACACCAAGAAAGCTTTGGATGGCAGTCTATTGATCCTCATCTTGTATGTTGATGATATGTTGATTGCCAGGAAATCTCGTAAGGAGATGGATACCTTGAAGCAGAGGCTGCATCAAACCTTTGATATGAAGGATTTGGGTGATGCAAATCACATTTTGGGTATGCGGATACTTCGGGACAGAAATCAGCATGTGTTGTATTTGTCTCAGAAGGAATACATTGGCAAAGTTTTGCAGAGGTTCAATATGGACGGGGGAAAGAAGACTAGTACTCCTTTGCCTCCATACGTGAAACTCAGTGCTATGGACAGCCCACAGTCAGATAGTGGCAGGGCTGATATGGCCAAGATTCCGTATGCTTCAGCTTGTGGCAGTCTCATGTATGCCATGGTTGCTACTAGGCCGGACATTGCTTTTGCAGTGGGAGTGGTTTCTAGATACATGGCCAACCCTGGCAAGAAGCATTGGGAAGCAGTGAAAGGTGTCATGAGATACCTGAAGGGCACACAGGATATGTGCATATGTTTTGGCAAACAGGATGCATTAGTGCATGGTTATACGGATTCGGATTATGCCGGTCATCCAGATAACCGGAAGTCTACTACCGGTTATGTGTTTACATTCACAGGAGGTGCTGTGTCATGGATATCCAGGATGCAGAAGTCAGTGACTACAGAGGCCGAGTATATTGCAGCCACAGAGGCTTGCAAGGAGGCATTATGGCTATCTCGGTTAGTGGTTGATTTGGGTTATACAGGGGATATTCCATTGTTGCATTGTGACAGTCAGAGTGCCATCCAGTTGGCAAAGAACCCTGTCTTTCATGCAAAGACGAAGCATGTGGATGTGAAGTATCACTCATCAGAGAGGTGATAGAGAACAAGCAAATTCAGCTTGTTAAGATTCATACGGATGACAACCCGGCTGATCTGTTGACAAAGGAATTGCCTCCGGAGCGGTTTGCTCATTGCAGACACTTGATGGGCATTGGATGAGGCCAGTTTCAGCCTTGATATGGCCTTGTCTATTATCATGTACATGCTGATTTTTCTTTTCCTTCATTTAAGGGCACTTTGCCTTTAAGTGGGAGGTTGTTGGGGTAAAGGCATTATGCCCACCCTTATAGTGTGTACAAGCCCATAAGTTATAGTACATAGTACACTTAGTACTTTTAATGTACTAAGTGCACTATGTGTACTAGTGCAATATACATGTGTGATAGGGGAGTCACACACTCATTCCTTGATGAGTTGACTTATCCCCACAACTCTCTTTCTCTCTCTCTCCTTGTTCTCTCTGTGTATGTCTCCCACATGAATCTCTAACCCTAATTCTCTCTCCCATTCAACAAGCCTCTTCTCCTTCTCTAGCAATGTGGTGTGCAAGGACTCCGATGATGGGGGCGTATAGTTTGGACCATACTCCCCTATCTTCTTCACCATGACCTTGAAGTAGTCCGATCTATCCACAAAAAATGAATAATTTAATAACCGATCAACTTCAAACTTCAAAGTTCAAGTAACTTGTAAGAGGAACATTGTAAAATGATAGATCTTAAGCTAGACATCTTAATTCTTGATTACCTGGCAGCATGGAAAGCAATGTGGTCATGAAAGAAGAAGCGGGCTATGGTCGTATCCACCTCTTCCTCCTTCTTGGGGTCCCAACTACCCTCGAGTACTCGGCGTGTGTGGATGCGGTCAGCATGGAGAAGGATGGTGTTGGGGCCTGTTCTCGTGGGGCGGGTGATGCGCCCGCGGGTGCCGATGAAGTGGATGCACATGGGGATGCCGAACCTTGGGATGGCCTCACTAGTGTTGCGGGATCCACGGCCACATGCGGCACTCTCCTCCTTGAAAGCAAGGCCTCATGTGTGGCAACACATTCAAGAAGCCTCCTTCTGGTCTCCTGTGTGACCTGATCACAAAATCGGACCTCATGACTGGGCCCATGCAAGAGGTGAGCTCTCACTTTATCCGCCCCACCCGTTCGCCTATATGGACATAGCTTGCAGGACCATGGGCGAGAGCCTCCTCCACTTCCGGAATGATCGGAGTTGACCTCTTCCCAGCAAGACCAACCTTCGGTCCTCCTTCCTCTATTCGTATTGGCGCCGCCGGAACGAGGTGCGGGGGATGGTTGCGATGAAGATGCCATGGAGGCAAGTGCCAAGGAGGCTTGAGCAATGGAGGTGAGTGTAGGAGAGAGATGTAGGAGAAGCTAAAGCAATGGAGGTGAGTGTAGGAGAGAGATGTAGGAGAAGCTAAAGTAAGAGGAGGTGAGACCATGAGTGTAGGAGAGAGATGTAGGAGAGGCTTGAGCAATGGAGGTGAGAGTAGGAGAGAGATGTAGGAGAGGCTTGCCAATGGAGAGGCTAGAGCAAGAGGTGAGTGTAGGAGAGCAACAAGACTACAAGTGACAACTTGAAATTACAACTTACCCAATGTCCCAATGCCACTTCAGCCTTGAGGCTTGAGGAGAGCTAGAGCCTTGCCGGGTTGCCCAATGCCCACTTGAGTCTTGAGCCTTGAAAGTTGAGCAGTGCTGAGCCAATGAGCTTTTCACTTGAGCCTTGAAAGTTGAGGAGCGTTGAGGCTTGAGCTTGAGCCTTGCTTGAGCCTTGAGGAGTGTTGCAAGTGCCAAGAGGCAAGACCTAAGAGGCTAGAGCAAGTGCCAAGGAGGCCCGAGGTGAGTCTTGAAGACTTGAAAGTTTCCTATAGCATGTGCCAATGGGGGCTCTTCTTATAGCCATGGGCCAAGTGGGGAGGGCTGCTCAACGGCTAGGCGCCCAACGGCTATAGGGCGCAACGGCAGACTGGTCAACGCTGCGCAACGGTCAGCTGACCGTCCCGTCCCGTTCCGTCCCACACGAATTGCTGTCCTGTCGTCCCGGAATCGCTGTCCCCTTGTTACAGCGTGGGCTCACACGTCCCCTGGCCGTCCTTGTCCGTTTCCGTTTCCGCACGTTATGGGACGACGTTCCCCCGTCCTAGGGGTCCGTCCCCCACGTCCCCTGTGACTATGGAATCAAGTACATAGTGTCATGGGCATTTCTGACCAGATTTCCATACCAATGCATATGAATATAGTATTGCAAACAGGTGGTTGTCGATGTAGACTTGAAACCCGCACACTACTCTCTCAAGTGTCCATGTTCCCTACCATTTGCTCTCTATTGTTCCACCAACACATGGTAGCAACAATCTGCAAGAGAGCACGTAGGACAAGAGAACACTACATAGGGTATATGATCTTGTAATCCGGTTCCTCTCTCCTGCTACTTGCTTCCATATTTAAGCATAAAAGCTTACTAATTGCAAGTAGAGTCGATGACAGCGGAAGTCTTCGCGATGGACGTCCTTGGATTGATGAGATCTTCGATTTGTCGCATTTCTTCACGACAAAAAACTTCAAGAGGATGAAGGGAACCCAGGGAAAGCTTCCCCTATGGTTCAACTTGAGAAAGGAGGGCTGAAATTAGGGTTTTTAGCAAAAAGACTAGAAATTACATGTTTTGTTGAATTTCAGTCATTGGGAGTGTGTAGGAGAGTGATTAGCATCTGGAAACACTCTTGGAAGCTTGAGAAATACCTTAGCAAGCTTGGAAATGGAGTTGGGAAGGAGAAAGTGCAGAAAATGCAGCCGAACAGCCCTCATGAAGGAGGTGCCAATCTCTAGAGAGAGGAGTGAGGTGGTGAGTTGTCCAGTGTAGGTGGCAGGCAGGTGCTTTGCGGAGCAAGCTAGAGCGGACACATGGTTGGTTACTCCCTTTGTACAAAGGGGATAAGGTTTGGGCGGTGGACATAGGGTTATGTCCACCTCGGGACATCAGTGTGTGTGAACTCCGGGCCGGTCATAATTTATAAGTGAGTTTTGGTTGCCCAAAACTTAATGAAGTGTGTACACACTCACTTATAAATTAGTGCTAACTCCTAAGGCTAGGTTTATGACCAATACTTACCACTTGTCACATGCCACATAACCATGTCAGCAGACAGTTTCACACGCACGGTTCGTGGGCGGGCGTCCCCTTATCCGGAACTACACATTAGTCAAGCAAGAATGAAAACATCATGTAATTTCAATTGCAAGCAAGCACATAAAGATGCTATGCAATGCATCATTGGTATGGACAATCCCCGTTCATGAGACTATACCAAAATAGACGTGCTCGAGGCAAGTACACGAAGTACTAGACCCAATGGAACACCAATCCACCAGCCATTTTTGGGCATGTATATAGAGGCACAAGTCCCAACGGAAAGCTAAGTCCATAGTATCACATGAGTGGCATCAATTCCCGGTATATACAACTGCCATGGATACCAATCCAATGTACATACATGATAAGAAAGCACGGGTGGACCAATTGGGTGGCCAAATGGTGACATTCCCCCCGGCTTCTAAACAGTTGTCCGCAACTGAAAAGCATCCAAATACGTCTGAAGCACATGCAGGCAATCTCTGAAGAACTCTTCATCTATCCATTTAGCATCAATGGGAAGATAGTTCTTAAACTTCACAAGGTAACGCCTGACAACTTTGCCTGTGGCAAGCTTGCGTTCCTTGTGATACACAATCTGCTTTGGTTGCAAGATCTCCTCAAGCTCATCCACCTATGGTGGATCCTCAATGACCGTTTCACTGGGCTCCGACCCTACATACTTGTGAAGGAGACTCACATGAAAAGCATTGTGTATGTGCCAATGACTAGGTAATGCTAATCTGAAAGCTACTTCATTGATCTTCTCGATCACTCGAAAAGGCCCATAGTACCTGGTTGCAAGCTTAGGATATTTATCCTCTTTGCCAGGCCTCTTTGCAAGTCTTGCTTTCTCAAATTTCAGCAATACCCAATCATTCTCTTTAACATCCAATTGCCTTCTATGCTTGTCGGCAACCTTTTTATGCTTGTCTTGTGACCTTGCAGTGGCTGTCCGCACCTGAGCAAAAGTAATATCCAAGTCTCTTACATACTCATCAGCTGCAGATATCTCATTCTTTGTGCGAAGGATGGTGGCAAAACCACCTTACCATAAACAATCTCAAACGGAGCCTTTCGCGTAGATGCATGCACCGTGTTGTTGTATGCAAATTCCACAAGCAGTAAGTACTTCTCCCAAGAAGACTTCTGATCTGCCACATAACATTTCAAGAGATCCAACATGGTTGAATTTGCAGCCTCACTTTGCCTATCCGTCTGAAGGTGATAAGTTGATGAGAAGTCTAATTTGGTGGCCATGTTATCAAATAAGGCCCGCCAAAAGAGACTTGTAGTCCTGGGATCTCTATTCCCCACAATAGACTTCGGCATTCCATGATGCTTGAACACTTGTGCAAGATATATTTTAACCATATGCTCAGCTTTGATGGTATTTTTGACCAGCAAGAAGTGAGCTTGCTTGCTAAACCTGTCCACAATTGTCCAAATTGCATCATTACCCTGTTGGGTCCGTGGCAAGTCCATAATGAAATCCATTGTAATACTTTCCCATGGCTGCGTTGGAATAGGCAATGGCTGAAGCAAACTTGGTGTCTTTTGCCTATCAAATTTCACCTTTTGACAGGTGATACATGCACGTACATGTGTCTCTATGTCCTTCTGCATACCTGGCCAAAAGAAATACCGCTCCATCATGTGCGTAGTTGGCATTATGCATCTATGACCAGCATATGGAGGAGCATGGCACTTATCCAAAACCTTTTGCCTCAAGTCAGATACCACACATAGGCAATTATCTTTCATGAGATAACCCTCTTTGATCACATATGAGGCATGTGCATGACCAGCCATCAAATCAGCCCAAATAGTGGCAAAATCAGCATTCGTATGATACAAATCACGCATGGCAGACAAGTCCCCATGAGAGGCAACTGAGATAGCTGCTACATACGGCTTTCATGACAATGCATCTACCACTACATTCTTCTTTCCTGGGATGTGCAAGATCTAAAAATGAAACATAGAGAGGAAATTGGCCATCGTCATATGCTTCTCTGACAACTTAGTTTGGGTAAGAAAATACCTCAAACTCTGGTGATCTGTCTTCATAGTAAAAGCAACCCCAAGAAGGTAATGTTTCCATATAGTAAGTGCATGAATTACAGCCAAGAGCTCTTTCTCATAAATGCCAAGAGTTAGCTCTGCATCATGCAATCTACGGCTCTTATAAGCCACGGCATGTCCCTCTTGATTAAGGACAGCTCCTGTCCAATTTCCAGTTGCATCACATTCCACACTAAAGGCTTTTGCAAATCCGGAATGTTCAACATTGGACCATGAGTAGTTGTATCTTTCAATTTGAGAAATGCATCCCTCTCTACATTAGTCCATTTCAACATGGCCTTCTTCTTTGTCAAATCATGCAAAGGAGAAGCAATCCATGCAAAGTGCCGAATGAACCTGTGGTAATCCAAGAAAACTACGGATCTCATGCATTGAACTCAATTCGGACCAATTCCGAATTGCATCAATTTTTGCAGGATCCATCCGCACTCCATCTTTGGACACAATATGCCCAAGATAATGTATCTTTGACAAGAAGAACTCACTCTTTGCATTTATGAAGAGTTTATGCTTATGGAGTGTGATATGCAGCGGAAGTCTTTGTATTAGAAGATTCTGTCACACAAATGCTCACACCGTCTTCTGAATCCTGAGTTTCGTGAGTTTAGCAATCCACTTTAATACTTCAAACTTTAAAGAGATGAGAGAGAGATATATGAGAATTGTACACGAGATTGGGTCCCGAATTACCCACTGAAGGGTCCCCTATCCCGATAACGAGATAGTATTTGCTTTATTACTTTAGAGAGAATGACTGTGGACTGTAGATAAGCTAAACGCAAGATCTCGGAGGATCTGAAGCCTAGCTGAACTGTACACGGCTGTAGAAACACCTCAATGAACTGATCTCGAGCCTATGCACTCTTCCCAAGGACATGAGGAAGGGTTGCACACCTGAGGCTGAGAAAAGAAGGCGGTGGACTGTTCTAAGCTATGTTAGAATGCTGTAAATGCTTATGAATGATAGAATATCTTTACCAGATGACTGGTGTATGCCTGGATGATGCACTGAATGCTGGATACTGATGTAGGTTGATGAATCAAGGCTGAAACTGCTGGAAATCTGCAAACGCAGGTTTGTAGGGCTGACTACTGTTGTAGGATTGAAACGCAGACTTAATGGCTGCTGTGGGACTGCAAACGCAGGGAAGGACTAGTCTGAACACCTGTCGGCTTAATTAAGTGCAGAAACGCAAAGATGCTGTTTGGGCCTGCTGAAGTGTTGTCTGGCTGCGCCTATGACCTGATTGGCTGCGCCTATATCTGCAGGGATTGTAGTGCTGCTGGGCAGTGTACCTGGACGGCTGCGTTGAACTGCAGGTGCTGTTGGACTGCTGCGTTGATTTGCAGGGGCTGATTGGAAGCAAAACGTAGGTTCACAAGGCTGGAGAAGCAAACGCAGAAGCTCCAAGGCTGTTGGATTAGTCTAGGGCTAAAGGCAAGGGTACTCCTAGGGCTGAGGAGGAAGCTCTTAGCACACTGAAGACTGAATGAGGAACTAAGCCCTATGCAAGCCTATTTATACTAGATAGGGGTTGGTCAAGTTGGCTGGTCATAATTTAATAAACTTTATGTTTATAAATGACAATAAATGCTTAAATAAATACCATAAAATATGACAAAAATACTAGATAAATCCTAGTAAATTCCTTGGGATGTTCTAAATGATGCACAGGCATATGAATGCATATTATGCAGGATGTAGAGTGCTTTCTGATGCAAATCCTAAGGTTTCTACTGACTCTACATGCAGGAATGATTCTCTCCAAGTGGATTAAGGGACTTGACTGATCGACTGACCCGCTAAGGCTGAGGAATGACCTACGTAGCTCTTGCCTGACTTATCCTGGATTGAGGATGTACAATGGGGTCACGGCGTATGACAAATATCATCCTACTGGGTTCTAATAATGTATAAATGTTGCACTGCTGATGATGAGCCATCTTGACCATGCACTGAGTGCAGAGTGCATGTGACATTCCCTCCTGCTTAGCTTGGCGGCAGGTTCATGGCTTCCAAGTAGTCCGCCAACAACTGGGGGTACTCCTGGAAGAACTCCTTGTCTAGCCATATAGCTTCGTGGGTACCTCGATCTTGGAATTTCGTATAGAACGGATGTATCCGTCGATCGGAACCATGCTTCCAACGATGAAGAAGGATTTGCTCGGGCTCAATAACTTCTGCTTCGTCTACCACGTCTGGCTGCTGTTCATCTGAAACATCAAACACTTCTGGACCAACATATGGTTTTAGCCAAGAAACATGGAAAACATCATGCATTGTCCAACTGGTAGGCAACTTTAACTTCATGGAGACATCACTTAACTTCTTAACTATTGGAAAAGGGCCAAAACTACGGAATGAAAGCTTGGGACAACATTTGCCCACTTGTTTCAATCTCTGTTTCATGATACACAAATAGACCCAATCCCCTTCCTTGAGTGGACATCTCATCTAGACTTATTTGCCTGTTTGCTATATGCTTCGTGAGCTTTGGTCAAGCGGGCCTTGACTGACTTAATGATCTCGGAAAATGCTTCCGTGGTTTTATTAGCCTCTAAAGATGTTCCGTGGTTTTATTAGCCTCTAAAGATGGAGACACCATTCTCGTCAAAAGAGAAGAAAAACGGCGACCAAAGGTTGCTTCATATGGAGTCCGTCCGACACTGGATGAATGAGTGTCGTTCAAGATAGCTTGGACCAATGGAAGATAATGTTCCCATTTGGACTGCTGGTCATGACTTGAGAACATCAAAGGCCAACTGGTTATAAATTCTGTTTGGCCATCTGTCTGCGGATGGAATGCACTAGACAACTGCAACTTAGTTCCGAAGTTTTCAAATAATGCCCTCCAGAAATGCGAGGTAAACTTGGAATATCTATATGATGTTATGGTGCTAGGCAAACCACAAACATGATACCAATGCTTGAGAAACAGACGGGCTACGTTCTCGGCTGTGGCCGTATGCTTGCATGGGATGAGCATGCAGAATTTACTAAAGCGATCCACAATGGTAAAACACTGAGTGTTATGGGATCCGGTGGATGTTGGTAGAGGCCCTACAAAGTCCATAGATATGTCGATGAAAGGTCCGTCGGGGATAGGCAAAGGTTGAAGTAAACCTGCCTTCTTTGTATGGGAAACCTTGACTTTTTGACAAATCTTACGGGTACTGTTGATACCCCTATGTCCTCCAACTAAGGAGTCATGGGCATCGTGGAGAAGAGTGGAACGCTTTTCCCGAGTAACACAGAGACGGTTCTTGCAGAACAACCAACTGTTTTGTACTGAATAGTGGCCAGGCTCAGAATTGAGGACCAAACTGTACTGAGTACCGCATTCAGGGGAGTCGACATATTGGTCTTTCATACTATCTAAGTCCTTCCCCGTGATTTCGAGAATAGTAGATTCTTGGATTGCCTGGATGTTGGACTTTCGACTAAGAGCATCTGCTACTGGGTTATGCTTACCAGGGATGTATTCAATCATACCTCCAAACTGTTGGAAGATTTGACTCCACTTGGCCTGTCTATCACTCCATTGGGCACTTGGCATAGTCTAAAGCGTCCATAAAGAAAAGGCTTCCAATGCTTGACGGCTGTGATCACACCCAAAAGCTCTTTGTCATATACCGAATAATTCTTTTTGGCGACATCCAACTTTCTACTGTAATATGCCACGGGTCTCTTGTCCTGCTAGAGGACTGCACCTATGGCTACATTGCTGGCATCGGTGATGACCTCGAAAGGTTAGTCCCATGATGCTAACTTTAATATAGGTGCTTCTGAGGCGGCTTTCTGGAGTGCACGGAATGCATCAAGCGCCTTGCGTGTAATTGAGACTTTCTGCTTGCGAGTCTTCACCCCCTTGAGCAAGTCGGTAAGAGGTGCTGCAAGGTTGGAAAACTGATGGACATGGGTACTATAGGCCTAACAAAGACCTACGAATGAACGGATTTCTTGGGCGGTCTTAGGAATGTCCCAATCTAAGATCTCCTGAACCTTTGATGGATCCAGTCTAATCCCATCGGAAGCGATGATGTAGCCCAACTACTAAACTTCCTTAACACCAAAGACAGACTTTTTGGCGTTTATGTAGAGTTGATTATCTCGCAAAAGTTGCAAGACTTTCTCCACATCTTTCTCATGCTGCTCCGTAGTGGCTGAGAAGACTAGTATGTCATCAAGGAATATGAAAACACACTTCCCAATGTGGACTGCAAAAATCCTAGACATCATCATATTGAAGGTTGCGGGTGCATTCGTAAGCCCAAAAGGCATGACTACGAACTCGTAGTGACCACGCTCTGTTCAAAAAGCTGTTTTTGGAATGTCAGCTTAAAAAATGCGGACCTGATGGTAACCACTCTTGAGGTCGATCTTAGTGAAAAACTTAGCAACGTCTAAACGCTCCAAAATGTACTCTATTCTTGGCATAGGAAACTTATTCTTGATAGTGAGTTTGTTTAATGCCCTATAGTCTACACAAAGGCGTGTAGACTTGTCCTTCTTTTGGACAAATAGGATAGGTGCAGCAAATGGGGAGGAAGAAGGCCGAATGAATCCGGCTCGGAGAAGCTCAGATAACTGCTTTTCTAACTTGCCCTCTAAAGTCTTGGAAAGATGATAGGGACCAAATCAATGTGATGGTCCTCAGGGCGAGAGGGTGGGAGACCGGGCGGGAGATAGTCCCTAAGCATAATGTCCTGATGTCTGGATAGGAGGTCTGCTAACTGAGGGATTGAAGATGTAACGGATGCTACTAATGAGGAAGGGGCTGTTTGAGCACGAACATAAAGGAGTGCTCCTTCCGCTTCCTTGCGAATAGCTCGTCTGGCCTGGAGATGCGAAATCAATGGGATGCCAAGAATGCTTCTATTCCCACGAATCATGACAGGCTCAGAACTTCAAAGGCAAATTGCTGTGCCTTATGGGAAATGTGGGTGCGAAGACCAGGTGTAAACCCGTCCACATCCAGATGATATGGGACTAATGTGTAGCTCAATTTATTAGCCAATTGGGGAGAGATGGCGTCTTTAGAACTACCCATATCGAAAAGGACTACAAACTGTCGGCCTTGGGCAGAGCCATAACCTCGGATGAGGCTCTTCTAAGCAGCATCGCTCTCACCCTCCTGCTTAGCATCAAATACCACGGATGGCATAGGATGCATAGAAGGTAAAAGTTGAACTGCATTTGAGGTAGTAGGCGGGGCTGGAGGAGCTGGGGAGGCTAGAAGGAGCTTTGGTGGCTTGTGCCGCTTGCCATTTGTGGCAATCCTTCTTACCATGCCCTATAATATGACAGAAAAAACATCTATTTTCTGACTGGTACTTCCTTTGCTCCTCTGGAGGAAGATAACCTCTAGTAATGCTTGCTTTAGCCTTTTCATCAAGGGTTTTCTTAGGTTTAGATTCTTTATCTTTCTTACCCCTTGAACTGGAGCTATTGCTGCCGTCCTTCTTAGCATCTTTAGAAGAAACATTACCTTTCCCTGTCTGTGCAGCTGATTGCTGCTGCTGGGGTTTGGTATTGGACTGAGATCACTGCTTGGGCTTGCTCCCGTTCAGCTTCATTTCTTCATTCTGAGCGAGAGTTAGAGCCCGGTCATATGTACTTGGTTCAAAGTTACGAACTGTGAACCGAATGTCCACGAATGAATTGCTCCATCTAAGCCTGTGCAGATAACCCTAACTATTGTGCTAAAGTAATAACCTTACCAGAAAACTGAAGCACTTGGGATCCGTTATGTCTGAGTCCATAGAACTCATCTTTTAGACCGGTCATGTACTGAGGCAGGAGAAATCTGGTCTTCAGGTCATGGACAAAGGTGTCCCAGTCAAAGGCTGTGACACCTGTGGCTTGGTCCTAATGAATACTAGACCAATGCTGCTACCAAGCAACTGCCTCACCAGTGAGATGGGGAGCCGCTAAGTGGACTTTATCTTGGGGGTGTGTGATCCTAGCTAAAGGAAAATGAGCATTAAACTGATGAATAAATTGATTAACTGATGAATGATCACACTTACTGAAGTTTGGTTGATTGCGAATGACGGTGGTTGATGCTGCTGCGGACTGCTGGCTGGTGACACCTATGACTGGGGAGACTGAGGAGAGCTGCTGATACCTCAAGTGTATGGCCTCCTTTTCCCGTTGGTGCTCGAGTAACACAAGTTCTTGATCAAGCTCACGTTGGTGTTCCCGAGCGGCGAGTTCAGCTTGACGCCGGTCTTCGTCGATCTTGCGTTTGGCTTCCATATATTCCCGTCTTTCTGCTTTTTCTTCTTCCCTTCAGGCCTCATCCTCTCTCCTTTGTTGTTCCATCTGAAAGAAGAGGGAGATGTAGTCGGGTGCTGCTGGAGGCGGAGAAGGACGTGCTGCTGTTGCCTCCAAGAGTTGGAGATGCTCCATGAGCAGTTGGTTCTGACCTCTAAGAAGAGCTATGGTGTCTGCTCTAGGCGGAAGAACATGGTCTCCTTCGGGGGAGACGTCTTCCGGCTGATGAGTACTCTCTTCTGTAGACATGATGCTGAAGTCGGTGGTTGTGCCGGAACGCAATCTAACCATCCAAGGATGCCCCCACGCTAGGAAACGGTGTGTGTGGACAATCTGAATCTGATACCAATGTGATATGTAGCGGAAGTCTTTGTATTGGAAGATCCTGTCACACAAATGCTCACACCGTCTTCTGTATCCTGAGTTTCGTGAGTTTAGCAATCCACTTTAATACTTTAAACTTTAAAGAGATGAGAGAGAGATATATGAGAACTGTACACCAGATAGATTGGGTCCCGAATTACCCCTATTTTCTTAAACGAGGTCAAGATACTGAACTAACCTTCATCTGAATGAACCAGATAGAAGGGCTCCCTATCCCGATAACGAGATAGTATTTGCTTTATTACTTTAGAGAGAATGATTGTGGACTGTAGATAAGCCAAATGCAAGATCTCGGAGGATTTGAAGCCTGGCTGAACTTTACACGGTTGTAGAAACACCTCGATGAACTGATCTCGAGCCTATGCACTCTTCCCAAGGGCATGAGGAAGGGCTGCACACCTGAGGTTGAGAAAAGAAGGCGGTGGACCGTTCTAAGCTATGTTAGAATGCTGTAAATGCTTATGAATGATAGAATACCTTTACCAGATGACTGGTGTATGCCTGGATGATGCACTGAATGTTGGATACTGATGCAGACTGATGAATCAAGGCTGAAACTGCTGGAAATCTGCAAATGCAGAAGCTCCAAGGCTGTTGGATTAGTCTAGGGCTGAAGGCAAGGGTACTCCTAGGGCTGAGGAGGGAAGCTCTTAGCACACTAAAGATTGAATGAGGAACTAAGCCCTATGCAAGCCTATTTATACTAGATAGGGGTTGGTCAAGTTGGCTGGTCATAATTTAATAAACTTTATGTTTATAAATGACAATAAATGCTTAAATAATACCATAAAATATGGAAAAAATACCAGATAAATCCTAGTAAATTCCCTAAGGCTTCTGGGATGTTCTAAATGATGCACAGGCATATGAATGCATATTATGCAGGATGCAGAGTGCTTGCTGATGCAAACCCTAAGGCTTCTACTGACTCTACAGGCATGAATGATTCTCTCCAAGTGGGTTAAGGGACTTGACTGACTGACTGACCCGCTAAGGATGAGGAATGACCTACGTAGCTCGTGCCTGACTTATCTTGGAGTGAGGATGTACAATGGGGTTACGGCGTACGACAAATATGATCCTACTGGGTTCTAATAATGTACAAATGTTGCACTGCTAATGATGAGCCATCTTGTCACCATGCACTGAGTGCAGAGTGCATGTGACACGGAGTTCTTCAAAAACAATGGCCAAATGAGCTCTATGCGCTTCTTTGGTCTTCGAGAAGACTAGGATGTCATCAAAGAAGACACCTGTAAATTTTTTGTACCCACGGAATATGCGATCCATCATTCAATTGAATGTAGCCGGGGCATTTGTAAGACCAAAAGGCATAATAAGATACTCATAAAGCCCAAATGCTGTCCTGAAAGCAGTTTTGTGTACATCCTCAGGCACTACACGCACTTGATGATACCCACTCTTGAGATCAATTCGGCTAAAGCATGCCGATCCATCCAACTTGTCAAGGATGTCGTCTGTGTGGAATCGAAAACCGATTCTTGATGGTAAGCTTATTCAAAGCTCTATAATCCACACACATACGAAAGGATCCATCCTTCTTTTGAACCAAGAGGACGGGTGAACAATATGGGGAAGAGCTTGGTTGAATCAAACCCTTCTCAAGAAGCTCATTCACCTGCTTCATGATCTCCTCTTTTTGGGATGCACTTACACGATAGGCTGGCCTATTAGGTGGTGAGCTACCCGGCACAAGATTAATGCGATGATCTTCCAGTCGTACGGGTGGCAACTCATTTGGTAACTCATCAGCAAAACAATCATTGTGCTCTTGCAAAATTTCAGCCTATCATTACTAAGAGTGTTTACATGTACATTATTTTCCTCAACATGATCTCGTATAAAAATCAAGTACGCAAAAACACTCTTTTTCATTACTTTCTTAATTTGTACATGAGATACAAGGGGAATGGTATCACTCTCTTCACCAGCATCAATTACATGCTCTCGGTCTTTATGCATGAAGGTGATCCTGTTGGTCTTGTAAGCCTTGCACGGATCAATACGTATGCCAAGGCTTTCCAAGCAATACATCACACCGATTCAAAGGCCCCACAAGAAATCCTCATGACCCACATAGCCTTGAATGTGTATGCGCAACTTTCCAAAAATAGGCATGACCTGCACTTCTCTACCAACAAAGGCAGCCCCTGCTTCAATTTGAGGACCCATGTCCTCTACTTCAATACCCAAAGCAATTGCTATATGTGTGGATATGAATTCTCCGATGCACAATCATCAAACATGAACAAAGCGGGCTGATCCTTGAGCTGTTCCCAAGCTTTACATACAACCTTGTCTTTGCTATCATGTTTCGTGTTGCCCTGCACATTTGGAACCATATGCACATTAGGCTTTGATGCATTTGCATTATCACGCTTCTTGTTTTGCAATATGCTCGGTGCTACCACAAGTAAAGCATTTCCCCTCACTCATATATTGCTTTTCATGCTCCGGAGTGAGACCATAGTCTCTCAATTTGAAGGGACGCTTCTTGGTAGTGTTATTTTCAGCCTTTGGACCAATTTTATCTTGGTTTTGGTCCTTTTTAGGTGGCTGTCCATTATTTTGCAGGTTTTGGACAGCCCTCTCTTTGCCTTGAAATGAGGGTTTAGCCTTATTGGATCGACTCAATTTGAGTTCCAATTGCTCGGTGGCAGTGGCGGCTGTGATTAATTGGTGTAAGGTGTGACCAGGATACATTTGTAGTCCTGCTTTGTACTCGGTTGCAATCCCGATTGAAACCTTCTCTTCCTTTCCGCCTCGGTGACATGCATAAATGGAGACACCTCCATAAGCACTTTCCAAAACTTTTGTATATATGCATTCACTGATTCCCCCTCATTTTGCTTCACCCAATCCCACTTCATTGTTATCTCATTCAATGCATTGGGAGGCAAGAATTGAGCATAGAACCTCTCCTTGACCTCTTCCCAAGATCTAACAGGATTCGGTGAGAGCTTCTCTGTGAGCCACCAATGGGTAGCAGTGCCTTAAATGAACATGCTTACATGCCGGATCATGGATTTCTGAGTGAAATCCTCATCACTGAAAGCAATGTCAAATTGGGCAATAAAAGCAAGTGCCTTTGATGCATTATATTCCCCATGATATGCGTTAAACTTCACAAATTTGTCTCCAGCTTTGAAGTCACGAGACTTTGATGCATGTGCCTGCATCTCAACATGTTTTTTTCCATGTTTGTCCATTGGGACAGCCCCTGTGAGACTGGCATCATTTTAGGACCAAAAGGTGATGCATAAGGCATATATACATGTGCCCTTTAAGCATGAGGCATGGTTGGCCCTCAACATGCATTGATACATTTTCAGCCATAGCTTCTCCCTCACGAGCACACTTGAAGGCATGAGTAGCATGAGAGAACGTGGAATACTTGCACCAACAGAAAATTGCAGCCCATGTTGCATGTGTTGTGCATGCACATTTTCAGCCAGCAATGGCATTTGACATACATTTTGACCACTACCATAAACATTGTATCCTTGACGGGCCACATAAGGTATTCCTGCATGGCATGAAGTCACTGATTGTCTTTATAAAAATGGCCAAGGCATGAAAGGACTATGCAAAGGAAAGTTTTCAGTTGAGGGCAACTGATTAGAAGCTGAGGGGATGTCACCAATCTGTATATTTTAACATCCTAAGATCAAAAAACATCCATATATTGATCATGGAAAGGTTTGCAAGAGAACTAAGGTTGTCACATGCACTCTGCATTGTAGTGCATGGTGACAAGATGGCTCATCATTAGTGCAACACTGTACAACAGTAGGACCCTTTTAGGATATGAAATTGTCGTACGCCGTGGCCCCATTGTAATCCTCAGTCGAAGATATGTCAGGCACGAGCTATGTAGGTCATTCCTCAACCTTAGAGAGTTAGTCCGTCAAAGTCCCTTAACGCACTTGGAGAGAATCATTCATGCATATAGAGTCAGTAGAAACCTTAGGGTTTGTATCAGAGCATGGTTACATTTGCATATTCAGCATTTTACTACATTTATTAGCATTTCTTCTGGCATTTTTCATAATATTTCAGCATTTATCCCATTATAGCAAGTCGTGTAGCTTTAATGCTACAGTCGGGCAGCTTTACAACCAGTTGACCAGCCCTCTTGCCTATATAAATAGCATCACTTGCATCATTCCATTCATCTCATCATCATTGGAGTCAAACGTTTCAGTCCTTTGGCACTAGGAGCATCAATGCTTGAGCATTCAGCCATACATCATCGAAACACATCATCATCAGCATTCAGCCAGAAGAAGCGCTATAGAACCTTGCGTTTTCAGCATACAAACAGTTTCCAGCATTCATCCATCATTTCGTTTTGCTACAGCCATTTCGGTGAAGGTAAAACGAATCATCTACATTCATTCATAGTGCATATCATAGCTAGAACAGTCCCAAACAGCCCCTTCTCTCAGCCTCAGATTTGCAGCCTTCCTACATTCCACTGGAAGAGTGCATAGGCATTGTTGGTGCTTCTACAGCCGTGTACAGTTCAGCCCGACTCTTGGTCTTTCAAAGGTCTTGCGTTTGGCTTATTTACAGTCCCAAGTCAGTCCTTCATTCAATCTCTTCAAGGATAATAAAGCAAATACTCCTAGCAATAGGAGGGGACCCTTCAGTGGGTAATTTGGGACCCAATAAGGTGTATAGATCTATCTCTCTCCGTCTGTGGGTGAAGTGCACTGGAAAAATTTAATTTAGTACCAAAGTTATCAAACAATGTCCTCCAAAAATGACTGGTAAACTTGGCATCTTTGTCTGACACTATGGTCCTAGGAATCCCGCCAATCGGGTACCAATGCCGAATGAACAACCAGGCAGCATCCTCAGCGGTCACATTGGCCCTGCATGGAATAAGCATAACAAATTTGCTATAGTTAAGCACTGAGTATTACGCTTACCTGGGCTGGGAGGTAGATTCGTGACAAAGTCCGTCGAAATATCTTGGAAAGGTCTCTCAGGAATTGGCATGGGCTGTAATAACCCTATCTTCTTTCCATGGGGAGCTTTCACCTTTTGACAAATATCACAGTGTTGTACATATGAAAACACATCTCGCCTCATCTTTGGCCAATAATATTGCCATTCCAATTTCTCCAAAGTCGAATTCATGCCACTATGACCACCAGTAACGGCGTCATGGGCGTCATGGAGAAGAGCTACCCTGAACGACTTCATGACACATAGTCGGCCTTTGTAGAAAAGCCAATTATCGCGTATCAAAAAATGGCATGGTCCTGTGGCATCCAATGCCTGTTCCCAGTGTGTACTGAATTTCTCGGAATCCGCGTACGTGTGCTTCATGTCGTCTAGTCCCGTACTAACAAGGTCGAGTCTAGTGGTCTGAATCAAAGTCACTTGTCCCTTCCTGCTCAAAGCATTAGCCACTGGATTGGCCTTTCTTGGAAGGTACTCAATCATACCACCAAATTGTTGGAATATCTGGCTCCAGTGGTGTTGTCGGTCACTCCACTGTGCACTTGGCATTGTACGAATCCAGTGTAATACTTGATGGTCAGTGCGAACCTCAAAGTCACGGCCATAAAGGAAATGTTTCCAATGTTTCAAGGCCTGTATTACTGCGAGGAGTTCACGATCGTAGACTGAGTAATTCTTCTCTGCGGGCAGTAACTTAACGAGACATGTAAGCTGTTGGTGGTGGACTCACACTCACACACAGAGTCTTGTAGATTAGGGTTAGGTGTAGGAAGAAGAAGATCACACATAAATGAAAGAGAGAGAGAGAGAGAGAGAGAGAGCCAAATGTGTGGTAGCCACAAAATGCAAGTCAACCCTTGCATGTGTGTCACATCCATATACTATAGAAGTACAGAATATTATATGGATAGAGTGTCATACTTGATATCCAAGGGGAAAAACCACATGGAAAAAAGTGCCCTTGGTTAAGTCCTGTTCACACATAGCACTACCATAAGTGAGCATATGTCAACAAATCCCCCCTGTAGTGAAAGTGTGAACTTGTACAAGGTAGCAGATCACTCTCTGTATGAGAGTAAGCCAGAGGGTTCACATCGGAGATGGTGCCTACACCGGAGGATTCAGAGCATCATTGCGAGGCATCGGGCTCGTCTGACCAGGCATCCCACTATGGCAGATATCCAGGCCATCCGGCAGAGACCCATGCTAGAGCTCCTAGGATGATTACCACTCCAGCCATATACTGTTGTACTCAGTGTCACTTTTGTACTCCCCCATATTCATGTATTCATGTATCCATGTACTCATGTACCCCATTTTGACTAGTAGCATTAGCTTCCCACTCTCCCTAGTTGTTGCTTCTGCATGCTCCCTACTGATGTATTGTAGGGCTAGATACTTACCTTCAGTTCTTTCTTTTCTTTTCCAGACAGTGTATCAGATGTCACATGGTTGTAACTTTGGTCTCATAGGTCACTTTGGCCTTTTGAAGACGTTAATATAACATTTCATTTCATTTCTCTCTGTTTGTCTGTCTGTCTCTCTCTTTCTTATCTCCATTACATTGTGCTATCGTCAAGAACCAAGGTGCTGAATAATCATTATCAAATTATAACCCTGTTTGTAAGCTTCCGCATGTTACAGAACCACCTGCCTGTACTCTAAAGTTTCAATGGGTTCTTACCATTAACCATGCCAAGACATGAGAAACACACATTGACTAGCTAACACGAGTTGTCCAAATAAGATGTTTTTTGTTCCTACTATTTATGATTGAATGAAATTCTTTCCACCTGTTCCAATAGGGAGGGTCTTTGTCCTTGAGAGCCTGTCCCTGATGGAGGCTGCCCGTCAGCTTTTCATGTCCTGGTGCCTGAAACCCTTTTGATTTGCACCACTGGAAAATGATTTGAAGAGAGGTGCGTGTCACCAAAATTGCAGATGTTCTCAACAGCATAAGCCTGGAACAAGCATGAGACTTGTCTATAGATGGGCTTTCATTTATTCTTATGTATTATGGTCTGCTGCAGATATCCCTTGAACTTTAGAAGGTACTGAAGTTTTTTGTGTTGAAATCCTCAGATGAAACCAAATAATGATCTCTAACTTTGGCTTGTCCTCTTTTGTAGAAACTGTAGACCCAGAAGATTGTTCCCACAGTGATTTTTAACCCTCTAAGCCCAGCATTAAGTTGGTGAATGTTGTTTTGAGCATGCATAGCCAAGGAAGTAAAGGTAATAACAAGTCCTAAAAAGACGTTCTAAGGAGAAACATCTTCCTTTAGGATGACTCCATTTGTAGGACTACTTTGGATTTAACAAAGAGAGTTCTGGTGGTCTCATTGCACGTGTGCACTAAAAGATGAATTAGCTTTTAGTGACTTCTGGAATTGGGAGTGTTCTGATGTGAGGGGAAGGATGATCTTGATTAATGCTAAGCAAGAGAGATTAATGCTAAACAGTAAGTGCCTTATTCTGCAACTAACATCGCTCACGATTGAGGTTAAGACACATTGTCCAACATTTCCTCCTGTGGTGTTCAAGGAACCAATCAATGATACTGGAGACTCGTCATTCAACACTTCTAATGGCTTTGGAGTTAATGAGCATGTATAAGTTTTGCAGCTTGCCATCGAATATTTTGGATATAAAAGGTGGCTGATAAGCGTAAGAATGTGAGCCTGATGTCAAAAGATGTTAGCCTTTCATGTAAAGGCATACATAAGCACGAGCTTGTGTGGAGAAAGGGGTTGCAGGTCAAAGTGAGCATTAGCAGTTTGGCCCCATGATTGGTTTTAATATAGTTTTTTAAAAACTCCATCAATCTCGTGCTTTGGGACTCAGATACATACTATTCAACATTTTGCTTTATTTAGTAAGAACAGAAAGTCATTTATGATGTACGTCAAGTGTTTGAAGCTATAGATGATTGGCACTGTCTCATGATAAGCTTTTTTGCTTCTGGTGTTTCTAATGCATTGTTAGGGATATTCTGGCGGGTCTTTCACATCTACATGATGTGGGAATAGTGCATCGTGATCTGAAGCCCCATAATGTGTTGATAAGCAGTGGGCGTATGCCACAAGCAAAGCTTTCCGACATGGGGATTAGCAAACAGTTGGCTGATGGTGTAACCTCTCTTGACACTCAATCTACAGGCATGGCTTGACTTCTCAACCCCTAGCTTGTCTCATTTGCAAAATGTGGATATGAGTTTCTAAGTGAGAACAAAGTAGCCAAAAGTTGATAGAATGATAGCTTAGTTCTCAATGCTGGGTCTTTTTTTGTTTCGAAGGGGAGGGGGGAGGTCTATTGACCGAGTGAAACTTTTTGTGTAGGTTCGGGAAGTTCTGGCTGGCAAGCTCCTGAACAGCTTATGCGCAAGTTGCAAACAAGGAGTGTAGATTTGTTTAGTCTTGGCTGTGTACTATTTTTCAGTATAAGTGGGGGCTACCATCCTTTTGGCACACGCATTGAACGTGATATGAACATCGTACATGGGAAGCTTGACCTTTTTCGAGTCGAGCACGTGCCTGAAGCTATGGATTTGATACCAAAATTACTTCATCACGATCCAAGTAAAAGGTAAATAGAGCTGCATATTGGTTGTTCAAGCAGTGATTTTAAATTGCCTCAGCCTTTGTAGTAAATAAGGAAGAGAGATAGTGACAGCAGGGTGGGTGTTTACATGTTTGCGGCTTCCCCTTAAGCCACAGCCAAGGATTTCTTTTACCTTGGTTGCGTATTGTTTGAAACAATGTAAAATAAATTAAAGTTTTCATATCTTTGACTCCTGGCTGAGATAGCTCCTATCTGATAGCCAAATTCAATACTCTTGAAGAGATTAGCAAGAACAACACAGAGTAGATGACTATCCTGTCACCACTCAACCAGAGGTCCTCTTCAAGACCACCCCCTTGGTAGGGGTAAGGCACCAAGAGTAGCATCTCCCAAATAAGAGCTACTTGTCCCATACAACACGGTCCTCAGTGTCATTGGAGACCTTTCTAGAGGGCGCAGCGAAACATGGACCTTCGGATGACTCCCAATCCTCAAGAAGAAAAATTGATGATCTCAAACTTATATTTATAGTCGTGTCCACTCATCCTTAATTACAAAGTAAAGCTAACCCTTGGTTAACCTCACCAATAAATTGGGCCCACATTATGTCTTTCAGGGACATGACATTCTCTCCCCCTTTGTGTGACTAAATCTATGGAAGAAAAACTTTGGAAATGGGTGCCGAAGAGATTCAACAAGCTTTAGGTTGACATTCATATATTAACACAAATGGACTCAACTTTGTGGCTGAATGCTTAGCACTGTTGTAAGCAAACTCCACCAATGGTAGAGACTCCATGATGATGTGCATTATTGGGCTGAGAACTGATGGGGAGAAACCTGTAATTAGGGTTTAGAGTTCATTCATGGGAGACATACACAGAGAAGCAAGGGAGAGAGAGAGAGAGAGTTGTGGGGATAAGTCAACTCATGAAAAGCATATGTGTGTGACTCCCCTATCACACATGTATATTGCACTAGTACACATAGTGCACTTAGTACATTAAAAGTACTAAGTGTACTATGTACTATAACTTATGGGCTTGTACACACTATAAGGGTGGGCATAACGCCTTTACCCCAACAACCTCCCACTTAAAGGCAAAGTGCCCTTAAGTAAAGGAAAAGAAAAAATCAGCATGTACATGATAATATACAAGGCCATATCAAGGCTGAAAATGGCCTCATCCAATGCCCATCAAGTGTCTGCAATGAGCAAACCGCTCCGGAGGCAAACTCTTCGTCAACAGATCAGCCGGGTTGTCATCCGTATGAATCTTAACAAGCTGAATTTGCTTGTTCTCTATCACCTCTCTGATGAAGTGATACTTCACATCCACATGCTTCGTCTTTGCATGAAAGACAGGGTTCTTTGCCAACTGGATGGCACTCTGACTGTCACAATGCAACAATGGAATATCCCCTGTATAACCCAAATCAACCACTAACCGAGATAGCCATAATGCCTCCTTGCAAGCCTCTGTGGCTGCAATATACTCGGCCTCTGTAGTAGATAAGGCAGTGCACTTCTGCATCCTGGATATCCATGACACAGCACCTCCTGTGAATGTAAACACATAACCGGTAGTAGACTTCCGGTTATCTGGATGACCGGCATAATCCGAATCCGTGTAACCATGCACTAATGCATCCTGTTTGCCAAAGCAAATGCACAAATCCTGTGTGCCCTTCAGGTATCTCATGACACCTTTCACTGCTTCCCAATGCTTCTTGCCAGGGTTGGCCATGTACCTAGAAACCACTCCCACTGCAAATGCAATGTCCGGCCTAGTAGCAACCATGGCATACATGAGACTGCCACAAGCTGAAGCATACGGAATCTTGGCCATATCAGCCCTGTCTCTATCTGACTGTGGGCTGTCCATAGCACTGAGTTTCACATATGGAGGCAAAGGAGTACTAGCCTTCTTCCCCCCGTCCATATTGAACCTCTGCAAAACTTTGCCAATATATTCCTTCTGAGACAAATACAACACATGCTGATTTCTGTCCCGAAGTATCCGCATACCCAAAATGTGATTTGCATCACCCAAATCCTTCATATCAAAGGTTTCATGCAGCCTCTTTTTCAAAGCATCCATCTCTTTACGAGATTTCCCGGCAATCAACATATCATCAACATACAAAATGAGAATCAATAGACTGCCATCCAAAGCCTTTTTGGTGTACAAGCAGTGATCTATGTCACTTCTCCTGAATTTCTGAGATTTCATGAATGTATCAAATTTATGATACCATTCTCTTGGTGCCTGTTTGAGCCCATAAAGACTCTTTTTCAGCTTGCATACAAGCTTCTCCTTTCCACTTACTGCATAACCCTCTGGCTGCTGCATATATATCTCCTCATGGAGATCACCGTGAAGAAAAGCAGTCTTCACATCCATCTGAATCAAGTCCAGATCATCATGCGCAACCAAAGCCAACACAGCTCTAAGTGTGGTCATTTTGACCACTGGAGAGAAGATCTCATCAAAGTCCACACCATATTTCTGCTTGAAGCCCTTAGCCACTAACCTGGCTTTGTATCTTGGCTTTGCATCTGGTGCAACTTTGAGCCTGTATACCCACTTGCATGGCAAAACCTTCTTGCCTGCAGGCAAAGGCACCAATTTCCATGTTCCATTTTTATGCAGAGAATCCATCTCTGACTTCATGGCACGCTCCCATAGAGCCTTGTCTGCCCTCTGTAAAGCCTCTTTATAACATGAGGGCTCCCCACAGTCAGTTAGCATCAAGTAGTCAACCCCTGGAACAAACCTGTCAGGGGCTCTGGAGGGTCTAGTGGACCTCCGTACCCAATGACCATCATTTGCAGGTTGCTGTCCAGCCTGCATATCACCCATTGGTGGCTCCTGTTCCATGCCATAAGGCTGAAAAATCATGCCCGGTATCTCCTCTAACTGTGGTATATCCATAGGGATATCTTCTGCCATATCTGGCTGTCCATTTGGACCATTTTCAGCACCATTTAAGGGCTGGTTTTCCTGCTGTAATGGCTGATTTACAGCCCTTTGTTGTTGTCCATGATGTCCATCATCATCAAAGATGACTCTGCTAGGCTCCTGTTGCCTTGCAGGCTCCTTATACATGCATGTTTCATCAAAAATGACATCATTGCTGCGTATGATCTTTCTATTCATGGGATCCCAAAGTCTATACCCCATTTCACCTCTGTCACCATATCCTAGGAATATGCATTTGTGAGACTTAGGATCAAGTTTGGTGCGCATTTCCCTGCGTATGTGCACGTACGCAACGCAACCAAACACTCTCAAGTGCTTGTATGACGGAGGCTTCCCTGTCCATACTTCTTCTGGCACTTTCCCACCAAGCCTCGTGTTAGGTGACCTGTTTATAAGGTGAACGGCTGTCATAACAGCTTCAGCCCAAAAACCATGAGGTAATGCAGCATGTGACAACATAGAACGGACCTTCTCCTGTATGGTCCTGTTCATCCTCTCTGCTGTCCCGTTTTGTGGAGGATCATAAGGAGTAGAGAGCTCCCTCTTGATGCCTTTAGCATCACAAAAGTCCTGAAACTGTTTGGACGTATACTCTCCACCATTATCGGAACGCAAAGCCTTCAGTGTTTTGCCAGTTTGATTCTCAACATGAGCAACAAACTTCTGAAACACTGAGAATGTATCACTCTTCAAACGAAGAGGATAAACCCACACCTTGCGTGTGGCATCATCTATAAATGACACAAAGTATTTTGCCCCTCCCAAAGAAAGCTGAGGCATCTCACATACATCTGTATGCACAAGCTCTAACTGAGCATCTTTCTGTCCAAGAGCTTTCTTGTGGGGGCACTGTAGTTGCCTACCATATATACAATGCTCACAAAATTGAAAACTTGAAAACTTTAGAGAAGGCAAGTAACCCAAACGAGACAATTGCTCCATTCCTTTGACACTCATGTGTCCCAACCGGCTATGCCACATAGAAATTTCCGGCAGCTCGGTTGCATTTACATTAGCATGGTGACAAACACCTGCATGTATAAAGTAAAGAGTGTCCACCTTAGAGCCTCTGGCAACAACCAGTGAGCCCTTACTAATCTTCCACTTTCCACTACCAAATGTGGTAACATAATCAGCATCATCAAGCTGTCCAGTAGAAAGCAGATTCTTCTTGATCTCAGGCACATGCCTGACATCATGGAGCATAAGCTGTGAGCCATCTGAAAATACAAGCCTCACATCACCTCTGCCAAGTATCTTGCATGCATGGTTATCACCCAAATAAACAACTCCTTCATTGCCAGCAGTGTACCTGACAAACAAGTCTCTGCAACCTGTGACATGAAAGGAGGCACCTGAATCAATGATCCATGAGTGCATACCATGACCACCTGTAAGAAGTGAATGGGCATCAAGTGAAGACGTAAAGAGGACCTCATCCTCACTGCCACCTGCATGTGACACATTGATTTCTTCGATCTTGACTCCACTTTTGCCCTTTGGCTTTACATCTTTGGCTTCATCCTTCTCTTTGTCTTTGCCTTTTCCTTTTTCCTTTTGATCATTTTTCCATTTGTAGCATTGCTTTTTGATGTGTCCCTTCTTGCCACAATAATGGCATTCCAAATCCTTTTTGGAGCGAGACTTGCTCCTTCCCCTTTCTTGGCTTTTACCCCTTTGCTGGGATCTCCCACGTGCATTCATTGCATTGGACTTTCCAACAGAGTTGTTCTTCCTGTTCATCTCTTCTTGAAGAAGAGCACCCTCAACATCTGCATATGACAGCATAGCATTCGAATTGCTAGTGGCTGTCCTGAATGTGTCCCAACTCTCTGGCAAAGTGCATAACAAAAAAGTGGCTTTGAACTCATCGTCCATTGCCAACTTTTGATTTATAACCTGGCTGACAATACCATTAAACTCATTGAGATGGGCTGTCATAGAAGCCCCTTCCTTCATCTGAAGGCCTATGAGTTTCTTCAACCAATACACTTTGCTTGAGGCACTTTGTTGGGCATACAAGTCCTGCAATCTCTGCCACATTCCCCAAGCTGTCTTCTCTTCACGAATGCTGAAAAGTAATGAGTCTGACACAGACAACATGATAGTAGATCTTGCCAGCTCATCCATATCTTCCCACTCTTCAGCTGTAAGAGAAGCGGGCATCACACCCCTTTCTTTGATAGGCTTATGTTGCTTTTTCTGAAGCAACACATTGTAGCACTGGGTTTGCCAAATATCATAATTATGCGAGCCTTCAAGCTTCTTGATGTGAAGCAATGAAGAGCTCTCACCTGTGGTTGCCATAGCAAAATGCAACCTGTAATGCCTGACTCCCTGCAAATGTGCAAACACTGCACCCTAAGCACACAAAGTGCTTACAAATGTTCTCCCAAGCTTTATCTCCCACTGCGGAAGCAAGAATGCAACTTTTCTCCCACTTTTTGTGATGAAAACACCAAAATCTGGTTGCTGCAGATTTTGGACAGCACCTTAAATGTCCTCTTTTGCCCTTCCAAAATACTGTACAGCAGTACTAAGCGCTCTCCAATGATGTACCAAACCTGTACCGGCAATTTCAGCAGCTGAATTTGAACCTTTTGATCACTCAAAACAATGTACAGCCATGCCAAACCATGCACAAAGCTGTGCCAAATCTGTACCAGCAGGTACAGTAGCAATAAATGCTCTCCTGGCTGTCCAAATGAGTGAAAATCAGATTTTTACAGTCACGAACACTGCATAAAACAGTCCCGAACAGAAATTGGGCAAAAGCCCCTTGACTGCAAGCTGATTTTTGAAGATTCAAGGCATAAATGTCTTGCCTGCTGCTTTGCCAAGCTCAACAAGCATACAAACTTGAAAAGCCCCTTGATTTGAGATCAATTTCTGATCATGCATGGTACATTGACGCACATGAAGGCATCCAGAGTGTTCACGATGCTTCCCCCTGGCCACATATACATCCAATACATGAAAGCCCCTTGATTTACAGGCACATTGAGTGCTTGTAAGGCATCAGCACATTAACCACAGCATCAAATGCGATTGCCTGCATGCAAATCAACCAAATCGGCACAAAAGCCCCTTGATTTGCACTGCGATTTGCTGCAATTTGCTGCGATTTTGCCCAAATGTGCGATTTTTCACATCATACAGCATGTATGAGTGCTTAATTGCACAATTACATCAAAAACCCCAAATTTCGACATCCAATTTCCTGCAAATTGATCCTGATTTGACCAATTTCCTGCAAATTGATCCTGATTGTGACCAATGTCACCCGATTTTGCCAATTTTGCTCAAAAATTGAGCAATTGGGCACCTGTACCTGCTCAATTGATTTAATTGAAAAGAAATTCGCAAAAAATTAAGGCAAGTACCTATGAAATTCTGAATTTCTCTGATTTGCAGGTTGTTTTCTGTTGCAGGAGGGGGGTTTGCTGATGTTGATGCTGCTGCAGAAAGCTATTGCTTTTTATTATGTTTCCAGACGAATAGGTGCTGTTCTGCTGCTGCCTAAGGAACTGCTGTTACTCTTCCTCTGACCTAAAGATGGATGAACTTCAGTGCAGAGGTGGCGTTCATTAGCTGCAGAACACATAGCAAAGGCTTGTGACTCGGGCTTCAGGAGAGCAAGGTGAGCAATAGCGAACCGCAGCGCAGGCGCCTGACGACCTCGTTGCCTAGCGCTTTTCGCCTTCGCTCTACGCTTCTTCACTCACGCTTTCGCCTTCTCCGCCCAGCACCGCATACACGTCGACGGGCTCCCTTCGCTAATCGACTCTCCTGCTCGTTGACGTATTCGCCAGCTAACTTGTGTTTGCCTTCGCTCAAGCCTAGCGCATGTTCGCCTGCGGCTGATGTCTTCGCCTCACTTTGTGCACCAGCGCTACACGTATTTGCCTGCGCCACTATGCTGCCCTCCTCGCTCGTGGCTGCTGGACAGCCCGCCTGGTTGCTGGGCAGTCCACGCTGCTGGCTGGGCAACAGTTGAGCCAGCCCACGCCTACTGTCTGGGCAGAGACTAGAAAAAATACAGCAGCTCCAAGAGAGATTCAGCAGGCGACCAGGAATCAGCAAAAGGGGGGGGGGCAGGGGCGGCCAGCAGAGCAGAAGAGGTTCTTCGCGACGGAAGTGCTTCACCAGCAATAGGGAAGGCGGGAGCAGGAACAACAACAAGCTCTGATACCAGTTGATGGGGAGAAACCTGTAATTAGGGTTTAGAGTTCATTCATGGGAGACATACACAGAGAAGCAAGGGAGAGAGAGAGAGAGAGTTGTGGGGATAAGTCAACTCATGAAAAGCATATGTGTGTGACTCCCCTATCACACATGTATATTGCACTAGTACACATAGTGCACTTAGTACATTAAAAGTACTAAGTGTACTATGTACTATAACTTATGGGCTTGTACACACTATAAGGGTGGGCATAACGCCTTTACCCCAACAAGAACCTCTTTGCGCAAGCTTGACCTGATTGCCCTCTTGCTATGGTGCGTTTTCCTCCCTTGCTTGCCCTTGATGCTGAGAGTACAACTCTACAAGCTTCTCTGGCTGAGAATAAAGCCCACAAGATGATGGCTTCTACCACAAGATGATCTCTATGGGCAGCCATATAGAGATGTACAGACGGGCTGCAGAAAGCAACCGTTAATTCAGGCATGCTAATATGGACGCCACAAGTATTTTTAGGGGTTTTTTTATTGAAAAAGCAAGTGGGCGTGTTAATACACAAAAAAGCCCATCTTTTTTAGGAAAAAACGTGCAAAGGGAGGGGTGTGGTACCTTCTAGCCTTTTAAAAAAAAAGGCATCTTCCTTATTTATAATGGGAAAGCACATGGGTGTTTTTTTGCCCTGTAAAAACAAGGTTACAGGATGCTTACTGATCTTACCTTCTCCGGACGTAATGAAACCTTGGAGATGGTCTATTGCGAGGCTTCACAATATGGGGGCAGGTTGAAGGAGTGGAAAAATCCTACTCTGAGGAGCAAATGTCCAAACTCCGGGCCAACTTACAGGCTGATATACAGTAATTGCGGGACCAGGTGATACTCCTACGGAGGGCAGTCCTTGGATCAGCCCCTACTCCAGGTACAGTTGTAGTCGTGCCTTCTTTCACGCCGGACGCTTTTGCGGCCGAGAAGGAGAGGATGCAGGAGGTTGTAGACTCTTGGCTCAACCGGTGGAATGTGCACTTCGAGTTTCACCCTTTCCGAGACGTCTGGAAAATCCAGATGGTTAGGGGTCTCCTGAAGGGGAAGGCTCTTACTTGGTGGAGAAAAATCAGGGATAAACCCACTACTTGGGCAGATTTTGAGGGGCAGTTTTGCAATGAGTTCCTCCAGGCAGATGATGAGTTTCATGTCGTGGTCAAGTTTGCAGACTCGGATATGTGCAACATGTCTTTGGCACGTATTTATAGAGGTTTAGGAATTGCAGTCTCGATGAGCAGGGCACATGGATGCTACTACTCTATGCAGATTCTTTATCCGTTGACTTGCACGAGATCACAGTCTCCAGTTGAGAAATAATCATAGCAGGTTTCTAGAGGATGCCATCAAGTATGCTAGAATTTATGGAGACTATGGCTAGCCAGAATCAGAAACAGGTCTCTTAGAAATCTCACACTCCAGGCAGTTTGAAGGAGGGTTCCCAATGTAAATTTAAGTTTAGGTTTGGGAAGGCTTCGCATAACAAAAATCAAACCCTGGCTTCGGGTGATTCCAATCCAAAGAAAGAGAAGAAAATCCACCAAGGTCTTTGAACTTTCTGAGATGGTGGGTGTTTTATTTGTGGCCAAAAGAGCCATATGAGACCGAACTATCCGTAGGGGAAGAAAGTGCCCAAGGTAGCTTACGTGAGAGAAGTGGAAGGTAATCCTAGAATCTCTTCCGTTTGATACTACAGTTCTAGATCATAGTACCTGCATGGTGTGTAACTTCAACATGTGGGTCTTTGGTCCCAATGATCTTATACGGATGTATGCATCGGTATTAGGGAAGACCGTGCACATCCTTTTTGACCCTGGTAGTACTCACAACTTCGTTAATGCCACACTTGTGCAGAAGTTGAGAGTGGAGACGTAGCCAAGTGATCATGTTTACCGCGTGTGAAGCTGGTGGTGGGGGATGGACACATTTGGGACCGGCGGGTTTCTCAGTTGCCCTCCATCCATGATTATACAAAGGCCCTAGATTTCTTGATTATGGATCTATATAGGGTTGATGTTATTCTAGGAAAGGAATGGTTTTATAGCCATGATGTTCATGTCGATTGGAAGGGTCATACTTTGTCCTTTGTAATGAGGGTCTTCCGATTTGTCTTAAGAGTGGTTTTGCAATCCTACACTCTACTTTTGTAAATTCAGCAGAACTTCATAATATTATTGGAAATTCAGATTATGAGGTGTATGAGTGTGTTCTTGATCCCCTTTCATCTAATGTTAATTGTAGTTTAAATACGGTAAAGTTGGATGCTTGGGAGATGAGCTTTAGAGGACATTAAGGCGGATTTTGTCGATGTCTTCCTGCTGAATTCTCTTATGGTTTGACGCCTAATAGGTCGGTGGATCATAAGATTGATTTGCTTCTAGGGTCTCAGCCTGTGAGTATAGCCTTATAGGATGAGCTAGATGGAAGAGGACGAGATTGCCCGACATATCTCCGGATGGGATAGATACATAGGAGTAAAACTCCCTGAGGAGCTCCAGTGCTTTTAAAGCACAAGAAGGATGGTACTTGGCAGATGTGTGAATTATAAAAAGTGGAATAAAGTTATGATAAAGAATAGGTATCCTTTTTCTAGATGATTTGATAGATAGGTTGTAGGGTGTTGCCTATTGTACGAAGAATGACCTTTGTGCTGGTTATCTAATATTGGAGGAGAATGTCATTAAGACAGGTTTCCGTACACGATATGGCCATTATGAGTTTCTTGTATTACCTTTTGGGCTCACTAATTCAGCAGATGATGAATGTTCTCTTTCGAGATTATGTGGAGAAATTCATTGTAGTATTCTTAGATGATATTTTATTTTATAGTCGTACCTTCGAGGAGCATGTTTAGCATCTCAGGGGAGTCTTGGGGATTTTGAGATGAGAACGACTGCATGCTAAACTCTCCAAGTGTGAGTCCTTCTATAAGGAGCTCACATACCTAGGTTATTGGATTTCTCGGGATGGTATGAGCATTGATCTTGAGCAGATCCAGAAGGTGTTGGAATGACCAGTTCCTCGGAGAGTGAGGCAACTTCGAGCATTCTTGTGATTCACGTCTTTCTTAAAAAATCAGTAAAGGATTATTTGAATCTAATTGCTTCTCTTGTGAACCTTCTCAGAGGACGAGGACGTAAGTCCAATAGTCCTACTACCTGGAATGAGAGGCTTGAGGAGGCTTTCCAGACTCCCAAGCTTAAGGTGAAGGAAGATGTTATGACCCTGTGTTTTCCTCTGGACAGTATGCAGGTGGGCACGGGGACATGGTGGACAGTGTGAATGGCATCCGTTTCGAATTGAGAAGGAAACCCATGGGACAAAAGGATTTTAAGTTTAAAGGTTTTTTAACCTTTGGTACAAAAGGAACCTTTGATGATTTAAAATAATAATAATATTGGAGGATGCGCTTTTTGTTATGGCTTTTAGTTTTTGCTTTTTGGAGAAAAGCGGGCTGAGGCTCCTCTTTATTTTTAAAAAGGGGAAGGGTGGTAGAATCGGTGTGTGTGTGTGGCGCTTCTCCTTGGCTGGCGGTCTGCCCTGCAGTACACACAGGCGAACGTGCGCACTCTTTGTGCAACAAGCAGGCACGTGGGCTGGACACACAGAGGCGGCTGCAGGAAGCGCAGTACTGCAGGAGATACAGAACTGCCACAGGTGACACACAGGGTTGCAGCTACACGCATGGTGCTCTTTTTGGCGACTGGTGGGCTGCAGGGAAAAAGCACAGGGCTGAACGCTCTTTCTTATCTCTCTCTCTTTCGTGGAAGTGGCTGCAGCACACATACAGGTTCTCTCTCTCTCTCTCTCTTTGGGAACGGGCGGACTGGATTGACAGCAACACATGCTTTTCTCTCTCTCTTTCTGGCGGCTGTTGGGCTACAGGACAGGAGGCAGGCTGGACAGCACGAGGGTTGGGCTGTTTTCTCTCTCTCCCCCCCGCTCTCTCTCTCTCTCTCCGTGTAAGAGGCAGGCTGCAGAGTTCTTTCATGGGCAGGCGCACAGAGGGCTGCAACGCGAGCCTTTATGGTGACGAAAACCTGTTCGTCTGGAGTGCTACAGTGTTTGGTTCAGAGGACACTCCATGGGAAGGCCATGAGGCATGCTGTGACGACGGAGATTGTGGCTGAGAACATTAACGCTGCGTCAGAAAAGCTATGGTGACATGACACTTGGAGAGAGAGTTTTGGGGATTGTTTCAGAGGCACGAGCCGCTATGGCGAGAGTGGGAGCATGAGGCTATGATTCCCAAACATGAACGCGTGCACTCCTGGAAGGAAAAAGCTGCAGATCAGTTTGTATCTTGGGCTGCTATCTCTTTGTCTTGGGTCACGATGTTTTGGGTGGGTTAGAAGTGCTCTCTAGTGCCAGCCCTGTGTGAGCAAGGGTACTATGAAAAGTGCCTTGGCTAGCAAGTGGTAGGACTTGGATCATGGGACACATCCAAGGTAGACTTGCAAGAGAGCAAGAGCGCCATGAGAGGTGCCGGCTAGCGAGCCTGGAGCCTTGAGTGTGTACGAGGCCCTCGAGCACTTAACTTGAAGGCTTTTGAAGACAAAGATCAAGGGTTAAGGCTTTGAGATGGGCTCTTGATGAAGAAGACATGGGGTAAGGCTTGCTAAGCACTCATTTGGAAAACTTGGGTGAAACTACAAGGGATCCTATTGGTGGAGGATTCTACAAGTTGTACTTTGTACTCAAATTTAATCAAGTAAAGAAATACCGCAAGGGGTGCCACTGCGATTTAGGGCCAATCGATGTCCGTGTACTGTTTGCAGGAGCACTCTAGCTCTCCCCTTGTTTGTTTTTCTTTTCCAGGTCCTCAAAGGTGTTGAAGTGTTTTGTGTGCGAGTGTTTGTTTCACCGCCCGTCAAGTTTTTGAAGGCCGGTTACAGAAGCACCTATTTTAGCCTTACCGGATCTTGGCCAACCATTTGTTGTTGAGACTGATGCTATTGGTTACACAATAGGGGCTGCCTTATTCCAGGGGGGCTGACCTATGACATTTGAAAGGAAGAAGCTTGATGATAGCCAAGTCAGGTGGCATGCTTAGGAGAAAGAATTGCATGTGGTTATCCACGCATTGGAAATTTGGAGACATTATTTTGATGAATCCAAATTTGTTGTCTTGATTGACCATGAGTCGATCAAGTACATTTGTGATAGACCTGAGTTGAGAGGGAGGAGGGCACGATGGGTAGAGCTTATGCAGGACTTTGTTATGGAGATTCAGTACAGGAAGGACAGTTTGAACTGGGTTGCAAATGCTTTGAGTTGGATTGGAGAGGTGAATGTTTTGAGTTTCATCGAGATTAGTGCTAACTTGTATGATTCCTTGAGAGGGCCGTGTTGGATCGATAGGCATTTTAGTGGGTATTGGCAGCAAGTTCAGGCAAGGAGCTCCACAGTATTAGACCAAGACTAAGGGGTTGTACCACGTGTTAGGGTGGCTGGTAGTCAGTACTTGATCTAGAACAGATTATTGTTCCGTGATGAAAGAGTCTGTGTATCGGATTGTGCTGAGATTAGGAAGAAGATTCTTTATGAATGTCATGATTCTCCTGCAGCAGGTCATCCGGGGTACAACGGACCTATGACAAACGTTTTACTGGCCTGAAATGAAGGCGGAAGTCTACGACTATGTGGTAAAGTGTATTTCCATGGATTTTATTGTCGGATTGCCACGCACCAGGGCATGATGATATTGGGGTGGTGGTTGACAGACTGACAAAGACGGTAAGGTTTTTACCTACAAGGGGAACGGTGAGAGCAACTGATTTTGCTTAGCAATTTTTTTCTGGGAAAGAGATCCTTATATTAGTTAGTGAAAAAAAACAGCCACAATGGGCTAAATACAATCACGAAGGGCTAGATACAAACTCGCCACATGTACAGGGCGGGGATCAAATAATCAAAAAGAGAAAGATGCACTTTCCCTCTAGCTGGCCCCTCTATGAGGGGAAGGCTATCTCAAAGGAATCGGGGGGGGGGGGGGGGGGGGGGGGGGGGTTGGGGGACCACGCTGGTGGCCTGTAGTGCCAAGTGGATCGCCACCTCTATCGGTGAGAAAAGGGCCAGGCCGCCAGAGCCTCAAGAAAGCTTTCCGCCGCTTCCGCATGCGATAAGAGCCTCCGTGCAACTTCCCGCATTGACCGCGGAGGGTATGAATGATGTCGAACCAAATAATGCTCTTGATGGACTCCGCAAGGGGAGTGTGGGTACCCTCGATGGCTTCGATGCATCTAACTCGCCATATGTGCCAGGGTGCGATGCTATTGCAAACTCCATCTCTGACATGAGCCCGGATGCCAGTGGTCCGTAGATGGGGTTGTGACTGGTACTACCGAAATGCGGAGGTGGGAGACCTGAAGGGCTAGCCCCCCACTATCCTCCTCGTAAGCCCTGACCACCTCAGCCTCTGTGGCCCAAGCGACAGTGCCCCATGTAATGATCCGGTTCGAGGCCCTGTCCATCGTGAAGATGTGGAGAATCCGCAACCAAACTTGTTGAGCCTTCGGGCCATCCCAAAGACAATGTCGCTGAGACTCTTGAGGGTGGCCGCACCTAGGGTAGGTTGCTGGCCGACCTCCAATTGCCAACCATGTGCCAACCGCCAAACTCCTGGTGCCATTAGCCAAAGAAAGAGGGTGATCTTTCGAGGCCAAAAACTGTCCTAGAGCCTCTTCCATAAATCTGAGAAGAAACGCGGGAAGAGGCCCTGTGATGGCCAATGTGCTGCTACTGCTGAGGTGCCATCGATCTTTGGCATCTGAATCTTGCGAAAGGGGGGGGGGACCCACGTTGGTGGCCTGTAGTGCCAAGTGGATCGCCACCTCTATCGGTGAGAAAAGGGCCAGGCCGCCAGAGCCTCAAGAAAGCTTTCCGCCGCTTTTGCATGTGGTCAGAGCCTCCGTGCAACTTCCCCCATTGACCGCGGAGGGTATGAATGATGTTGAGCCAAATGCTCCTGATGGACTCCGCAAGCAGAGTGTGGGTACCCTCGATGGCTTCGATGCATCTAGCTCGCCATATGTGCCAGGGTGCGATGCTACTGCAAAACTTCCATCTCTGACATGAGCCCGGACGCCAGTGGTCCGTAGATGGGGCTGTTATTGGTACTACCAAAATGCGGAGGTGGGAGACCTGAAGGGCTAGCCCCCCACCATCCTCCTCGTAAGCCCTGACCACCTCAGCCTCTGTGGCCCAAGCGACAGTGCCCCATGTAATGATCTGGTTCGAGGCCCTGTCCATTGTGAAGATGTGGAGAATCCGCAACCAAACCTGTTGAGCCTTCGGGCAATCCCAAAGACAATGTTGCCGAGACTCTTAAGGGTGGTTGCACCTAGGGCAGGTTGCTGGCCGACCTCCAACTTCCAACCATGTGCCAATCGCCAAACTCCTGGTGCCATTAGCCAAAGAAAGAGGGTGATCTTTCGAGGCCAAAAACTGTCCCAGAGCCTCTTCCAAAAATCTAAGAAGAAACGCGGGAAGAGGCCTTGTGACGGCCAATGTGCTGCTACTGCCAAGGTGCCATCGATCTCTGGCATCTGAATCCTGCAACCTAGCCGCGTTGTATATGCAAAAAGGGGGCATCCAGAGTCTCCTCCCGATCAGCGGGATCATGCCGAGTCCACTCTCTCGGGTCCCATTGTAGGCGCATGAGAGGTCGGCTCTCCTATATCCATAGCCGCTAGAATCTCTCCCTAGCCACCTTGGTCGGTGGGGGGTCTATGTGCCACTCACGTGCTTGAAATCCAATCACCCTCACCCTCTGTAAGGTGCATCCATTGAAATTCTCCAAGGGGGGCTTGGATCTCTCTAATCTGCCATGGGGACCGATAGAAAAAGTGAGCAGACCACTAACCTCATCCGCCCCGTGGACTACCAGAAGAATATCATGCCGAGTAAACACTCCTAGCCGTAGTGGGGGGGATGGGTTTGGGATAGGTGCTAGCCACTTGTGAGGAATAACGGAGTCGATCTCGATGTTGAGCCTATCTCTACCTTGGATCCCTGCCAAACCTCTCTCCTAATCCTCCGGGGGTAACTGCCTGTGTGCAAGCCAATCTCCAAGGGACCTGGAAGGTCCTAAGCTCAATGTGCCCCATGATACATGAGGTCGTCCCCCCATTATATGGCCATTGGGTAAACAGATCAAGGGGTTCCAAATCAATGGCTGGTTGTCGAAGGCGCTCCTCTGAAGCAAATGGATCTAGCTGTCTAAGGGCCGGCCTGAGGTGATCCCAAGCTCGGAGTAAGCTGGCTGTAAATCTGTCCTCGGCTGACTACACAGTTTGTTTCTCCCTCCTGTGCTCAGAACATGCTTTCAACAGTGGGTTGTTTTGGATCATATTCAGAGACAATTTGGACTGATTTGTGGCATTGATTTAGTCTAGCTTTTGTGAACAGAGCTTTGTCAGAGTCTCTTTTGAGTCTTGTGAAGAAAGCTATCTGGGATATTTGTGGAAAATCCGGTGCAAATTGCACCTCACCTTGGATTCCATGTATAGGCGTAATAAAGAAGTACCGACGGGGGCTGGTTGTTCTGGCTCAATGTGCTGTCTATATTTATATTTTGTGGCTTTTTGCCATTATTCTTTGTCCACACTTGAAGTATTTCTCTTCTAGTCCGGTTCCAGTCGGTTACAGTACCACGCCATCTTACTTTTAAGGTTTTAATAACCTTAAAGTATTGCCTTCATCATCAGTATTGGCCACCGTCGTAGCCGGAAAAATTAGGGCTTTTGTAAAAATCAGCCCTTTGCATCAATATTGAAGCCCCTGTAACAACATAAATTTGGGGATTTTAAACAAACCAACCAAAATTGGGAAAATCATATCTACATTCAGCAAATTGAAGTTCCCATAAGGTCATGGAAGGGGTGTAGCATGGAAGAGACGTTGGAAAAGATGACATCACCGGCATCGAGGGGAGATTCAATTTCCTAAAATCATTTTCTTGTTTTATGTATGTTGAGAGTCATGGGTCCTCTACCTGGGATGTCTCCCGAAATCGATTTGTAATAAATGTACGTCATGTGTGTGTCTGTGTGTGCCTTGTTTTATAAAAGGCTTCGTATCTCCAACTTATCCCAGTTAGGAGCCAGGGGGGTGACGAAGTGCTAGCCTTGCTACCTTGGTTGTATTATGTGATTGGAGGGCTATCATGACACGGGAGGTGTGCATGATGAGTCGGCTCTGACAGAGCATGTGATGGGTTTAGAAGGTAGTATCTTTCTTTTGCGTTCGGGTCTCACCACCTTTGCTCCGAAGGGGGGTTTGTTGGGATATTCAGAGCTTCATCCATATGATTCAACCCTTATATGTGTTATTGTGTGTGTGCGTGTGAACCACCTCTTAAGATAAGTGTGCCATGTGGCAACGCATGTGTATGTGTGTGATTGTGTTGTCAGACGATAAGATCCAGCACCTACAAAAAGGACATGCACTTTCATTTTCTATCAATCAAGCATTATGCCCAACACTAGTGCATCACAGTCTCTCTCTAGCGTATCGTTTGTCTCTCTATCTCTCCATGCTATGGAGTTTCAGCCCCCATAGCTGTTGCAACTATTGCCTACTCCTTGGGGGCTGATCCAACAAAAACTCAACTAACCCAAATTAACACAAGTCTATAAGTAGATCCCGTGTCTCTCCATTCTACTCCCAAACAAGCTAAGTAGAAAAATGCAAATGAAGGCAAGCCAGCTAAGGGAGAGAAGACAAAGCTAAACTTGAAGAGTCGTAGAACAAGCCCAAAGAGCAGAAGATTTAACCCTCAGAAGCAACCCAAACAACAGTGGTCATAGTTATCAACATGGCAATTCGTAGTCAATGCATAATCAATGCGGATCAAAATGCCATGTCATAAAGTCACATCTTCAACATGCATATGCATTCAAGTATATGCTTATTTGCTGTATATAGGAGGTAGCTAAGTCGTGAAAGAATTGCATATGGATATGTGTGAATAATGTTTTCAATTTGTGCGATTTCCATTCAACTCTTTCAAGCTTGTAAAGTATGCAAATTGATATAGCATGCACACCCCATTCTATAATGTCTAGGGTGGTGCTTCACCTTGTTGAGTGAATTTTGAAGGTGTTGAGCAGCAGACGTTTCACATCCATTGTGCAGACATATATACAGGCTTGCATTATGAAAATGCTGTGTTGATTCAACTATGGCACTAAGTAACACAGCAATCAGTCGGGGGCTTTGTATGGCATCAGATTTCAGCATTTGTAATAGTACTGCAGAAGGTTTCCTTGCTCTGTTGACGACCATTCTGTTACTTGTATAAGGTTCATTCAGTTCAGCAATGTACACTAAAGTAGGTTGACAGAATCAATCCTCCATTTGTTATTTCTCTTCCTCAGCTTGATGAGTAATCTATGAAGATTTTTCTACTATGGTGACATACCTCTACCATGAACCTCCACCTACTCTTGGGCACTGATGACGTGTGATGGATGTCATAGCACGTAGTCCATGCTATGCATGATGGAGTTGATGATTTGAGGCTTGTGAAAAGACTCTCACAGAGTCAAGATCACACTTTGGTTTTTGTTTAGTTTAGGAAATAACTTCTAGTGTATGATATTCTCTTCCTCTCTTCCTCTTCTCTGGGTAATCTCAGTTTCTACTATCACACTCGTTTGTCTATAATATGTATTGTTCTGGAAACTTTAATAAACCTCCCTTTTCTATTTATACTTAGAGATATTTGGGAAGATATTGTCCCCCCAAGCTTCGATTTGGAAAGCTGGCTATTTTGTAGATACCATGAAGGTGAGGAAAGAGTGCAAGTTTTTAAAAGTGCATGATTAAGATGACGATAAAAAAATCTTCGATCTCTGAAAATTAGAAAAGTGAAATCTAAAAGGCTTTCGGAACTTAACTGAAATCAGAAGATTTATAGAGAGGGTCTTTATCTTGATGTTTACATGAGACTTCATATGATGTTTTCTTTAGCTCCTAACACGGCCATCCCCAAGCCTTGGATTCAACTAACCAGGCTAGGTCTACAGGTGCTTCAACCCAGACTGATCTTATTTCTAGCTTTTCCATACATTGGTCATAGGTTACACAAGGGGTCTTTATCTTGATGTTTACATGAGACTTCATATGATGTTTTCTTTAGCTCCTAACACGGCCATCCCCAAGCCTTGGATTCAACTAACCAGGCTAGGTCTACAGGTGCTTCAACCCAGACTGATCTTATTTCTAGCTTTTCCATACATTGGTCATAGGTTACACAAGCCCTTGCATATGGTTGCTTTACACATAAATTGCACTCATATGTATTTTGCACATAAATTAATATATGCATATGTATGCTTTTAGGGTGCACATTTTTCTCTCAGTGAGGTAAATCAAGACCTTTTGCAAAAGAATTATGATGCCTAACCTGCGTATTTATTGTGAAATGCTGCAGACCCGATGTGAATGCAGTGAGAGTCCATCCCCTGTTCTGGAGGTGTGACATAAGATTAAAGTTTCTATGTGATGCTAGTGACCGAGTTGAACTAGAGGACAAGGTATGCGAGTCTCTTCTTTTGGAAGATCTGGAGGCGGCGTCACCATTGGCTCTTGACCGTCCTTGGGGTGAGAAGCTAGATGCTGCCTTCATACAGAACCTTGGAAAATACAGGAAATATAATTACAGTAGTGTTCGAGACTTACTTCGAGTCATCCGTAACAAGTCTAGTCATTTCAGAGAGCTACCTCTAGAGATACAGGTATGTTTTCAAGGTCACTCTTCATGCTACTATTCCTGTTCTGGAAATGAACTTGCGCTTGTTTTGCTTTTTTATTGGGGGCATGTGAAGTTGTGGAGACAAGCGTCAACCCGTTAGCTAAAGTAGATCAAGAGCTGTAAAAAATGTCTCCCATACACCATAGCCTCCTCACAATCATGTGATGATCTCTATAACCCCGTGTAAGTGATGTCGAGCTCCTGTAGTTTGACAGGGTCGTCGAGATCAAGTAGTGGGACCTGCTAACACCTTGTCTTGGCGTTGAAGTCCTCCAGCATGTCTAAGAGGCATCAAGGAATCTGATGATGAGGGGTGTCCTGTGTCATGTCCTTCCTTGCCCTCCATGTATCTGCAAAAGGAAGGGGGGGGGGGGGGGTCCCGTCCATTCCTATCATCTGGCAAAGCGCCATGGCATCTGCCTCGGAACAAGCCCCCACCTGTTGCCGCCACACTCACATCCTTCCTGCACTTCTCCTCCTCAAGTCTCATGTATGATGCTCACACTTGCACATGGAGAGCCCTATCCTTCTTGCACTTCTCCTCCTCAAGTCTCATGTATGATGCTTATGTACAGAGAGAGAGAGAGAGAGAGAGAGAGAGAGAGAGAGAGAAAGATTTTATGAACGTCTTCCAAAAGACCGAACTCGGCCTATGAGACAAATCGGAGTACCTGTATGGGGTATCCTCTGTCATCCCAACAAAATGAAAAAGTACTGAACAAAAAAGCTGAATCTGGGTGTGCAGGAGATGGAGCTCTACTACTAGGAGAATGCAAAGCTATATGCATGGAGTATACAATCATGATATGCAACCTAGCTAGCTCCATCCTGTACCATACTGGGGGTATAAAATGGTATACATCAGTGAAGGGGGTGTCCACAGCTCCCTGAAGAACATGCCTGGGTGTGCTCTGAAGCGAGCCAGTCGCTCCGCACCCTCTCTGTGAAACTGAGCTCTGATCTCTGTCATCTCTCTCTGGTATAGGCGTGGTGTCCGAAAGCCAGGTGTCCTCTGTCTCCAGCGGGCTCTAAGTGTCTCCGCTCTCTGGAGAGTAATTCCCTGCCGTGTAGGGGCTGGGAGGGGGATGGATCTCTGAAAAAATGTAGTAATTTGTGTCTGTCGCCCCTCCTCTGGAGCTGTCTGAGCCTGTAATAATGTCTCTCTGTGGCGCTGTATGTCTAGAATGTCTCCCCCCAGTATGCGCTGGTCTGTTGCCTCAAAGTTCTGGCGTAGGGAATGTGGCTCTTTGAATAAAATTTGATATCTCTCTCTCATGGTTGTATATGCTCTGCATCTGTATACATAATGCTCCTCACTCTCCACCTCCTCTCTGCACAATCTGCATACCCTCTCCTCTCGGGGGATCCGTGCTGCTTTGCCAGTCTCAATCTCCAATCGGTGTGATGAAACTCTGAGCTGACCAATAGCCACTCGGGAGCCGTGTGGTAAAAAGCCCTCCATGTATCTAGGCCTCTCTATAAATCCATCATCAGTGATACTCATGAAGTGATCTCTGTAGTATAGCATCTTCGGTGGAAGAGGCTGTGTAGGCGATATCCATGTCTCTCGTGTATAGAGCTGCCATAGATCCTGTCTTGATACTCTGTTCCTCTCACTATGAGAGAGACGGATATGTGGTGCATCCCTGTCATACTGGAATGGTGGTAGATGATCCATGTCTAGGCCATGCTATGAGAACCAATGTGTGACCTGTGCATACCATGATCCTCTGTCTCCTGCCTCAGCCAGCTGTCTAGATGCCTCAAAAGCTCTGTATGACAATCTGTCCTCTGGCATCTCTCTGAATCTGTCTAGCAGGCATATAGTCTGAAATATGGCCTCTACCATCATAGGAGGCGCAGCAAACTCTGCTCGGATAATGTCATGAGGTACTGACGGTTTGCTGCGTATCATGCGTGCCATCATGAGGGCCTGTGGTCTCTCTATCTGTGTCCACCAATGGGTAGCAAGGCCTGGCGCCCATACCGCTGCTCCATACATCAATGCCGGTGTGACTAATGTGTCAAATAGCCACCCCTTCGTCCGGGGCTCCTGAAAATGCGCCTGGTGGCACTGTCTCTCTAGCATAGCCAATGCTGCATATCCCCGTGTTAATCTAGCTCTGGCTGCTGAACCCATGGTGAAGCGTGTGGCTGCTGCAGAGAAGGTAACCCCTAGGTACACGTATGATGTCACCACCTCCACCTGGCATCCTGCGAGAGTGAATGTCAGCTGACTCCTGCCCTGTCTCGATGTATGAAAGACCATAACCTTGGTTTTCCCAAGGTTCACAGTAAGACCCCTCTGTGTGCAGAAATCATCGAGTGCATGTAGATGCTGCCGTAGACCACCTAGAGACTCAGACACTAATACAATATCATCAGCATAGAGCATAATATGTAGTGAGAGAGAGAGAGAGAGAGAGAGAGAGAGAGAGCGTCTACGAAAGACCCATTGGGCCTATGAGACCAAAGTGATACAATAATGTCCATGGCATATCTCATCATGGAATGGAAAATGAAACAGAAAGAAAACATAAACATAGTTATCTCATTAGGTGATACAAAACTGTCCATGGAAACTCATCATGGAATACTAAGAACATCGAAACATGAGAGCAGCATCAGCTTCGAGTAGATGGTATACCAATCTCCAAAATATCAAGCATGGGGCTGGATCTAGAGTTGATGAGGTGATCGGGGCCGGGGGGCCGGGGGCGTCGGGCACGCTGGAGTGCGGAGGCTCGGTCCGAGGTAACTCCTCTCGGGCGGAGTAGCTCGTGGAGGGTCCACAAGATCCACTATATCGGTGTCCTCCACCTCCTGGGTTCGGAAGAAACTGGTGATGGTTGGTTGGTGAGGGAGGGGGCGGGGTGGCTGGGGTGGAAGCTCTCTCAAGGAGGTGTCCATGTGTCTGCGGAGCTCAAGCAGGAAGAGGCCTAGGCAATGCTGGTCTTGGAAGTTAATGATCCTGAAGAGTGGACCAAATCCCTCACGAAATAGACAGTGAAACCTCTCACAGATCTCATAGTAGAGAGAGAGAGAGAGAGAGAGAGAGAGAGAGAGAGAGAGAGAGATTTTATTAACGTCTTCCAAAAGACCGAACTCGGCCTATGAGACAAATCAGTGTACCTGTGTGGGGTATCCTCTGTCATCCCAACAAAATGAAAAAGTACTGAACTAAAAAGCTGAATCTGGGTGTGCAATAAGTACAATGAGTGGGGGAGGGGATGGAGCTCTACTACTAGGAGAATGCAAAGCTATATGCATGGAGTATACAATCATGATATGCAACCTAGCTAGCTCCATCCTGTACCATTTTGGGGTTATAAAATGGTATACATCAATGAAGGGGGTGTCCACAGCCCCCTAAAGAACATGCTTGGGTCTGCTCTCTGAAGCGAGCCAGTCGCTCCGCACCCTCTCTGTAAAACTGAGCTCTGATCTCTGTCATCTCTCTTTGGTATAGGCGTGGTGTCCGAAAGCCAGGTGTCCTCTGTCTCCTGCGGGCTCTGAGTGTCTTTGCTCTCTGGAGAGTAATTCCCTGCTGTGTAGGGTGAATGGGAGAAAGAATTAGGGTTAGGGTTTCATGTGAGAGACACACACAGGGAGAAGGAAGAGAGAGAGAGAGAGAGAGTTGTGGGGATAAGTCAACTCAAGCATTGAGTGTGTGACTCCCCTATCACACATGTATATTGCACTAGTACACATAGTGCACTTAGTACATTAAAAGTACTAAGTGTACTATGTACAATAACTTATGGGCTTGTACACACTACAAGGGTGGGCATAATGCCTTTACCCCAACAACCTTCTACTTAAAGGCAAAGTGCCCTTAAATGAAGGAAAAGAAAAATCAGCATGTACATGATAATATACAAGGCTATATCAAGGCTGAAACTGGCCTCATCCAATGCCCATCAAGTGTCTGCAATGAGCAAACCGCTCCGGAGGCAATTCCTTTGTCAACAGATCAGCCGGGTTGTCATCCGTATGAATCTTAACAAGCTGAATTTGCTTGTTCTCTATCACCTCTCTGATGAGTGATACTTCACATCCACATGCTTCGTCTTTGCATGAAAGACAGGGTTCTTTGCCAACTGGATGGCACTCTGACTGTCACAATGCAACAATGGAATATCCCCTGTATAACCCAAATCAACCACTAACCGAGATAGCCATAATGCCTCCTTGCAAGCCTCTGTGGCTGCAATATACTCGGCCTTTGTAGTAGATAAGGCAGTGCACTTCTGCATCCTGGATATCCATGACACAGCACCTCCTGTGAATGTAAACACATAACCGGTACCGGCATAATCCGAATCCGTGTAACCATGCACTAATGCATCCTGTTTGCCAAAGCATATGCACATATCCCGTGTGCCCTTCAGGTATCTCATGACACCTTTCACTGCTTCCCAATGCTTCTTGCCAGGTTTGGCCATGAAACCACTCCCACTGCAAATGCAATGTCCGGCCTAGTAGCAACCATGGCATACATGAGACTGCCACAAGCTGAAGCATACGGAATCTTTGCCATATCAGCCCTGTCACTATCCGACTGTGGGCTGTCCATAGCACTGAGTTTCACATATGGAGGCAAAGGAGTACTAGTCTTCTTCCCCCCGTCCATATTGAACCTCTGCAAAACTTTGCCAATGTATTCCTTCTGAGACAAATACAACACATGCTGATTTCTGTCCCGAAGTATCCGCATACCCAAAATGTGATTTGCATCACCCAAATCCTTCATATCAAAGGTTTGATGCAGCCTCTTCTTCAAGGCATCCATCTCTTTACGAGATTTCCCGGCAATCAACATATCATCAACATACAAGATGAGAATCAATAGATTGCCATCCAAAGCTTTCTTGGTGTATAAGCAGTGATCTATGTCACTCCTCCTGAAGTCCTGGGATTTCATGAATGTATCAAATTTATGATACCATTCCCTTGGTGCCTGTTTGAGCCCATAAAGACTCTTTTTCAGCTTGCATACAAGCTTCTCCTTTCCACTTACTGCATAACCCTCTGGCTGTTGCATATATATTTCCTCATGTAGATCACCGTGAAGAAAAGCAGTCTTCACATCCATCTGAATCAAATCCAGATCATCATGAGCAACCAAAGCTAATACAGCTCTAAGTGTGGTCATTTTGACCACTGGAGAGAAGATCTCATCAAAGTCCACACCATATTCCTGCTTGAAGCCCTTAGCCACTAACTTGGCTTTGTATCTTGGCTTTGCATCAGGTGCAACTTTGAGCCTGTAAACCCACTTGCATGGCAAAACCTTTTTGCCTGCAGGCAAATGCACCAACTTCCATGTTCCATTTTTGTGCAGAGAATCCATCTCTAACTTCATGGCATGCTCCCAAAGAGCCTTGTCTGCCCTCTGTAAAGCCTCCTTATAACATGAGGGCTCCTTATAACATGAGGGCTCCCCACAGTCAGTGAGCATCAAGTAGTCAACCCGTGGAACAAACCTGTCAGGGGCTCTGGAGGGTCTAGAGGACCTCCGTACCCAATGACCATCATTTGCAGGTTGCTGTCCAGCCTGCATATCACCCATTGGTGGCTCCTGTTCCATGCCATATGGTTGAAAGATCATGCCCGGTATCTCCTGTAACTGTGGTATATCCATAGGGATATCTTCTGCCATCTCTGGCTGTCCATTTGGACCATTTTCAGCACTATTTAAGGGCTGGTTTTGCTGCTATAATGGCTGATTTACAGCCCTTGGTTGTTGTCCATGATGTCCATCATCATCAAAGATGACTCTGCCAGGCTCCTGTTGCCTTGCAGGCTCCTTATACATGCATGTTTCATCAAAAATGACATCATTGCTGCGTATAATCTTTCTATTCACTGGATCCCAAAGTCTATACCCCATTTCACCTCTGTCACCATATCCTAGGAATATGCATTTGTGAGACTTAGGATCAAGTTTGGTGTGCATTTCCCTGCGTATGTGCACGTATGCAACGCAACCAAACACTCTCAAGTGCTTGTATGCAGAGGCTTCCCTGTCTATACTTCTTCTGGCACTTTCCCACCAAGCCTCGTATTAGGTGACCTGTTTATAAGATGAACGGCTGTCATAACAGCTTCAGCCTAAAATCCATGAGGTAATGCAGCATGTGACAACATAGAACGGACCTTCTCCTGAATGGTCCTGTTCATCCTCTCTGCTGTCCCGTTTTGTGGAGGATCATAAGGAATAGAGAGCTCCCTCTTGATGCCTTTAGCATCACAAAAGTCCTGAAACTGTTTGGACATATACTCTCCACCATTGTCGGAACGCAAAGCCTTCAGTGTTTTGCCAGTTTGATTCTCAACAAGAGCAACAAACTTCTCAAACACTGAGAATGTATCACTCTTTAAACGAAGAGGATAAACCCACACCTTGCGTGTGGCATCATCTATAAAAGACACAAAGTATTTTGCCCCTCCCAAAGAAAGCTGAGGCATCTCACATACATCTGTATGCACAAGCTCTAACTGAGCATCTTTCTGTCCAAAAGCTTTCTTGTGGGGGCACTGGAGTTGCCTGCCATATATACAATGCTCACAAAACTGAAAACTTGAAAACTTTAGAGAAGGCAAGTAACCCAAACGAGACAATTGCTCCATTCCTTTGACACTCATGTGTCCCAACCGGCTATGCCACATAGAGATTTCCGGCAGCTCGGTTGCATTTACATTAGCATGGTGACAAACACCAGCATGCATGAAGTAAAGAGTGTCCACCTTAGAGCCTCTGGCAACAACCAGTGAGCCCTTACTAATCTTCCACTTTCCACGACCAAATGTGGTAACATAATCAGCATCATCAAGCTGTCCAGTAGAAAGCAGGTTCTTCTTGATCTCAGGCACATGCCTGACATCATGGAGCATAAGCTGTGAGCCATCTGAAAACACAAGCCTCACATCACCTCTGCCAAGAATCTTGCATGCATGGTTGTCACCCAAATAAACTACTCCTTCATTTCCAGCAGTATACCTGACAAACAAGTCTCTGCAACCTGTGACATGAAAGGAGGCACCTGAATTAATGATCCATGAGTGCATACCATGACCATCTCCTGCAAGAAGTGAATGGGCATCAAGTGAAGACGTGAATAGGACCTCATCCTCACTGTCACCTGCATGTGACACATTGACTTCTTCAATCTTGACTCCACTTTTGCCCTTTTGCTTTACATCTTTGGCTTCATCTTTGTCTTTTTCTTTGCCTTTTCCCTTTTCCTTTTGATCATTTTTCCATTTGTAGCATTGCTTTTTGATGTGTCCCTTCTTGCCACAATAATGGCATTCCAAGTCCTTTTTGGAGCGGGACTTGCTCCTTCCCCGTTCTTGGCTTTTACCCCTTTGCTGGGATCTCCCACGTGCATTCATTGCATTGGACTTTCCAACAGAGTTGTTTTTCCTGTTCATCTCCTCTTGAAGGAGAGCACCCTCAACATCTGCATATGACAGCATAGCATTCGAATTGCTAGTGGCTGTCCTGAATGTGTCCCAACTCTCTGGCAAAGTGCATAAGAGAAAAGTGGCTTTGAACTCATCGTCCATTGCCAACTTTTGATTGATTACCTGGCTGACAACACCATTAAACTCATTTAGATGGGCTGCCATAGACGCCCCTTCCTTCATTTGAAGACCTATGAGTTTCTTCAACCAATACACTTTGCTTGAGGCACTTTGCTGGGCATACAAGTCCTGCAATCTTTGCCACATTCCCCAAGCTGTCTTCTCTTCACGAATGCTGAAAAGTAAAGTGTCTGACACAGACAACATGATGGTGGATCTTGCTAGCTCATCCATATCTTCCCACTCTTCAGCAGTAAGAGAAGCGGGCATTACACCCCAGGCTTGTGCTGCTTCTTCTGGAGCAACACATTATAGCACTGGGTTTGCCAAATATCATAATTATGTGAGCCTTCAAGCTTCTTGATGTGAAGCAATGAAGAGCTCTCACCTGTGTGGTTGCCATAGCAATATGCAACCTGTCAATGCCTGACTCCCTGCAAAATGTGCAAACATTGCACCAAAAGCACACAAAGTGCTCACAGTTGTTCTCCCAAAGTTTATCTCCCACTGCGGAAGCACAAATGCAACTCTACTCCCACTGTATGTGATGAAATCACCAAAATCTGGTTGCTGCAGATTTAGGACAGCACCTTAAATGTGCTCTGTTCCCCTTCCAAAGTACAGTACAGCAGTACTAAGTGCTCACCAATGATGTACCAAACCTGTACCGGCAAGTATAGCAGCTGAAATTGAGATTTTTGCTCACTCAAATCAATGTGCAGCCATGCCAAAACTTGTACAAAGCTGTACCAAAGCTGTACCAGCAGGTACAGTAGCAATAAATGCTCTCCTGGCTGTCCAAATGAGTGAAAATCAGACTTTTACAGTCCCCACCACTGCATACAACAATCCCGGACTGAAAGTGAGCAAAAGCCCCTTGACTGCAAGTGGATTTCCGAGGATTCAAAGCATAAAAGTCTTGCCTACTGCTTTGCCAAGCTCAACAAGCATAAAATCTTGAAAAGCCCCTTGATTTAAGATCAATTTCTGATCATACATGGTACATTAACGCACATGAAGGCATCCAGAGTCTTCCCGATGCTTCCCCCTGGCCACATATACATCCAATACATAAAAGCCCCTTGATTTACAGGCACATTGAGTGCTTGACAGGCATCAACACATTGCCCAAAGCATCAAATGCGAGTGCCTGCATGCAAATCAATCCAATTGGCACAAAAGCCCTTTGATTTGCACATCAATTTCTTGCAATTTTGCCCGAATGTGAAATTTCTCACATCATGCAGCATGTATGAATGCTTAATTGCACAATTACATCAAAAGCCCCAAATTTCGACATCCAATTTCCTGCAAATTGACTCTGATTGTGACCAATGTCACCCAATTTTGCCAATTTTGCTCAAAAATTGAGCAATTTGGCACCTGTACCTGCTCAATTGATAATTGTACCTGCTCAATTGCAAATCCCAAAAAAAAATTGAAGCATGTACCTCGTAATTTCTGATTGCAGGAAAAGAGGAGGCGTCGAATTTGCTTTGATGAGGTGCTGCTGCAGAAATCTGACTCGACTAAGGTCAGAGGCACGTGTGTGTGCCCAGCGCAGCTTCTCAGCAGCAGGTAGTTGTGACCGGCTTTTTTTACGTGTTAGCCTTGGGCTGGATGCAGGCGTGGATGAAACCGCAGGCTGGCAGTGGTGCGTAGCTCTCCTCGTTGTGTGCAACACAGTAGACGGCGCCAGGGACACGTGTTCCCAGATATTCGCGAGGCAACCAGTGCTACCCGTCGCACGTCGCGTGTAGCGGTGGCCACGGCGAAGCTGTGCTGGCGCTTCTACTGACGCCACCAGTCTAGAGGCAGACAGCCCGATGTGCAGGGCCGATTTCGCCATCCTCCAGAAGACAAAGAGACTTGTCGGCATTATCGCTGTCGTTGATGTTGTCGTCGTCGTTCCCGTCGGGTTGATGGCCAGCAGCACGAAGGACCGCACATATGGCGTTGGTGATGGCGATGGCGGTATCCTCATCGTCGTAGTCAGACAGCTCGTCGTCGCTTTGCAAAATGGCCTCCAAAGCGGACTACTGTGTGAAGCGAAAGCTACTGCACAGAGAGATTCGAAGGCTTAGTGCTCAGCAGGTCTCTGCAGTTCTGTTTGCCTCCGCTCTGATACCAGTTGAATGGGAGATTAAGAGTTAGGGTTAGGGTTTCATGTGAGAGACAAACACACAGGGAGAAGGAAGAGAGAGAGAGAGAGAGAGTTGTGGGGATAAGTCAACTCAAGCATTGAGTGTGTGACTCCCCTATCACACATGTATATTGCACTAGTACACATAGTGCACTTAGTACATTAAAAGTACTAAGTGTACTATGTACTATAACTTATGGGCTTGTACACACTACAAGGGTGGGCATAATGCCTTTACCCCAACATAGGGGCTGGGAGTGGGATGGATCTCTGAAAAAATGTAGTAATCTATGTCTGTCGTCCCCCCTCTCGAGCTGTCTGAGCCTGTAATGATGTCTCTCTGTGACGCTGTATGTCTTCCGTATTAGTGTCTCTCTGTGGACTCCATGATGTGGCAGAGTGAGGGATGTCCACTGAAGATGGTGGTGTATCTCTCTCTAATGACACTATATGCTGTGCATCTGCATACATAATGTTCCTCACTCTCAACCTTCTCCTGGCATAGTGTGCATATCCTCTCTGCTCTGGGGATCCGTGCTGCCCTACCTGCTTCAATCTCAAGCTGGTGTGATGACACTTTGAGCTGGCCAATCGCCACTCGGGCACTATGAGGCATGTACACATCCATGTATCCAGGTCTCTGTATGAATCCATCCGCTGAGATACGCATAAACTGATCTCTGTAGTATAGCATCTTCAATGGTAGAGGCTGACTGGGTGTAATCCAAGTCTCTTGAGTGTATCATTGCCACAAATCTTGCCGAGGGACTTTGTTCCTCTCACTGTGAGAGAGCTGGATGTGTGGTGCATGTATAGCATACTTGAAAGGTGGCAGGTGATCTATGTCGAGACCATGCTGAGTGAGCCACTGTATCATCTGTGAATACCATGATCTCCTACTCTCTGCGAGCTGCCTAGATGCCTCAAAAGCTCTATGTGAGAGTCGATCTGATGGCATATCTCTGATCCTCTGTATGAAGCAGATCGTTTGGAAGAGGGCCTCTACTAGCATAGGAGGTGCAGCAAACTCCGTCGAGACAATGTCATGTGGGACGGAGGGTTTGCTGCGGATCATCCGCGAGGAGAATCTGAGGCCTCTCTATCTGAGACCATGCGGAGGTGGCGAGCCCAGGTGCCCATACTCTGCAGCATACATCAAAGCAGGGGTGACTAGTGTGTCAAACAATCACCCCTTCGTGTGGGGCTCCTGGAAGTGTGCCTGGTGACACTCTCTCTCTAGCATGGCCAGAGTTGCATACCCTCGTGTGAGTCTATCCCTGGCTGCCTGTGCCATAGTAAATCTTCTTGGCGGAGTCGTAAATGTAATCCCCAGGTACACATGAGTCTACCACCTCTAACTGTCCTCCTGCTAGTGTGAAGATGGCTTGTCGTCGAACCGGCCCTGAGGTGTGGAAATCATGGCCTTGGTTTTCCCAAGGATCACTGTAAGCCCCCTCTGTGTGCAGAAGTCATCGAGTGCATGGAGATGGTGCTGTAGTCCCATCCGCGACTCAGAGACCAGAATAATATCATCTGCATATAGCATAATGTGGACTGTGGTACCTGAGATGTCTACCCCGTCCCCACCATCGTGACCAACGAAGTCTGCCACCTCATCGATGTATAGCCCAAATAGTGTAGGAGAAATGAAATGATATATTAACGTCTTCAGAAGGCCAAAATGACCTATGAGACCAAAAAGGTTACAACAATTGGTGGATCTGATACAATGTCTGTGTAAGAAAAGCTAAAAACAACTAAACAACTAACTGAAATTGAAACAACTATGAGGAAAAGTACGGTACTAGGAGCTCCTAATGGATAACATCTGGGAGGAAAACTCCAGCAACAAAGGTAAGCATCATACACATCACTATCCAAAGATGTCTCTCATCGGTCGATGGCGGATATCCTCAATGTCCTCCATGGTGAGTACTCTGACTGGACGTCTCCCATGCTGTGCTAGTATGGTCCTGATCCTCTGTTGTGGTCTCCGTTGGTGTCGAGATGGGCCTCTCATCTTGGGGCGCCTGGACCGCCCCAGCTCTATAGCCCGATCAATCAGTGTACCTCTGGTGCGGCTAAAGTGTATAATCTGCCTTTGTAGGTGTCTCTCCCTCTCTGATACCCTCCCTCTCAAGAGACCCTCTCTATGTCTACGCAGCTCCAGCAAGTATAATCCGAGGCATCTCTGATCCTGGTATCTCATGACTCTAGAAAGTGGTCCGAAACCCTCTCTAAACAGGCAGTGAAAACGGCCTCGTATCTCATAATATACTGGACAGTGACATACGTAATGTAACTCTGTCTCTGGCTCCATCTGGCACAACTGACAAATCCTGGCCTTAGTTGGTACTCCTCTGAATCTGCCAGTCTCAATCTCTAGCTGGTGTGAGGATGTGTGCATCTGACCAATAGCACACCGTACCCCATGAGAAAGATGAGTATCCATGTAGCTGGGTCTAATCACAAACCCATCCTCCGTGAGCTGGAGAAGATGATCTCTATAGAAAGCCATCTTCGTACCAAGCTCGTGTGTCGGCTGTATCCATGTCCTCCTAGTGTCCAGCTGAGTCAAGTCCTGCCTGATAAGTCTGGTAATCTCTGCCCGTGTGAGAGAGGGAGGGTGCATCCGCATACTAAAGCCATGCAGTTGGAACCAAGCTGTCATCTGTGCATACCAACATGATCCGTCTCCCTGTGATGCCAACTGTCGTGAAGACTCCAGGGCTTAGCGAGCATATCTGTCTCTAGGGAGAGCCCAAGTGCTATGTATAAAAGAGACTGATCGAGTGAGTGCCTCTACTACCAATGGGGGGGCAGCCATCTCTGCACGGATAATATCATGTGGTACGGAGGCCTTGGCCCTAATCATCCGGGAAATCATAGAAACCAAGGGCCTCTCCATACGTAGAGAGAGAGAGAGAGAGAGAGAGAGAGAGAGAGGGGGGGGGGGGGGGAGGGGAGGGGAGGGGAGGGGATGAGAGATCAGAGATGAGATGAGATGAGATGAGATGTTATGTTAACATCTTCAAAAGGCTAGAATGACCTATGAGACAAAAGTTACAATCAAAGGTCCGATACAAGCTGTCTGTGGAAGAAGAAAGATAATATAAAGAGGGATACAATCAGATGAGTGATAGCATCCGGGGGGGGGGGGAGAGAGAGAGAGAGAGAGAGAGAGAGAAAGAAAGTTATATTAATGTCCACGGGAGGCTGAATTCGACCTATGGGACAGATCAGGTACATCCATTTACATTCCACTCTGGGTATTGATGCCAAAGAGGCATAAAACTGGAAAAAAAAAAAACTCAAAATGAACTCTTAAGACTCTTAAGAGTTTAAATTACAATGGGTTCTATTGCATCTAGTTTGAAATTGAGGTTCAAAATAAAAATAGCTATATTTCATCCATGGATGGATTTGCTCTTGAGGGGGGTGGGGTACGGAATTCTTTAATGATTGCTTGTCCTCCTCTGTATATTGCCCATTTGCCATTCTTTCTTGCTTCTTTAACTTTATTTAGCTCTGCCGATTTGTTCTTGAGTTGTAGCGGGGTGAGTTCATCAGCTATCCATACCTTTGTCCCTTGGAGAGACCTTGTTTGCTTCATCACTGCTATTTTCTCATTGTTGTCCATATAGGAGACTTTTACCTTTGTACCTTTTACTATAATAGAGATAGGGTCTCCTAAGTCCACGAAGGGGACTACTTTGCTCAGTTGTGCTGTAAGTACATCTGTATCTAATATGTAGTCTTCTCGAAGCTCTTGAGCTATGTCTGCCCTATCCCAGCCTTGAGGAAGACCACCGACTCTGATTACCTTTTTGTTACTTTCCATTCGTTCCTTTTCTTTGACCGCTGATATGACTTCTTTAACAAAATCTTGTGAGTTAACTGAATTTACCTTTGAAACATGGTTTGTCATTTCTGTTTGTAGTGTTGTAGGTATGGGTCCTTCTCGTGCTTCCTCTTGCTTCGTCTTCATGGCTTGCACTTGCACTTTCAGTTCGTTGATTTGTTCATCTTTCTTGATAGTCTCGTGTTTGAGAGAGAGAGAGAGAGAGAGAGAGAGAGAGAGAGAGAGTCATCGGAGAAAATTTCGCATGGGACGCGGTAACATGAGGCCAATCTCATCCGAGGTAAAATGCCTGGTCGGCCTTTGCTGGTGCGCTATGATCAACTGTATCCTCCGGTGCATACGGGATCTCCTGTTGGGTCCACTGGGCCTTGGACATCTGGCTCCACTAAGCTATAGCGCCTGATCACGTGTCACTCCTCGAGAGGCAGCTCTCAGTGTAGATGCTAAGGGAGTCAGGGGTTGAGTGGTGACCTGCAAAGTAATACCGAAATAGTCAGTCAAATGTCTTTGTACTAGTCCTCTGATCATGTGTCCACTGCTACGTAGAAGCGCCTCCTTGTGCCGGCATAGCTCCAATAAGAAAAGTCCGAGGCATCTTTGATCAGTGAAGTCCACTCTGGAGAAGGGTCCAAAACCCACTCTGAAGAGACAAGTGAAATCTCCCTCGGATCTCATAGTAGACTAGACAGTGGCATATATAGTGCTTCTCTGTCTCAGGTGCCATGTTGCACAAGCAACAAATGCGCTCCTTTGCAAGCAGTCTCTGTGGTCCATATCTACCAGTCTGAATCAGTAAAACTGAAGTGCGGATCTGTCCAATAGCACATGTAATGCCATGTGAGAGGTGTGTGTCCATGTACCTCGGGCGAATGATGAACCTGTCCTTAGTGGTATGGAGAAGATGATCTCTATAGAAAGCCATCTTCGTCCCTAACTCCTGTGTCGGTGCAAGCCACGCCATGAGATCGTATCCGATGACCCTGCTAATTGTTAGATATCATCATCCCCTTGCTGCTGGCTTCCTTTGTGGTGTCCTATTTTAGCCTTTAGGGCTGACCATGTTAGCTAGAGGGGCTGGTCACCCCTCACATTATATTCCCATTTTTCCCCATTTTATGGAGTCTTGCCTTTTTCCCTAGTTATGAGAGAGCTGGTCGGCTGCCCCTACTTTGGCATATATATAGTCGGGCCATTCCCTTCTCAGACTTGACTTGGGTATTTGCCTCTTGCATGCCTTAGTGCCTCTGCATATTGGCTTGCTGCAATCCCTCACATACGAGGTCTTCTTCCCCTCTTGCTCGGGACTTATATCCTTGTTTGGTGATATTGAGAGCAGGTATACACCTGAGTTTTCTCTCCATCTCACTCTCTCAAGTCTCTCCTGTGTTTCCACTTTCCCATCTTCCGATGTGCATTCTATCATGGTATCAGAGCACCGGTGACTTGCAGTGTTTGTTGCTCCCCCCTCTCACTCCTGCGTTTTTTTTCTCAGTTCTGCTGCTGGTGGGTCTGCCCTTTTCCAGGCGCTTCACCATTGCAGATTTGTGGTCAATCTTCATCAGATTTGACCCTTGGGACTCCTGAACAGCTGTCAGCCTGCTCTGTTTCAGGGCAGCAGCACTATTTGTGATGCGTTTCTTCATCTACAGGTTGTTTGCAGCAGTCGGTTTGCCGATTGGTTGATTTGAGGCTTTGTTGTACCTTTCACTTTTGAGTTTCCAGATTCTGCCCTATCTACTGCCCCTTTCACCTTGGCGTTTTCAGATTTGCAGCAGTTGGACCCGAAGGTACCTTCTCTTCAACGTTTTTTCCTCATACGAGGTGTGGAAGCTGGTCAGCCTGTATTTTCAGGTTTGCAGCCCCTGGTTGGCTGTGTTTTCATCTCCAGTAGACACATATCACTTGCATAGGGGGTCTTGTGTGGATTGTGGCATTGGTGACAGTTTGGTACTTGAGGAGGACACTGAATTTCTGATTTCAGTCAGCGGTTTGCTGTTTTTTGGAGCATCTATACTTGCTTTTTGTTCCTGGCATACACAGTTCCCCGGTTTCTTCATGTTCCTTGCCTTCTGTTGGCGGTGGAGTGTTGTTTTTTGCTGAGCAACAGTGTTTTGGCTGCGTTTTACTTCCCAAAGGAGTTTTCTACACTCAAAGGGGGCATATTCCGTTGTGCATTCTATTACTAATCTCCCTATGTGTCAGGGGAAGAGACAATGCATCCAAAGAACATGGAAAGGGGGTAATCAATCCATAGAAAATCGATGTAGCTCAAATCATGTAGACATTTGTGCATACCAGCAAGATCTATCCCCTCTGCAGCCAGCTGTCTGGAGGACTCAAGTGCCAACCGAGCATACCTACCTCATGGACCTCCCATAGTCCATGTAGATATGATACTGATTTGGTAAGTGCCTCTACCACTATAGGTGCCGCACCCATCTCCGTCCGGATAATCTCGTGTGGGACAGATGCCTTATTGCGAGTCATCCTAGCAATCATCATCACAAGCAATCTCTCTAGTGGTCTCCAGCCATTATAAGACTTGCTTGACCGTTTGCGGTGGTCAAGAGTAGGCCCCCAAATCTGCACAACATATAAGAGTGTTGGGGATAAAAGAGTCTCGAAAAGCCATAGCTTCGTTTGAGGCTCTTGAAACTGTACCTGTGAACACATCCTCTCCAAAGCTCCCAGAGCCGCATATCCTCGTGCTAATCTCGCCTCAGCTGTTGGCCTCATAGAGAAAGCTGGGCCAGTAAACAAAATCCCCAAGTATACATAGGAGAAAACATACTCCAACACCTCACCTCTGTAAGAGAACTGTGGAGCTGATCTCACCCACTGTGCAGAGGTATTAAAGATCATAACCTTGGTTTTTCCAAGGTTCACTATGAGGTCCCTATCCTGTGCAAATGCCTGTAAAGCATCTAAATGTCTCTGCATCTGCTATGGTGAGTCGACTATCTATACAATGTCATTTGCATAAGTAAGAAGTGGTATCTAGGTGCCTGCTAGTGGTGATCCTCTGCCGTTCTCTCTATCGATGTACTTAGAAATCTCATCCATGTATAGACCAAACAAAATCGGCGAGAGTGGACAACCTTGTTTCTCTTCAATGGTAGAGTGAATAAGCTCAGACTATCCCTGTGGTGTCTGTACTCTACATGTCATTGACTCTTATAATGCAAGAATCCCCCAAGTGAGCTTGTGCTGAACTCCTATGCCACACAATCTCCTCAACAATCTGGCCCGTGGCATTGTGTCAAAAGCCTTGCAGAAATCCACAAAGCATCAATAAATCCTCCTCCCTTGTGCCCTCCCCTCCTCAATGATGGCCGTGAGGGTGAAAATGTGATCCAGTGTCGGAAGCCTCTATGGAAACCTCCTTGCCCAAGCGCTCTAGGTCCATGCTCCTCTTCCCAACTACTAAGCTCATGCTCAAGGATAGAGGCATAAAGCTTAGGCAAAGTGTGCCAATCATGATAGTACGATAAGTAGTGGGAATCATGGGGTCACCCGATGTCAGTACGGGCACAATAGTGTTAGTGCTCCAACTCACAGGGAAGCCCTCACACACAGCTCTGTTAAACATATGCATCAATAAGGGAGCCAACATATCTCTAGCATAAGACAAATGCTCTGCAACAAGGCCATCATGATCCAGGGCCTTCCTTGCATGCACTTTATCAATAGCATCATGAATCATGCTCAACCTGAAGGTGGAGATTTGTGGACTGGGCTCAAGGGGATCTGGAAGAGCAGGCTGCTCTGGGGTATGGTAGAGGGTGGTAGCTACCTGACTCCAAGTGGGCGTTGAGGTGATGGGCATGGGCGGGCTATGCTCTCGAAAAAGTCTCCAAGCCTCCCTGGAATCTCGTCCTAAAAAGAGCTAGTATAGCTCTCGCTCTAGGTGGGAAAGGAAAGCTCGTTTCTTGCGCCTCGTAAGAAGATCCGTGCTTGTCGCTGAGTGGTGGGTCCCAAAGCAACCTCCCTTTGTAGTCTAGCTCTCGCCTCACGGCACTCGTCATCATGACATCTATTTTGGGGCATACTCCCCAATGGTGGTCTACTCGGGGATGGATGTGGTGGTGGGTAGCACCACTATCGAAATGGATAAGCATTTTGGTTAGCCACTCTGCCCCAAGCCTTGAAAAGTTTCCTTCTCTCTGGTGGTGTATGATCTTGGTGTTGAAGTTCCTTTGGCAATGCATTGGTTTGGGGCGGCTTGGTTTCTTGGTTTGGCTTGACATGACATTTTACAGCCATATGTCCCTTTTTTCCACATTGGAAACACTTTCCTTCCTTGAAATACTCTTCAAGTTGCTTGCGGGATAGCTTCTTTCGGAAAAGTGCAAGTTTATCTCCACTCCTGTCCTTCTTCTCTTGTAGCTTGTTCTTTGATTGAGATCCCGCTTTGAACCTCTTCTTTTGGGATGGATCTCAATTGTCGTTCTTCGTTTTGCCCACCATTGCATGTGTAGGGCCTCGGCTTGTAGAGCTTTGTCTTGTGCTTCCTCCAAGGTTTTTGGTCCTGCCATGTAAACAGCTTGCATAAGCTTAGGCTGCAATCCATTCACAAACTTACGCATTTCCATTAGTGATGGAATGGGAGTATAAGAAGTAAACTTTAATGAGACAGCTGAAAAGTTATTTAAGGTAAGCTGCTACATTCTCACCGACTTTTTACTTTACCTCATCCCATTCTTTCTGCACATCTCCTTAAAAATTTGCGGGTAGGAACTTCTTGTTGAACGTGGTCTTGAAATCGGTCCACGACTTTGACTCGGTACTGTCTTGTACCACCTTTAGTCACCAATTCAAGGTGGCATCCTTCAAATGCATACGAACCATACGAAGCTTGGTTTTTTCGAAGAAGTCCTCGCCTCCAAAAGCGACATCAAATTGCTTGATGAAGGATAAGGCTTTTTGGGTGTCCCGTTTTCCATAAAAGGCATCGATAGCCACCAATTCAAGGCAGCATCCTTCAAATGCATATGAACCATACGAAGCTTGGACTTTTTGAAGAAGTCCTCGCCTCCAAAAGCGGCATCAAACTGTTTGATGAAGGATAAGGCTTTTTGGGTGTCTTGCTTTCCATAAAAGGCATCGAACTTGACCCCCTTCTCTCCCAGCTTGAAGCTTTCCGTAAAAGTCTTCGATAGCCACCAATTCAAGGCGGCATCCTTCAAATGTATACGAACCATACGAAGCTTGGACTTTTTGGAGAAGTCCTCGCCTCCAAAAGCGGGATCAAACTGCTTGATGAAGGATAAGGCTTTTTCGGTGTCTCGCTTTCCATAAAAGGCATCGAACTTGACGCTCTTCTCTCCCGGCTTGAAGTCCACTTTGCTGGTTGTGAAAGGCTCCTTTGCCTTCATTTTGTTTACTTGGCCCGATGATGTTGCATCAGAGAGAGCGGGCCTAGGGATAGGCTCCTTGTTTCCTCTATGAGAAGGGGAACGGGTTGCTCTAGATCCTTCTGCAATAGTGACTGCTTTGGCTTGAAGATAAGATTTGGCAGCTTCTACTCCTTCGGCTTTGGTGGCTTGATCCTTGATGAAATCTTCAAACATCCGAGCCCTTCTATGGTCTCGTTCCTTCTTGGCTCTCCAAGCTTGGAATTCTTCATCTTCGAGAAATTGTCTAAATTGCTGTAAATCTCGTTACTTTGCCGATGTCATGGCCACGGTTTCATAAGAAATAGATTGTCGGCCTTGGTTCCCATCTTGAAGTCGTGTATTGGCCTCATAGTTGTTCCCTTTATTAGGCCCTTGGTCTCCCTCTACTCTTGACATGGTTATGTCACCCCAAGAAAGATTTCCTCAAGAGAAATCCTTGCTGTGATACCATTGTAAGCCTAGCGGGGCGAAGTGATGGTGTCGGTTTGGTTCATTTAGACATAGGATGACCGACATAGGGTGACCTATGATATGGTAGCATATAGATTCAACGGGTTCACTAGTAAGAGATAGGAGAGAGAGAGGGCTTGCTTCATCAAATTTACCAGAGATCTTGAAAGAGATTATCCTTGACATGCGACTACCTTCTAGATAATGTGAGGTGGCTTGTAAGCTCATATACACTTGGCTTCTCTAATACCCCCTAGGTTGGGTCCTTTCACATGTCGTCTAGCTAAATCCTTTATCCACACACACGACCCCCAAGCCCTCTAGATTTTAATGGGCGCCCATTCCTAGGGGAAACCCATCAATACAACATATGTAACATCTTTCTCTATTCACACTTCCATTGCACTAGTAATCTTACACTCCCATCAAACGAAAAGGATTTTCTTGTGCAAATAACCAAGGCTAGTTTAAAGGACCATAACTGCCAAGGTTAACTTTGAGGTCTCTGCCATAGAAAAAGGTCTATAGGCATGGACATGGTATTTGCATCCCCTCTTGAGAGAGTGTCAAGAGTACTACATTTGCATAAAAAAAGAGGAGACTACTATCTCTGCAACGTAGAACCCGTAGAACCGAGAGACTTTGGGTACACCCCATTTTTCGCTTACATAGCACAGCTAGGCCGCAGGATCCAGATGCCCAAGATGGAGGGCACTCCTGTAGCAGCAGGACACTGACAGTCTCAGGGCCTTTTCTCACAGATTTTTGGAAGAGGCTTTGGGACAGTTTTCGACCTCGGAGGATCATCCTCTTTTTGTGGTTGCTGGCACATAGGAGTTTGGCGGTTGGCACATGGTTGGCCATTGGCGGTAGACCAACAACATGTCCGAGGTGGCCACCTCAGGAGTCTCAGTGAGATTGTCTTTGGGATTGCCCGAAGGCTCAACAGATTTGGTAGTGAATCCTCCGCCTCTTCACGATGGACCGGACCTCTACCCGTACCTATTACATGGGGCACTGTTGCTTGGGCCACTAAGGCTTAGGTTGTCTTGGCTTATAAGGAGGAAGGTGGGGGGCTAGCCCTTCAGGTCTCTCACCTTTGCATTTCAATAGTACCAGTCCCAACCCATCTACTAGTCACTGGACTCCTGGTTTATGCTAGAGATGGGAGATTTGTAGCAGCATTGCAGCATGGCACATCTAGAGAGCTCGATGCGGCTTAGTGTTTGAAGGTACCCACACTCCGCCTGCGGAGTCTAGCAGGAGATTTGGCTCGACATCATTCATACCCTCCATGGCCAATGGGGAAAGCTGCAGGGTGGTTTTGACCGTATGCGGAAGCGTTGAGAAGCCTTCTTGAGGCTTTGGCAACATGGCCCTTTTCTCACAGATAGAGGTGGTGAGCCTAATTGGCACTACAGACCACCTGTGTGGTAGTGCTGTATAGCTATTGCTCGGAACCTGGTCTTCCATGCCCGAACCAAGCACATAGAGATACAATATCACTTTGTTCGTGAGAAGATTTTGGCTGGTGACATCTTATTCCCTCCCCCACCCATTGTATGAGATAGCCTTCTCCTCATAGAGCGGCCAGCCGGAGGAGAAGTGCATTCTTCCTCCCCTTGTGTTCTTTGGTCCTTGCTCCGTACATGGAGATGAGTTTGTATTTAGCCCTTAGAGGTTGTTTTTTGTTAACTAATAGAAGGATCTTGTTTCCAGAAAAAAAAAAAAGAATAAACAAAATCAGCCAATTCACATATATGAGAGAGAAAGAAAGAAACAAAGGAAGTAATATTAACGTCTACAAAAGACCCCGAGGGTCTATGAGACCATGAGTGATACAATGTTGCCGTCGGTATACCGAGCCATGGAAAAAGTAACTGAAAGAAAACGAAACAATTATCACTAGTGTATATACATGTGATATCAGCATATGACCTTGTGTATGAGGTAAACTAGCCATTTCACACCATAAGTGTTGTCCATGGGCATGGTCCAGTGGCCTTGGGCCCATTATTCATATGAGGCCATTCGCTTTGTTACAAACCATCCCCACCCAAGAGGTTTCGTTTTCGAAACCATTGATATGTACAACCACAATCCACATGGATGGATCCCCTCCTTGCACACACAAAGGTATTGACAAAGCCCTCTCGGAAGAGGCAATGGAATCTCCCCCGTATCTCATAGTGGGCAGGGCAGCTAAGCATGTGCACCGCATCTTCCACCTGTCCTGTGGTGCATACCCTGCATATCCGATCCGGTGGGGTTTCATCAGCTCTGCCAGTCTCGACTCTAAGGTGGTGAGAGGATACTCTGAGCTGGTCAATCACCAGCCCCCGAAACGCAGGCAGTGGTCCCTGTAAAACTGGGACTGATTGCCAAGGTCCAAGGAAGGAGAGATGCATGTCGGATGTATGTGAAGCCCTAGTAGAGAGAGAAAGACAGAGAGAGGAGTTTGTTTTTGTCTTACAGAAGATCGCATCAGTTTATGAGACCATGGTAATACATCAGAAGTACAGCTACATGCATGTTTTGGAGAGAGAGAGAGAGAGAGAGTCAGTCTAAGCAATACTTTCTCTGATATGCAGCAATTATTTGAACCGTTTCCAGAAGGATTCGAGACATACTTCCGAATCAGGTTTCCTAGGCTGCTGCTTGAGGTTTTCAAAGTTGTGCACAGGCATTGCAGAAAAGAGGAGGTGTTCAAAAGATACTTTTCACACCATTGTTGATACCCTACTTGAGTCCTGGCACGTGTGTAAAGAGGCAGAAGCTGCCATCACTCTCTTCAGGTAGTCAAAATCGAAGATTTTCTTGATTTGAGATCTCTTTAATGCAGGAATTCTGTTCTGGGTTTTAGGTCTCTTGTTAAGAGCCTCACTGCTATTCATGTTAGAATATTTGTACACTAGCATTTCATTGAGCTCTTTACCTGCTAATATTTTGTTGCATGCATGCCCAGCTGGATGTTGTGGCCTTACTAAAAGTGTCATGACGCGGTTCTTGGTTGCTGCATTCTAAGGCCAGAAGACGGGGGGTTGGCAGGGAGATAGGGGGCAGAGTCATTTTATAAGTTTCTTTGTGTTTCAATAGAAAACATAAATTTAGTGGTGACACTCTTTAATGCACAAATGTTGATGAAAAGCATACATGTTATGACCTCCCCATATCATCTTTCATGAAGATTCCATGGTTATTGTTTGATTCTTACTATATTGACATAGTGAAAGACACATCTATGTCTTTCATAAAAACCACAATTCTATATGACATTTCAAGCATATTAATGACACCTTTGTTTAAGTTGGTAGATTTTCTGCAGAAAATAAGCATTAATATACCTCTTAAGCTTCGTCTTGACATCAGTTTTAGTAGAATGTGTGCACACAGTTATATGACTAGCAATGTATATTTTTTCCACCTACAGAATTTATCATATGAAAAATGTCCCAACATTTATTTCTGGAGTGGAGTGAAAAAACTTCATATAGTGAACTCATCAATCACCAATAAACTTGTGGGTCAAAGTGCCCAAAGGACGTTTGCACATCACCACACCCAATGATCTTTTAAACGTTGCAGTTGGAGTTCTTGCCATGGTTTGATCATCATTTCCTTCTTTGTCCAAGTAAGTGGCTATGCTAGATATTCCTGAGCTAACACACACGGGATTCTTGCCCTCTGTTTCTTGTTGATCTCAGTTTCAGAATCTGCTTGGTGTAGCTAGCAATTAGTTTTCAAGGTTTAGCTTCATTCTTGTTTTTGGCTTGTGATTTAGTTGTAAATTTAGATCTTGCCTCATGTCTATAGTTGTGGATGCAAGTACACGATTATGAAGGATCTGAATAAGGCCTACAACAATCATTGAGCATTGCATGTTCCTTCATCTCCTTGTCACAATGAAGATCTTAATCTATGGCATTTTTTCAAAATTTTTGTGTGGTTTTTTTTTCCATTTTTCTTGTTTTAACAAAATTTTGGGGTAATTTTCACACAAACCGCATCTCAAATTTTTAAAGTCTTCTTTATCAAAGTTTTGTGTCAAGTTGCTTGAAGTCTTTCCTTATGAGGGTTTCTCTTCGTACAGATCTTCATATTATCATGGAAGGAGAAGTTTGCAAAACGTCAATGGGAGGGCTTTCCTTTAGGTTTCCAGGCCTTGTCTGTATTCTATGACAACATTAAAAAAAAAAACTCTTTTGCACATTTTATATCCCTACATTAAAATTGAACACTCTCCAACTTGAACTTTGACAGCGCAATTGGATCTCGGATTGGATGGCAATGGGAGCTCAAACGTTGGAACTCAATGACAATTATTTTTTGATCTTCTCTTCTGTAGACAATCACTAATTTGAGAGTTAGTTTTGCACACTATTTTGAATTTATAGGTTTTGTCGAACATTCTTTCCAATTAAGTTTTTGAGACAAAACAAAGCGCTTAAGAATCTCATGGCTTTGGTTGCTTCTTGCGCAAAAACCATGATGAAAAGTTAGAAGGAAAGCTCATAGACCTACAAGCATAAGAAGTTGAAAAATCACCTAAGTAATTTATAACAAAGAGAAAATATTTTATATATGTGTGTGTGTGTGCATATATATGTATATACATATATACATATATATATATATATATATATATATATATATATATATATTGTTGAACCCACAATCTCTCTACATATATATTGTTGATTCCATAATCTCTCTCTCTCTCTCTCTCTCTCTCTCTATTAAGTGTCTACTACAGACCCATTGGGTCTATGGGACTAAATTGATGTAGCCATTTATGTGGTAGTGGTGTGGATGTTGGGGCATTATTTTGTTCCTTGGGAGATTTTCCCCTCCCCCCTCCCAGTTTGTATACACTCTTGTGAAGGAGTATATGGAACCTTATCATAACACCCCAATTGTACTTCAGTGATTCTCATCAATTTACTTAGTGTTATTCTTTTCTTTATCTCTGCTTGCTTGTTGCATCTCTGTATGTGTTGCTATCTTTGTCTCTGCTCCGACAATTGGTATTAGAGGAAGTTATCTTTGCTCATCTCCTCACTATCACCTCCTCGAGTTGTTCTTTCGAGTGTCTTAGATTAAGCTATCCTCTTAGGTGGAGAAGATATACCATATAGTGTGATAAACTATATTAATAGAATTTTGGGAACCTTTGGGTCGTTTTTGGCACGTTCGGGGTCTGCTTGCATGTGGTAAAAGGTTTTTATAGACAACATGGGGGAGTGTCACTTCAAATTGTCTTTTTAATACAATTTCATTAACAGTTTCGTCAATGGTAACAATTTTACACACTACACTTTGTTATTTTTCATGCATTTTACATGTCTCTATCATTAGTGATTTATTGGTGGCAACCATCTTGGTTTCATTAGGTGGGCATTGCCCCTAGTACTTGCAGGTTGCTTTCGAACTTTTGCATTTTGTCAGAGATTCGTTATTTGTAGGCTAAAATGGTTGGCAGTGTTGTATTTGTGATGCTTTTAACTGAGAATAAGCTATATGCAACCAACTATTCGTTGGTCCTATATGATGCGTCATGTATTGGTTACCAAAGGGCTTCGGAATATTATTATTGTCATTGAGGCACACCTTGTCTTGTTAGTGCTCATGATAGTACTTGTACTTCAGACGATACTAGGTAAGATGTGACCAGATGTAACTAATGTACCTCCCACATCTCAACAAGCCAGGTAGGATGGTAAGGATGAACATGTGCATGTGTAAGTGGCACTTTCATTATTTCTCATATTCCCATATAAAACTACTAAACAGGCTTGAGAGATGTGCTTGTTGCACTTTTCTACGTGCGTAACAAGGTATGTGTGACTTGCTTGCATAAGCAGCTTACAGTTTCTGACAAGGATCAAAGGTCTTCTAGAGAAGCTTGCGTATTGATTGTTATGCTTGTTTGATACCAGGCATTCATTGCCAGTCAAAAAGGTAAAGGCAAAGCCTTCTCTTAGTGTGGCTACAAGCCAAAGGAAAAATTAGCCCAATCTTTTAGGTAGGATGCTAAGAAGAAAGTCAGGCATGGATGTGGTTGATTCATTGACATAAGTGCTGAAAAGAAGTTAGTAAACTATGCACATGATGATTGAGTATTCATCGTGCACTGCAGTTATAAGGATCAAAGGTCTCATAGAGAAGCATGTGTATTGATTGTTATGCTTGTGGGATACCAAGGCATTGATTGCCACTCAAAAAGGTAAAGGCAAAGCCTTCTCTTATTAGTGTGGCTATAAGCCAAAGGTAAAATTAGCCCAATCTTTTAGCTAGGATGCTAATGAATGTAGAAAAAGGCTAGAGAAGGAGAAGAAAAAATTCAAGCATGGATGTGGTTGATGCATTAGCTCAAGTGCTAAAAAGGACTTAGTAAACTATGCACATGATGCTTAGGTCCTCATCGTGCACTACAATTATAATCCTTTTGTCCATGATGTATAAATGTAAGTGACAGATCATCATGCTTGGTATTTTAACAATGGTGCTAACAAGCACATTACTTCTTAGTGTGATTTGTTTTCATCTCTTGAGTCATCTCCTTAAGTTGGTACACTCACGTGTGCAAACAACTCCTCATATTCAGCAAAGGAGTTGGTAAGGTTTTGCACACTGTTGCAAATGGTGGGGCAATCACTCTCTCAAAAGTCTTGTTTGTGCCACGCATTAGAAAAAACTTATTGATTCGTTTTGCTCTGGTTGAGTTTGATCCCCAAGGAGGCATAGTTACAAGTGTTAGCAACTCCTCATATCTAGTGAGTGACAGGACTTTGAACGTTGTGCTCACTGGTGCAAATGGTGGCACAATCACTCTCTCAGAAGTCTTGTTTATATCAAGTATTAGAAAGAACTTGTTGTCACTCTCTTTGCCATTGCTAGGGTAGACCTAGTGGTCAGTTTGTTTTGCTGATAGATGTACAATTCATGATTGGAGTGATAGAGACATCACTATGGTATCTCGTACTCTAAGCCATGGGCTTTACAAGTTAGACATGTATAAGAGATTAGCAGATAATGCTTGTTTAATTCTCACACGTGCTATGATTGACATGTGAAGACATAGCATGCCTACTTTAAGCACTTGCATTGACAGTTTGTTGCATCTTAAAAGACAAGAGATGGTGTCAGAGTTTTCAAAGCTTATGGTCCCTATCAAACATGTCTCTCGCTCTGTCTCAGTGAAGATGAAGGTAGGGGATTGCTTCCAACACCAAAACCTGCCAAATGGAATCTGAGACATACATGTTGCCTTGTACTTAACTTCATAGCTCAAAGTGGCCATATTGTCGCTACTTCTTGTTGAGACATGATATACATGAATCCTCATGACGAAAGCAAAAGCCACTAGTGAATACTCGTGTGTCATAACATCCATCCCAATTGGAGTCACTAAAGGCATGTAGTTGAATATCGCCTCGCAAAAGCCACTAGTGAATACTCGTGTGTCATAACATCCATCCCAATTGGAGTCACTAAAAGCATGTAGTTGAATATCACCTCGCTTAGCATAGAATAGCCCAAGGACAGTAATGAGGGCCTTGTAAGTCTTGGAGTATTCACTTAGTAGCCTCCCAATGCTAACTTTTGAGTCTTGTGCATAAACTCGCTCCACTGGGAGACTCCAAACTGAATGTCTAGCCTTGTTTTGCATAGATATATGAGGCACCCAACATCCTGCTAATAAAGTGATGCATTATTTGTTCATACATCCTAGACATTGAGCTTGGTACCTGTATCTACTAGTGTAGCAATAGGCTTATGGTCTTCAAGACCAAACCATATAACTAGTCTTTGTACGTACTTTGACTCTAACATCACAATACCATCATCACACTACAAAAACTATATATCCACATATTAATTCAATGAGCCCAAATAGGTCATCTTAATTGACAAATGTAATTCAAATTTTGAAGGGGCTGAAATCTTTTCCTCATTAGGACCTATGAGCAGCATGTAAGCAACATATTAAACAATGACCAAAAAACAATTCTTACTCCTCTTTACAAAGAGGGTATTTTCAGTTGGACTATTAAAAAACCATTTACAAAACCAAGTATACATTTATCTTTACATTCCATCCAGATGTGCTTTTAATGGAATAATACACTAGATTATAGTCATATAAGACTCCATGTCGTCAGTCCCCTTCTCTAATATGGAAATTAGGTGGTGTTGATCGATCATATCATATCACTTCTGGCAAGTTAGGTTTAGTACAAAATATTTGGACAGGAAGCTAGATCCTCCACACTCCACCAAGAGCAACTCCTCCCACTATCACCTCTGACCGCTCCGACCACCGTCACCGCCGGTGCCCTCTGACATCTCCGACCGCCATCACCGCCGGTGCCCTCCGACATCTCTGACCCATCAAATTCCTGTGATCGCTCCGACCGTGGTCACCACCTTGCCCTCTGATATCTCCGACCCCATCGGGTCCTCTGACTACTAGTAGCACTTACGACGTGCATGGAAAAGTTCGATGGTACTCATGGAGGCAACACCCCTCTCCCTTTACCAAGGCAGTGCGAGATCCTCTTTGAGCACCATCTCCCGTTTTCTAAACGGAAGATCTTCCCTCTACACAACATGATGAAGGTTGGGACTTCAAGGAGGAGGACACCCAAGGAGGAGTTAAGGGTAGCACTCTCTCCGCCGTGTATGACATTCTCTTGGAGAGGAAATTCTCTTGTAGCAAATTCTTTGCTGTATCACAAGTTAAGGCAAAGTTGTAATACAAGTAGAGATAGCTTGCTGGATGAAGTTGCCCAGGATCTTAGTTCAATCATTTTTCTTATTAACATAGATGGCTTGCTGGATGAAATTGCCCAAGAGCTCAGTTCAATCATTTTTTCCACGGTTGGCTTGTTGGATGAAGTTTCCCATGAGCCTAGTTGAATTATTTTTATTATTTGTGTATCTCTCTAAAAGGTTTGCCTGGAAAGATCATTGTATGAGGTATGCCTGGGAGCCCGCCTGTCGGATGTTTTGCCCGGGGTCTTGCTCGGGGTCTAGCTTGCCAGCAGAGAACCACCTATTTTTTCTATAGCATTCATCGGGATGGTGAATTGAGTAGTAGTGGGAGACCTATGGATAGGAAGCTAGGTCCTCCACACTCCACCAAGAGCAACTCCTCCCCTTATCACCTCCGACCGCTCCAACCACCGTCACCGCCAATGCCCTCTAACATCTCCGATCGCCATCACTGCCGGTTCCCTCCGACATCTTCGATCGCTCTAATCGGCATCACCACTGGTGCCCTTCGACCGCTCCGACCACCATCACTGCCGGTGTCCTTCGACGTCTCTGACCCATCGGGTCCTCCGACTACTAGTAGCACTTATGACATGTCACCAATCCTCCACGTTGTCACCAATGCTTCGAGCTCGTGTCCCTTGCGGTCTCTAAGCTCGCTTCGAGAAGCTCCAAGCTTCCCCTCCACGCTGTCACCATAGAGTCACTCACACCACCATGTAAGGAAATCTCTATCTCTCACTTCTCTACACAAGCATGCATGCATACAAGCATAGAGAAGGCACATGTACTAGAGTACTCTCTCACAATCTCTCTCAAGACAAGGCAAGAACTCTCATAGCACAAAGGGGGATTGTCCCCATTCATTATGAGAAAATAGCTTATATACAATTGGCGCTTATTCACACTTGGGTGCCCAAAACTTACTAAGGCCTTGGGTGGCCAATATCTCATAATGTTACAACTTTTATAGTGCCTTTGCATGACACTTATTAATGTCCTCAAATGGAGGAGCCTAATTGTTAATCCTAACTGGGATTAACATCCCCCCTATCTAATGTAGGTTCTATCCTCAGAACCTGTCACTAAGGCCTAAAGACCTAGTCGCCGAGCTCATGACAATAGAAGTTGCGGTGTGATTGAAGCTTTTTCAGGGTTCTTCTAAATGCAGAGTGTGATCTCCAGAATATGATGTCTACCATATCTTCAAATGTTACATGCATGTATGTTGGTAAACGCCTGAGGATACGATGATAGTATAACATCATGCCTCTATCAGTGGGACTTTGGTTCATGTCGAATAGTAGTTGATCTACATCATATTCATCATATCTCTCTTTGGGTTGGTCAATAAGGACCATGATCAACTTTAGAAATCGGACACTGGCCACAATAGCAAGATCCGGGATGCAATGCCATGCATGTATCCAAGTCAACAATTGCTTCCTTTGTTATCCTATATCTGAAAATGTTGCTGGCAAAAATAGAGGAAAGTTATAGCAGACATGTGAATCTCGCTGCTTGGCATCATGGAATTCCAATGGTGTCCATCTTCGTTTCAGTGGCATATATAATGGGTCTCCTCTTTGTGTGGGCGGAGCACACATGTACTGGTGACTATATTCTAGAATTGTTAAGTACTCCTGCTGCCATGCTGGCTATATATGAAAATCTTTAATTTTGGGGTTTGCATCCTCTGTGACGATTGTTGTATAGCCTCCTCCTGTATGGACTGCATGTGCCTTTTTGCATCTATGGAAGCATAGCTGATCATGAATGTTACAATCCTGATTTCAAGTAAATCTGCCAAGTGCGAGTTAGCTAGTTTTGTATGCCTTGCCACATTTGACCATAAGGTTCGTTCTCCAGCTAAGGGCAATAATTCTTCTAACTATCTGCTTGAGATTTGTCAGTAAGAGGAATACTAGAGTACTATGGATTTAGTAATTTACTTGCTATAGAGGAAAACACCGGATAAGTTGAAAAATTAGATGAACTTGATGTTTCCTCTTGACCCTCTCCGGAACTAGGGGTGGGTGGGTGGGTTTGTTGAGCTTCATAAACTCTTGGAGGTCTATGACTTCTGTAGGAGATATATCAAGATATTCAATGTGTATTTTATCAAAGTTAAGACAATTGTGGTCAGCATGGCTTCTAGATGTTTATGTATATAGAGATACAGTTTAAGAATGCCATAGGGATGGTAGGGGGTAGATTCACATAGGTTAAAGTGTTGATGTGTATTATACACTTCTAGCCACCCATGACTGATTATCCACTGATAACTTCTAGCTACAACCTCGTAATTGGCCGGTGTAACACGAATATCATCTGGTACAAACAGGTCAAGTTTATCAACACTGTTGTCCAAATGTCCAGATTTTGCAGCACCCAATACCAACTATGTATGTTGAGCACAATAGGGTGTAATGGATAGAAGAATACATCTTTGGGATCGGTTAGTGCTAGGTCCATATCCATAATAATGGTATGTTCAGTATCACGTTCAATTTTTTTTTAATTAGTGTCAAATCTCCTAGGCTTAAATCTTCGAACAGAATTATTTTATATTGAAGTAAAGACAGTGTTAGTGTAGACAAAAAGAGAGTAAGAGTTTGAGGAGAGGCCCGAGGTGTCACCGGCAACAAACCTATCTCCAAGGCTCGCTCAAGAAGCAAGCGCAACTCGTCGGTAGGCTCGTGTCTTTCACTTTGTTCTTGGATCGCTAGTTAGCGCTCCAATTCTTATATCCTTGATTCTTTGGTGGTTAGAAGTTCTGAAATGGCCGTTTCTCTGACCATTCTTGCTACATCTAATTCCTCAAATCTTCTTGTGGGGTAGCTTCTTGTGCCCATCTGGCCGAGGCTTCCAACTCTTGAGTCTCCTGTAATCTTCTGAAGCCTTTTAGTTGCCAATGCTTGGCTAGCTTGGAGTTGGGTAATCTATAGCATTTCCTGTTTGTGGGTATTCGTGAGCGTCTCCATCTCCAAAGATTTGGCATCGATTGTCTCATTCAGGGCCCTTACTTTCTTTGTATTTTCTTTGTTTGTTTGTTCTCGTTCTGTCTGAAGCTAGAGCACTTTGTGATCAGCATCTTTGAGAGCTGTAGATATAGATGTCAAGTTCTTTTGTAATTCCTCTTCCTTGGCTTGGAATGTACTTTGGACCTCCTGAAGCTTTTGAGCATGGATGCTGGCTTGTTCCTTAGTGTGCGCAACTTCTCTTTGAATCTATTCTTTGGCTTGCTCCATTTGTGCCTTTAGGTCTCTATTTTCTTTATTTCTTTGCACTAGTATTTGGCTGAGAACTAGATTATTGCTTTCTAGTGTTTGGTACCTTACTTCTTGCTCTTCGGCAGCTTTTAAGCTTTTTAAGATCACATCTAGATGGGTTGCTTCTGCTGTTGTTAAGTGTTCCTAAAACGTTTGAACTTGGTTTGTGGCATCTTGGACCTGTTTCCATAGTGTTGCATTTCTGTCGGTCAGTAAATGACAGCTCCACACCCATTGTTCTTGTTCCCAAATAGAGGCACTGGTTTTGCAGCTGCGCCTTCCAATTCATAGTGTGGTAGTTGTAATAGACTGTCCAGTCCCTCTATAGTCTCATTGAGGAATTGCTCGTAATCTAGAGTATGTAAGGACTTCGTTAACCCAATTCTAGGGTTAACAAGAGCTACCGCCATTATCTTACATCAAGGAGTCATGATGGATACACCAAAGGGTCATACATTCAAGATATGAAGTAATAGTGTCCAAAGCTACAACTTGGATGGGCGCCTATAATGGTGTGACGGAGTATTTATGGCGATTCCCGCTTCAAGAGCGTTCAAGAGCGTGTGGTAGCAAGTTAGGATGAAGTCCTAAGTGATGTACTTCATGGATATATTATGAGAGTAGTCATTGTAATAGCATTAGGCCTCTTATATGAGCTTAAAGTGTCCGGCTGGCCATAATTTAAGTGAGTGTGAACACTTATGGCCATGTATATAAGTGAATATCTCTCATAATACAATATACTCTCCCATTGTGCAATTGAGAGTAGTCATTGTAATAGCATTAGGCCTCTTATATATTATGAGAGTAGTCATTGTAATAGCATTAGGCCTCTTATATGAGCTTAAAGTGTCCGGCTGGCCATAATTTAAGTGAGTGTGAACACTTATGGCCATGTATATAAGTGAATATCTCTCATAATACAATATACTCTCCCATTGTGCAATTGAGTCTTGCTTTTGCTAATCTTTCTCCCTAATGCATGCTAGTGAGTGTGTGTGAGTGAAGTGAGGTGAAAGGAGGGACGAGTACCTGTAGTGCAACGCGACGGTGTAACAACGCTCGTGGGAGGTGTGGTGGAATTGCTTCTCAAAGAGTTGTAGAGCTTGGAGATCTCAAGGCGGCTTACAAGCTCGGCCATTGGAAAGAGCCTCACGATAGTTGCTGTTCACTAGGTAAACTCTTTTTAGATGTGTTTCAAGGAGGATTAGGGTGAGCTATAAAATTTTTGGCGCCACTGCTGGGGAGCCATCCCTTGGCTTTTTCCATTGTTTTTCCTCTAATCTATGCATTATCCATTACCCATTATCTTAATTAATGGTTTTTCATGAAAAAGATGTGGATTTGATGGTGATTTGTGCGAGATTTGGTGTAGAATAGCTCTCTTTTTTGGTTTTGAAAAGAATACTTTTTGCTTAATTTTTAGCTTAATTTGTTGTTTTGTTGGTGTTATTGTGGTTTTTCATGTTCTTAGGGCTTACACATAGTTTTTATTAGGCTTAGTTTGCATCCATTGCATCAAACAATGCAATAGAATCCAATTTTTAGTGAATATTAGCTCTCTTTAGTGTTAAACATAGAACTAAGATCATTAATTTTAGTTTAATTGTGTGTTTTTTGTTGAAATTGTTTAGATTAGAGTGTTAGCAAGCACTAGGAGTAGCTTAATCTTTCAAAAATTTCTTAAAACCATCAAAAAATCCTTGAATCTGATTAATTTCTCTTAATGGACTGGTTTGTATCCAATGATGTGCTCAATTGTGTGAAATAATTAGGGATTAGTGGTTAATTAGAGTCTTTGATTAGTGTAAAAGAGAAATATTAGTGAAATGATTAATCTTGGATTAAATTTTAATCACTTTTTTTATATAACTCATTAAGGCTAATGAGCATTCAATGAGTAGATGCTCATGAGTTGTCAAATTGTCCGTTTTGGGGGTCATTTATAAAGGGTGTAAGAGGTGTTATTAAAAGGTTTACTTTTTTGATTCCCACTTACCTTTTTAGGAAAATGCCCATATCTCTTTCATTTTAAATTCAAAAATATCCCTCCCAAAAGTGAAATTTGTATTTCCCACTAGACTAAAAAAAAGAATTTAATATTTTCGTGAAGTCTGGTTCACGACGTAAACCATTTTTTGCAACTTCACGGCCAAAGAGTTCACGCCCTCGAGAATCGCGTCCAAAAAAATAAATCGAATGTAATATTTTCGTGAAGTCCAGTTCAAGACATGAACCATTTTTTGTAACTTCACAGCTAAAGGGTTCACGTCCTCATGAACCGCGCCCAAGAAAAAACGAATTTAACCTTTTTGTGAAATCCGGTTCATGGCGTGAGATTCTTCGTTCACGCGACCCAAAAAATTTTTAAAAAATAAAAAAAATCAATCAAAATTTATAAAATCCGTGAAGTCCACTTCATGGCATGAAAAGTGGTCTGTCGGCAAAAAAAAAGATTGTGGAAAACACCCTTATTTGGAGACCCATATCTCCTAAACCGTATATCCGATGAAGGCGCTCTAGGACTCATTAGAAAGCTGACATCGAGCTCTTCGACTTTGGACTTGGCCGTTCGAAGTCAAAATCGATCATTTTGGCCTTCGACCAGCAGCCTCAAAATTCAACCCAAAAATCGAGGCAAAAAACAACCCAAAAACCACAAAAAATCACAAAAAATCACAAAAAACAGCGCGAAAATGATGATGAGCTATATTCGAGCTACTTTTTGAGAGTCCAAACAACAAAATCACGAACAACTTAGGGAAACAAAGTTGTAATACTCCAAAAATACTACAACTCTCTCATACAGAGTTTTTCAAAATTCCTTTTGGAACACCCTAAAAAATGTGCTGCGAAACATGGAAAAAGTTCTCAGAAAAATTTTTCGTCTTAAAACAGTGATGGAAAATAGATTTTAGGACCTCCTTTTCCATCTAGGAAGTTACTAGCATATGCTTTTTCTCGAAAATTAACTCAAGAGGTCATTCATGTGTATGGGCCTAAGCTATTTAGAGCGAACAAACACCCATTTGACCCAATGAAGAGTACGCCAAGCCTCTTGAGGCTGTAAACGGGCTGTGGGAGAATATAAAAAGTAAATTTAAAAAAAATCCTATATCATTAAGGAGCATTTAGGCACTCCGACATGGCCACGGTAGAGGGATTGCCAGGGATCACACACAAGGACCGAACCCAATGGCTTACATCTTCAAGCCATTGAGATCAATGCCACAAATGCACCTCCTAATACCATTGGCTATGCCTATAACAAGCGTGTCATCAGGTTTTACACCCCCTATCACTTCGATTCCACCGGGCTTTGGTCCCTTACCTAACATTCCCATAAATCCTACAAGTACCAACCCTTTCCTGGATGCCCACACCCTAGACATACTTACTAGTCTAGGAAGGGGGGTAGCCTAAGGACTCAGTGAGTCTCTCCCGAATACTCACATACGGCCTTAGTGACTCATACAGAAATACAGCCGTACAAATTTCAAAAATTATGGACAAATACGATGGAACAATAGACCCTGTTCAATTCATTCAAATGTTTGAATAGAGATTTGAAGCCTTTGGAAATTCCAACTATCCCACCAAGGTACATGCGTTGAACCTATGCTTATAGGGAAAATCTAGTCGATGGTTCATCACATTGATGCCAACAATCAAGACCAGCTTCAAAACCTTGAAATTAGCCTTTATACATGGCTTTTCTAGACAAGGTGATCAGTGGAGTGCACTAACAGAACTCTATTCAATTGAGCATTAACCAAATGAATCCATTAAAAATTTTATCCTTCGGATAAAACTCTTGGACTCACGTCCTGACATACCAAATAAAGTCGAAAAATGAGGCAAGTTCTAGTATATCACTAAGTGAGGATGAAACAAGTTCTTACTCTTCACTTCAGTGCACCACATAGACTAATCAAGAAACTAGAACCCACCCAAATGGATAATAATAATCACATGACATGCGGAACGCCAAAAGCAAGCTCAAGAGAGTATGCTTAGTTTGCTTGAATGTCTTACAGGGTCACCGGTTGTGATTGAGCCTCATAATGCCAATCCTAAAACAACAACCAAAATACAAAGCTCAAAGGAGTACTGCTTTCCTTTTCAAGAGGAAGACATACTCTCTACAGAAGAGTCATTTGAGACAGATTGCACGAACTATACACTTGAGAAAGCACGTAAGGAATTCGATAATTCCCTTACAAGATTAAAACAGTCTCTCAAAATCTCATTTGGAGGAATTCTCTTCTCTCATGATGAAGCCAACATCACATTAGCACTTGCACCTTTAAGGGCTCAACCTGAGTTATACCAAGACATAAAGAACTCCATAGAACAAGACTGTGAGAATTTGCAAGTTTCCAAACAGATCTCATTAAGAATTGTCAGAGGGCCAAGTGTGCCAGTGTACACATTGGGTACTCTTGAAAAAGCTGAGAGCCAAAATGAGGATGAAAGTGAATGGGAGTATGAAACAAAAATGGGATCTGAAGTTGAAACAAAAACTAAAATATCCATGGTTCCTTTGGAAGATTCTATCATTGTATAGTTGGATTTCCCTACAAACAATGATGTTAAGTGCAAATGTGCATTGATTAGCCCGAGAGCTAGTCATAACATCGTGATGACAATAGACACTTGGGTGTCATTGGGATAACCTAAACTCATCCTTACAGACAATAGTCTTGCAAGAGGAGCCAATGGAGACAAAACATTGAAGTTCTAGGTTACTTCAGATACACTACTCAAACAATCGTGGTGATATGGAATTTACATTCCATGTTACCCTAGATTCCCTTGAGTATGATGTCGTCCTTGGTGGAACTTGGATTGGTGAATCGTTGTATTCAATAGATGAATCCATGCAAGCAATCACCTTGAACACTCCTGCAAGAGATGTACAATTGCTATTACGGGAGGAAGAGACGTGGCAGGAGATGGAACTTCCAACATATCTTACTAAAAAGATCCCTAGGATTTTGGTTGGATTGGAAATTTTAAATAAAATCACCACAGCTCAAGCACAGGTTTATCCAACACGAGAATATAATCTCATGACCCTTGAGCTATGGGATTTGTTAGGTCAATCAACACTCGACGGCACATCTTGAAAGGATTACCTTTACACAAGACTTGAACATGCCATGTTTGGGGTACTTTGAACATACAATGTATATTGAAATTAATCCCCTCACTTGCAAGTTTTTTGTGGTTGAGTATGTGTTGGAAGCACATCTGATCTTGGGGCATAAATGGACTATTGCTACCCAAGCACCACTGTGCTTTGCTATAGCGATAGAGTCATCATTGATGGTCAACGATAAAAAGCTGACAATACCATACTGCAAGGAAGAGTATCCAACTTTAATGGATTTCTATGATGCTGAACACAAAAGGATACAAGCCTCTTCCACAAAAGCCCCTCTACATAATGATCTACCATCTGCTCTCATTGATCGACTCCAATAAAGCATATACTCCTTCAACCCCATCCTCTCCAACGAAGTTCAATGCCAAAACCTTGTAATCAATAGCCATTTCTGATGAAGTTCTCCCCATGCAACCATCTATCTCTAACAAGTAACTAAAAGGAAAGGACCCGGAGCCTATGCCTCTTCATCGACAAACCAAACCAAAGGAGACAACCACATGCTCGAAGGCCTCGTCATCAACAGCCACTCCACAAGAGATTCTAGCCTCATTATCATCAACAATGCCCATGAGTCTCAACCATGTAGCCTCCGTGCCAACCAAAGTCAAGGAGGGCCTCAAACCTTCCACATCAACCCAAAATAAAGCTCCACCAAGACAACCACAATCAATGTATCTTAATAGTATCAAGATGTGGGTGGAGAAGTAGCTACATTGTCCACAAAAGCCGAATGCAAGTTCCTAAAAAAACTCCACCAAAAGTCAACAAGTGTGGGTACCAAAAACATTACTGCAAGCACAAGGGCACTACCAAAATAATACCAAAGCTTGGATTCCCAAGCGCATCACAAAGTCCCCTAAGCTTGGACAAAGAAGGAAGCCTTAGCACCAAGCACATCAGCCCCACCAGTTTCTAATGTTCATAAAAAGATGGGTTCCTATGCATGTGATTCAACAACAAGGATACTATGTTGGTAATCCCATCATATGGTTGCCAAAATTGAACAATGTGAAGAAAGTCTCACCACCGACTTCAAACCCAATAGCTTCACCTAAGGTTTGACAAGAATGGAGGCCCAAGCAACAACAAGAAAATCACTCAACCACTCTCGTGCATTCAGCACCAACACAAGAGCTTGTGTATTCAAGCAAACAATCAGCAGTCTTCCCTACTGCCTCGATGACATTTGAGCAACAAATTCAAGAATCAATACCCACGTCTGTAACCAAGACTTATGAGCGCATCAAGAACAAACTAACAATGCTCTCGTCACCCCTCTGGATGTGAGAAAAAGATGTTGTTCTGTACAAGATCACTTGGGCTTTGAGATACAAACATTGCCTCTCCAATGGATGCATGCATAGCATAGAAAACTCCAGTGAGGCTTTGGAGTGGTTGTTCCTCAACATAATTAGAGGGGAAAATATCTGCAGAGAGACATAAGAAAATGGAGAATCATAAGAAAATATGAAACAAAAAATCCAATATTAGCATGTTGTTAAAGCTGTGTTTATGTTACACTGACAATTTGAAGGAAACCTTGGTCGTTGGCCTTGAATGTACACGTCTCCAAGGGTATACACATGCTGCACTATGGCAACCGGTCCTTCCTTCTTAGTATGCTTGAAGCCTTGTAGCCGCCCCTTCCAATGATGTAGCATATTCCCTAGTTGACGCACTCAATGTGGTCCCTTAGAGCTTGGCTGCATGTAGACCCGAGCCCCAACCCTGAATCTTGTTGGAGCCCAAACTCCATTCTCATCTCTTGTGTTATGCAGCACAAGCTCTTCCACCTTCTCCCTAGGTCTTCTCACATTACTGGAAGAGACCATGGTGGTAAGAAAAGATAAGAAGGGAAAAGAAAAACTTGTTTTACAATAGAAGAGTGGAGAGGAGAGAAAGTTCAGGGTTTTCAGTGCAGCAATGGAAAGCTTAAAAGAGGGTTAGAGTTTGAGAATAGGCTTCCTCAACCTAGAGTAGACTAAAGAGGGATAGAGTTTCTACAGCAATGGAGAGGGAGGGATCTTGAGAGAGAGAGAGAGAGAGAGAGAGGGAGGGAGATTGAGAGGGAGGGAGCTTGAGAAGACGGGAGAGCTTGAGAGGGATGGAGTTTCTACAGCAATGGAGAGCTTAGAAAAGGAAGAAAGAGGGAGAGGGAGCTTGAGACTGAGAGGGAGCTTGACAAGGAGGGAGAGCTTGAGAGGTATGGAGTTTTTGCAGCAATGGAGAGCTTAGAAGAGGAAGAAAGAGGTTCAAAATGAGCTTTCCAAACCTAGAGTATGTTGGGGGGAAGTTTGAGAGGGAAAACACTTTTGGAAAAAAAATTAAAAATTTTCAAATTTTAGGGTTTTTCATCTGCGCGATTCTAGGTGGGGGGACCTCTAAGTTTGGGCCCAAGAGGTAGGGGGACAAGAGTAGTAATTAGGCCCCATTAGCAACGAAAGTCTAGGCCCCTAGGGTCAAAGAAGTCAAAAATGTGCACCCAGCCCTCTTCCTATTGGTCCATTCCTAATCAAAAGTTAATCCAAGAGGCCCTCTTTGGGTCCAAAAAATTCCTAATGGTCCGACAGCCGTGCCATAAAATCAAATGCTTTCCTTATTTATGCATTTCGCGTTTGCAATTCTTCATTGTGTGCATCACCAAGCATTGCCTCTCCCCGCTCTCGATTCCCAAGTGCTCGTCTACCCGCGTTTATTTATGCATTTCGCGTTTGCAATTCTTCATTGTGTGCATCACCAAGCATTGCCTCTCCCCGCTCTCGATTCCCAAGTGCTCGTCTACCCGCGTATTCGGCGTCTTCGAGTTGAGGTGGGGGATTGTGCATTGCCTTTGTGTTGTTCTTTTCATTTCTTTCCTTCTTTTAAGTAATCAAATCTCATGTCATGATTAATTCTTACAAACGATCCAAACTGTAATTGTTGCATGTGTTATTGATCCTATTTTTCTACACTCAAGACATAAGATAATAACTCACCATTTAACTCTAAAAAATGGTCAAAAAACACAAGTTATACAAAGGACTTGGTCATAAACCTACACTCTCACGGTTTTAACTATTTCACGGTTTTAACCATCTCATGGTTTTTAGCCATCTCATGGGTATTGTACCCTGCTATCTCATGGTGCATAAACTTGCACTCTCACGGATTAACTGCCTCACGGTTTTGACTGTTTCACAATTTTAACCATTTCACGGTTTCAACCCATCTCACGATTTTAACCATTTCACGGTTTTAACCATTTCACGGTTTTATCCATCTCATGGATTAACTGCCTCACGTTGACCCTTCTCATGGTTTTAGCCATCTCACAAGTTTCGTACCCCGCTATCTCACAGTGCATAAACCTGCACTCTCACGGTTTGCACCTTTCCACTGTAGGCTTATACCTTGTTATTGCTCACACCACTAACACACTTCTCATCGAATATAACACTCACACACCCTCATTTTCAAAAAACAAAGAAGAAGAAGAAGAAGAAGAAGAAGAAGAAGAAGAAGAGAAAAAGAGGTAACAACCACATGCTCTCACCAGTCAGTATGAATGACATTCTTATCATTATTATTACAGATGTTGACCTCTGCTACCTCTGAATCGAAAGTCAAGGAGACTCTGATAGTCACACAAGCTAGTGCAACTGGGTCACCTATAAGTAGAAAGAAGAGACCAACACGTGGCCCAAAACTAACCTATTTGGGACAATATGCACAAGCATTCCATGGATCAATCATAAGCAAGGATGTCCATACTACCCATGGAAAGATAGCTCTACAGTACCACAATAGCCTGGAGTGCTTGCAGATCTTGGAAGAATCTAAAGTCAAGGACAAACTAGAGAAAGTAGGCCTGAGATAAATGGCAGTGTCTCCCCCATACCATCAATCCAGAATTGTTTGCGGAGTACCTAAAGTCCTATGACAAGGCCACAAAGAGAGAAAATGTTACCAAAGTAGATGGAACCACAGCACAGGTCCTACTCTCAGAGGAATTGATCCGGGAAGCCTTATAATTATCACCACCTATAAAGATCCACTCTCACAACTTCGAGAAGATGCCCTTGGATGCAATGTTGAAGAAAAGCTCTTACAATTCCAATGAGGCAGAATATGAAAATATCAAAGATAATGTGAAAAGAAAGCTTGTAGAGCCATGTCCCTCAAATGTAGGTGAAACTAGTGGACCACTACAACAGGGTTCCCCTTAAAAGAATCCCCAAGGTGCATGACGAAAAGGAAGATGATTGGGCATGGTACATTCATAGGGAGATGGAAAACTACCTAAAGGTGCATGAGTCAAAGGTTTGCAATCCTTACATTACTGACCAAGGTGTTGAATCATGTAGCACAGCTCCCTATTCCAGATCCAGTGCACGAAGAACGTGAATAGAACAAGGACAAGTAGAACCACCAGCACTCACCTCTCGAGAGTTACAAGAAGGGCAGGCATTATTAAAAGACACCAAGGAAATCATGAAGGAGCTCAAGAAGAGTCAAAAGAAGAAAACCGACAAGAAGATGCATGGAATAGTACCTGGTGTCGCGGAGGAGTCGCAACACCTAAAAGCAGAACTAGCCCAGGAGATAGCTTCCTATCAGGAAGCACTGGAGCAAAGGGAAGCCAAAGGATTAAGTTTATCAAAAACTCCAGTAGGCACAATAGCAGAGGAGCCATACTGCACTGCTTGAATTCTCCGCTTACAAGGGCCACCCCCCCCAAGGCAAGTGTTTCGATGTGGTTGATGATCTACGTAAGCTTTTCCACACACGCTACTCTCTCTTGATTTACACCCTCAAGCTCCTTGATTTTTGCTTGAGCCTCAAGTAGGCCTTGCCTCCTAGCCCAGCACAAACTATTTTCAAAAACCTCTCCCCACTTCGGAATTCCATTATATCAGATCCACATGCATCAGCTGAGTTGGGTATAGAAAAAGCCACAGAATAAGATAAGTTGCAAGAAGAAGGGCACCAAAGCCACGAAGAGGCAATCTCAACACCTCTAGAGGTCCCCTAAGAAAGACTAAATGTAACCAAGAGAAAGAGAAATGAGGAAGCAACCAGCCCCAGCAAACAACAGTGGTGGCTGGAGGATGTAGATAGAATTCTAGAAAAGTCTGTTATGGCTCACCCTAACCCTCCTTGAAACACATCCAAAAAGAGATTACCTAGTGAACCGCAACTATCGTGAGAGGATCTTTCCAATGGCTGAGATCGTAACCCTTGAGGTCTCCAAGCTCTACAACTCCTTGAGAAGCAATTCCACCGTGCCTCCCATAAGCGTTGTCACACCGCCATGTTGCACTATGGGTATTCGTCCCTCCTCTCACCTCACTTCACTCACACACACTCACTAGCATGCATTAGGGAGAGATATTAGCAAGAGCGCAATGGGAGAGTATATTGTAATATGAGAGATACTCACTTATATAAATGGCCATAAGTGTTCACACTCACTTAAACTATGGCCAGCCGGACACTTTTGGCTCATAAGAGGCCTAATGCTATACCAATGACTACTCTTATAATATATCCATGAAGTACATCACTTAAGACTTCATCCTAACTTGCTACCACACGCTCTTGAGGCGGGAATTGCCCATAAATACTCCGTCACACCATTACGGGTGCTCATCCAAGTTGTAGCTTTGGACACTATTGCTTCATATCTTGAATGTATGACCCTTTGGTGTATCTATCATGACTCCTTGATGTAAGATAATGGTGTTAGCTCTTGTTAACCCTAGCATTGGGTTAACATCTCCCCCTTCTTGATGATAGCAATCGCATCCGCATAATCGCATTGAAGACCTTTGTGTGGGGAGAAAGAATAAGCTTTGTCGATGGCTTTGATGTTGAGTGACATTCAATGGTCTTTGTTCCTCCGGAAGGAATAAGAAAAGCTAGTTAGTGAATGAAGAGGTTAGTGGTTTATTAGGAATTCAATGATGTTGAGTGACATTCAATGGTCTTTGTTCCTCCGGAAGGAATAAGAAAAGCTAGTTAGTGAATGAAGAGGTTAGTGGTTTATTAGGAATTCCTAATGGGATGGGGGGGTGCGCTTTTTTGTGAATGATTGCATTTTTATATTTGTGTGAGCTCTTTTTTTTTCTTTTTTTTGTTGGCTCACTTTGTTTTTGGCAATCATAAGGTTACATGTGATTTGTGCTAAGGGGAGACTAAGAGATGTTAATAATGGGAGAGAAGAAAAGGAAGGATTTGGAGGAACGTAGACTTAATCGTCAGAACAAGATTGTGATTCTCTTTTCTCCATTCGATTCATTGAAGTGACGTTCATCATTTGAAGAAATTGGCCTTTGATGATATCCCTTTGTGTGGTAGGATTCTTGTCAAATGTTGTTGAGTAGGACTTGCTCCTGCTTTCTTTTGCCCATGTGTTTTTATGTATATTTAAGTGCTGTTATGAAGCAAATATACATGAAGTATAAGAATTGAGTCATATAGACTCTTATTGAACTGCTCCATGTTGAAGTAGCCACTTGTTGGTGAGGATTGAAAGAATTACGTCGACTTGCAAGGCTAATATAGATATCTTTACTAAGGGTTGAAGATCATTGATTTGTGAAGATGGATTTGTCGTTTGGAGAGGTTTATAATTTAAAGGAAAATTCCAGGCAATGGGTTGTACCATTAACCAAGCTTTTTGCCCACCATGGCTCCCCTCATCCAGAGATGAACCTGGAAGTTGGCGATGGTGAGGCTCTTTGGTGCAAATGTTCTCCTATGCCACATGAGTATGGATATGTACTCATGAAGCAGCTGCGACATTAATTTAGCCAAAAGAATAGTAAAAAATAAGCTTAACAAATATATAATAGCTATTGAAGAATATTGGGAAAGTGTTAATGCGTGAGATGGCTTAATCTATGATGAGGCTTAAATTGTGAAATAAGCTTAACAAATATATAATAGCTATTGAAGAATATTGGGAAAGTGTTAATGCGTGAGATGGCTTAATCTATGATGAGGCTTAAATTGTGAAAGTGTAGGTTCTTAAGCTGTGAGACTGTAATTCGTGAGAAACCTGAACTCGCATGAGATTGCAATTTTTTTGGCTGTGAAGGGATATTCCGTGAGATGGTCTAATCCCGTGAGATTGTAGGTTTTTTGGCCATGAAGGGATATTCCGTGAGATGGCCTAAACTCATGAAAGTTAATTCCATGAAATGGTGGTTCTTCTCACTCATATTTTGTAGATAAAAAACTAGGTTTATTTGGCAAGCTAGAAGAGATCCCCAACCCCCCTCTTAACAATCCCGAATGGCCCAAACCTGATGCTTGGACCATCTTATGCTTAAAGTTTAAGATGGTAAGTGGTATAAAGACATCACTCAAGTTTTCAAAGGCATCTAGGTCAGTATGGCTAAATTGGTTTGTCCTTTACATGTTTTTGTGCACATGTTCAATTCCATGACAATGCACCAAACAAAAATAATGTATATTTATAAGGAGGTACGGTCTAACCTCATTCAAGGATTATTAGGAGTGCAATTCTACCATGTAGAACATCCAATAGTCCCAAAATGCACTCTCCTAGCTGCCATTGTTGATAGGATGATGGATAAATATCTGCAACAATTGAATTATGTGGTCAGAAAATACTTAATGTTTATAAAAAAACATTAAGGTTTACAAAAAAACTTACAGTTTGGTCTATGTTGTTGAAGATAGTCAGAATAAACATGAAACACAAGTTCTTTGTGCATGTACACATGCTAGATTAAAATCTCCCTAACATTTTTCTTCCCTTCTACAATTAAAAAATCATTCACCCTACCTTTCCATGCTGCCAAAAATTGATTCTTTGATTTTTGCTTCTTTCTCCTATTTGGTTGCATCAAAACCCAACTCCGTTTGGATACAATAAGCTTTTACCAATATCCAGTTTTGTAGAAATTATGTTGGCAATTAATGAGGGGTCACATCACGGTGATGTGTACAAGTGCAATGTAGTAGATTCTACCGTGTCTTTCAGGTTCTTGAAGGCACACTCTATTTTGTACATGCGTCTGCACTACCAAAGATGGATGCAAAAGCACGGGACGTGGATCCCACTCCAAGCCTCAGAAGAAGAAATTATGCCTATTGAGGTAGCTGTGATGATGCAAAATGGATGGATTGAGTGAGTGGCAGTAAGCAAGCATTGGAGCCTAACAGACCTGTGTCAACACTTTAGCATCATGGGCTTTGACAATGTGGAAGAGTCAAGTTTCAAGTTGATGAGAAGAAAGGTATATCTGATTCCACTCCATGTCTAGAGTTAACCCTTACACTTTCTGGTTATTGTGCCACTTTCTATATTTTTACAGATTGGGAAGCATAAGGAGGAGACAACCATGGTCTCAAAATCATGGCAAATGGGGGACCTTGAATTTTCAACAGCAAGGTGCATAGCCATACCAACACATAGTAGGCATGCGGAAGAGCTTGAAGATGAACTGAGTATATGGGAAAATAGCCTCTGTTTTGATGCACATGAGGGGCAAGAGTTTCAGGATCGAGGTGAAGGCAATGACAGGCTTTCAAGTCAACAAGGAGATGGAGATCAACATGAAGTAAATGTCACAAGAGGGGTAAAAAATGAAGACATTATAACAATTTTAGATTAGATGACATGCTTGTAATTTTGTAGCATGCTTTTTTTTAACCAATCTTTATTTAATTGAAATCTTAATATTTTTGCAAACTATAATTTTTTTGTCTAGCGGTCTAGTGTGAAAAGGCCAAACTTTAAATTTTAACTATAAATAGCCAAAGGTGTCTTCTTTCTCATTTTCACCGATAGAAACCAAGCACGAGCTCACACGACCTCGTTGCATTCACATGGCTACCCACTTTGACAACTTCTGTGAGTTCCTCTCCACCACCCCGTGGGCGGGCAAGAGCGAGCTCTTTGTCATGTTCTCTCGTGAAGTCGACTTTGAAAAGTCACTCGCCCTTGCGTCCCAACATTATGAGACGCAGATTGCATACATGGAGCAATACTTGGCTCCCCACTCCATCTCCTTTCCCCATTGCCCCAATGATCGATGGGTGCCTATTGAGCTCCTTAAGTACATTCAACAATATGCCTGCTCCTACATCCAGCGCCTTGAACGCTTCATCGACATCTGCATCCCCGCAAGAGCTTATTGTACCTTCAATAAGCAAGAGGTGAAGAGGTTGGGGAAGGGCAATTTAGGAACTAGGTTCCTCTCGTGGCTCGCCATTTTTGCGTTCCTCATCAGCGATGATTAAGGATTCGGATGAGGAGGTAGAGATGCCTGCATTGCAGTTGGCAGGGTATTTGAGGGATGACAAGGAAGTGAAGGCAGTAGGAACGAGTGCTGGTGTAGAAGAGCAACTTGCATCATCAGAGCACTTTCCAGAGGGTGCACAATCTGCAGAGCTGAACAGCCCACTGTAGTAGAAGATGCGGGGCCATATTCCCCACACGAGGAGAGCAAGGTGCTGCCAGAGCTTGAGATCAATCTCTTGAGCACCATTGTAGTGGAAGGTGAAGAATACTTATTTCTTCATGACCTTGAAAAGACAGCTGGCTTGAGAATGGATGAATGCTTGGGCATTATATGCACGTGATGTGAGGTGGACTTTGATACGTCCAACCTCAATCCTCACCTAGATAGTGCTATATTACCCCTTGGAGAATCTATCGTAGAGATAGTTGCTTTGGTCAAGGAAACTATGGTTGAGACCGCGGAGCAAGCCCTAGTTCCAACAAAGGAGGAATTCACAACCTTACAAGACAAGCTAGAGGTTGAAAAGGATACCTCTGGAGTAATGGAGGAGACCAAAGCACCAAAAAAGGATGAGGCTAAGTCCTCGATTGACCTCTCCGCCCCCCACCAGCACTTTGGCAAAAGAAGACATTGAGCAAGAGGTAATAATCGACCTTTTACAACCTAGAAACATTTGTAATTATGTATAGGAAAAGCTGATGTGGCAAGGCAAAAAATAGGGGTCATCATAGCCTTTGTCTCCCTTAAGCCTAGCTTTTTAAGCTCTAATCCCTTAAAATTAGGAATCCTTAGGAGGCCCTTTTTGGGTCCAAAAATTTTCTAATGTGGGCGGCTGTCTTAATGAGGTATGCCACATGTCATTCCATAATTGGTCGAGGGGAAGGTGATTGTTTCACACCGTGAAGTAGTTAGGTGGTTCATGACGTGAACTAGTTCATGGTGTGAACTGTTTGGACTGTTTCACGATGTGAAATATTTTATGTTGAGTGCGTGCAAGGTTGATACCCTATGTTCCTCTAATGCTCAGACACTCAATCATGTAGTCAAAAGTTGGTTGAATGAAGTGAATGATCATGGTTCATGGCATGAATATTAAACATTTTAACCTTGTATCCATTTTTTTAAAGCAATGGATACATTTGTACTTCCTTGTGTTTATTGCCACACAGAAACCAAGGTGGTACTTTGGCACTTTTGGGTATTTGTTGTTGTTGCAATCATTTTAACTCCGTGCGAGAGTGCTTGATCTTTCCCTCCATCCAATTGAAGAGTGCCTCTACTGAATCTTGTTGATTTGGATTTGTCTCCGTCTCAATTGGTTGCACTTTTTCTCTTTTCTTCTCATTAACTTTGTCCATCTCTTTTATTTTGGTGGGTTCAGTTGGCGGGAGTGCTATCTTCAGTTCACCGTGTTGAATCAGCTTCTTTCTCCAAACCAATTTTTGTGCTTTCCTAGCATTTGTTTTAGTTGGGAAAATTGGCTTTGGTTGCTCTTCCTATTCCTTCCTGTGTTTATGAAGGTATTTGCAGTAATGAGCTTTGGGTGGGATTTTGGCACCCATATTGTTGTATTACCCTGGTAATAGCCTTGTACAGCAAATCCCTTCGAATCCATTGCTTTTGAGTGCCTTGTGGATGGTGGCTTCGTTTGAAATGCTGCTCGTCGATAAAAGTTAAAGGCCATCTATGTCCTTTGTCTGTAGCTCAAACTTTTTGCCCTGATTCCTCAATTACTTCTTTTGCATCATAATATATATGGGGTCGGAGTTGATTCTTCGGCACCCACTACTGAATTATTGGTGATTTTGGATTTTTTTTTGCATAGGGACGGGTGTTATGCTTTCTCTAGTGTGTGAGCTGCTTTTACTGCCACCCATTGATGTTTCCATACCATCAATCATAGCCTGCTTCCCCTTGTTTATTGGGCTCCATAAGGGCATGGTAATGACATTGTTGCCCTCGTTCAATTATGCCACCCTCTTTTCCCACTGGATATTACAATTATTGGCACAAATCCAAGATCGTCACTTCGTACTTGTGCTTCGTACTTGTGCATTGGTGGCCTCAAGGTGTGTCTAGAGCTTCCCTTGACTCATAAGAGATCATATTATGCCTTGATCCCATCTATTAGTGCAATGCTCATTGCATTACTTTTAGTTGTAGAGAGACTTTCACCCTAAGCCATGCTGGCTCAATGTCCAGGTCATCCTCATCAAAGAGGGTTAGTAAAGCCATGTTCACATGCAACTCTCTTCTGGAGTATATGTTTGGCCTTGGCCTCTCTTGCCTTAGCTTCTTCCTGAGCTTGCTTAATTTTTTCCTTGGCAAGATTTTTCCATTGTTTTAATAGATGCTCTTGCATGAGCATCTCTCTTGGGTCAGTGGTCGTAATATTTTTAAAGCTTGCTTCCATTGATGTAACCCTCCATTTGTATACCCTCAATTGTCTCAATTCTAACTGACCCTTGAGATGTGATTTCAGACAGCTTCTGACACCATACATGAGGACGAGGTCCCCTGTTTTCAGTTCTTTTTAATTCAGGTTATTGTCAAACCAACGCTTCCTTCGTAATTTTTTGACCATAAGAACATGTGATGAAATTAGTCGGGTTTCATCAATTTTCTCTAAGTCAACCAACCTTTCGGCTAATGCATTCTCAGTTAATCATTCTTGCACTGCAATTCATAGGCTTGAACTAAGTACTCCATAGGCATTACCGCCTCAACACCATAAACTAGACAGAAGGGAGTATATCCCATTGCTACCTCATACGATGTTCGATATGCCCATAGAGATACAATTAGCTTATGTTCCCAATCCGTGCAACTTGCTTCTAATGTTTTTGACAAGATAGTACACAAAATCTTATTTGTACTCTCCGCTTGACCATTTGCATGTGGATAATAAGGGGTGGACTACAAGGAATCCAGCAACAAGTAAGTGATCAATCACCTCATGAAGTGTGAACCGCGATCACTGACTAATTCCAATGGGCAGCCGAATCTTGAAATGATCTGTTCATATAAGAACTTAGCCGTTGTTCGTGCATTAGCTTGCTTAGAGGCTCTAGCCTCTGCCTCTGCCCATTTCGTGAAATAGTATGTGGCCACAATCACATATCGGGCTTGTGATGGATGCACAACTGCACTAATAGTTCCAATAAAATCAATTCCCCATTTCTCAAAAGGTTGTCTTACAATAATAGGGGTAAGTGGTGTCCTGTCTCTTTGTTGCAGAATAGCAAATTGTTGACACTCTTTGCATCTTTTTACAAACTCCATGGCATCCCCGAATAATGTCCACCACAGTCCCGCTTGAAGCACCTCGTGAGCTGTAATTTCCCTAGCAAAGTGTCCTCTAGCTATTCCTGAGTGTACTTCATCTCTAATATTGTGACAAATTCATCTTCCCGCACACATCTTCTTAAGACATTGTCCTTATAGCTAGCTTGTATAATTCACCAGCAATCAAAGGGCTATAAGATATTGTGATCTCATAAACTCAGCATGTAAATGAGTTAGAAAGACTACTTCAATCATCTCAGGAAGAGATGATAGAGCTTAGACAAACTAACAAAAAATTGGAGGAACATGCACTCCAAAAAACCCAACTAAAAAGCACTCCTTTTGGGTTAAGAGCAAGATCTAGACAATTTAAGAGTGCTACATGCCTAGTAACACATGGGAGTGCTAAGAAGAAACAAATAAGGCTTGCTCGAAGCTACATGAATAGTGTGGGAGATTTCTTCTTGGATAATCCTATAAATAGAATTTCTAAAGTCAACTCTACTATAAAAAACAAAGACTTGATTGAAATGCTCAAGCTTTCGGAATGTGTAGAGATTTGAAAGAGGGTAGTCAAGGAAGTTTGCCAATGGCTTTTGTGACTTGGTCAAGCCTGATGAGGTGGTCAATCCTGATGAGGTGGTGGAGGCATGTGACAAGGTTTTAATAAGCAAGAAGGGATATAGAGGCATATCAAAGCTACTCATGAAAATTATGAAGCCTTGTCAAGGAAGTTTGCCAATGGCTTTCGTGACTTGGTCAAGCCTGATGAGGTGGTGGAGGCATGTGACAAGGTTTTAATAAGCAAGAAGGGATATAGAGGCATATCAAAGCTACTCATGAAAATTATGAAGCCTTATCATCTTCGTGTGTTCGACTTACCCCAACCACATACCGTAATAATGTACTAGTAAAATTTGGCTATTCCAAGGTTCATAGCTAAATACAAACACATCTACAGTTTAATGACTATAGACAAGACAAAAAAGGAAATCAACATTCCAGTATGACATGTATAATAACATATTTATAGATATTAGAAGGGTCCAATCAGTGATTGTGAAGTTTTATCGTGCTGCACAGTAGAGGACTATGAGGATAATCTTATTTTTGTTATCAAGCTTGATGAGGCACAAATACTTAAACATCAAAGAATTAGTACAGGGCTGATGAAAAAAAGCTTTCAATTATTCTCAGGGAAGGGAGACAAACCATTATATAGTGCACAGTCAGAGGTGGAGCTATGGTACCTAGGGGGGAAGTTGCTTCAAGTGTGAGATAAGATTCATGATACTCTCAAGTGGTTATTTTGGCACACAAAAATTCCAAGCATCATTGACGCTTAGAATAAAGGTGAGAAGCTTGTGGTGGATGGGGTAGGAAAATTTACAATAGAGGGACATATGAGTGCTGACTTGAAAGCATTGAAGTGCATGTATGGGGTGTGTGGTGGTCCTAGATCAATGAACCCATGCCTCTATTGCATGGCAGGCATGAACAATATAGAATGGTACAACATTGTAATGAATTTTATAAAGCCTTTATCTAGAGACAAGACAAAGGAAGTACTTGGTGATGAAGACCAAACCAAGGATAAAATCAAAGACCAAGAGCAAGAGAAAGTCAACAAAAAAAAAGCCAAGGGTGAACCATGTACTGTGCTTGAGGATCCCAATTTTGATCTCGTACTTCCTATAAAGCTAGAGGGAGGTTATATTTATACTTTACATGTACAAATTAGAATACTGGATATGCTATTAAAGCTTTATCTTGACTATGCTCATTCCATTTTACCATCAGAGCTATCGGATGCAAGTTTAGAGAAATGTGAGGTATTACTCTCTAATATGGGATTTCATGGTGGACTTGTGCAAGTTGAAAAGGATGACAAGCAATCACGTACCACTTGTGATGTTCTGGCATATGTGTCAATGGGAGGAGCCAAAGCTAGGAGCCAAAGCTAGGAGGTTCTTGTCAAGCTATGAGCACAAACAAGTTAACAACATGGGAATGTTGGAAAGCTCTGTGTGAGAACACAACTAACCAAGCTAGTGATCTAAGCATGACAAAGCTTTGCATGAGAGTCTAGATAGAGCTTGATAATTTTATAAAACTCTTATGTAAGCAAACGACTGAAGGTGATTGTGCAAGTCAGTTTGAAATAGCAATCAAGACGCTTGTGGAAAATAATTGTAGCTACATGGGGAAGTAAGGACATAACCTTCTACTTAGTAAGATAATTTGATTCATGTCATTCGTACATTGGCTAATTAATATTACATAAATCAATTATTAATATGTTCTTTTTTCTATGTGAAGCATATTTTGTTTGCACATGGCCCATACTTTGTGAAGAACCAAGGGCCTCTTGCTATATGAAATACCCAAGGCATGGAAAAATTGCACTATGTAGCTCGTATTAACTATTTTCGTACAAGTCAACACGATGGCAAAAAAACAAAAATAAATTCATTTAAGAGATCTCTTTAACACATTCTATTAAAGGCAAATGCAATGATACAATGTAATTCTTAAAAGCCATGTTAGTTTATACCTCACAAAAATATAGTCACTATTATTAACATCAATATATTATAAACATTCATCATTCTCAATAAAGCATATCTTTATGCAAGATGGAGAAAATATCGTGGTGATGCAAATCTTATAAAATTTTGAAGAAAGTCTTGGCTTTGAAATGAGCAGCGCACACTATGTACTGAAAACTACTTTGCATTAAGATAAACAATATTGAATTGAACTTTTTTCAATACTTGTAGGGAAATTCTTGTTTAAAAAAGTCTTCTTCTTTTCCCCTTCTTCTTTTGTTTATCTTCCTCAGAGAGTTTACCCTCCTTTTTGGGGTTCTCTTCTTAGGGAAGTTGTTCACCCTCCTTTTCAAGGTAGTTCACTTCAGATAACTGTTTGCCCTCATCTTCTAGATTGTCTTCCGACGCATTTTATCTTTGTGCAAAGGTTGTTCTTATGGAAAACCATAAGCTAGATAATATGATATTTCTTCACTCCATTCAGGCACCATGTCTAGTTTGAACAAACAAGCATCTAGGAGTCATCAACATTAGTTGCCAGCTCCCCATTTGGAATTCTTGACATATGATTGACCAACACATACTGTGTTCCCTTTCTTACCATGACCGTGAAGTCAAATTCCAATAATAATAACAACCAGCGTGTGATTCTTCCCGTGGTGCAAGGCTTATTCACCATGTATAATAAGGCCTGATGGTCCACAAAGAATACAAATTTGTTGGCCAATAGGTAATGTCGATACTTCTTGACAGCATAAACAATGGCTAAACCCTCTCGTTTTGTGGTGGTATAGCTCACCTCTGCATCATTCAATTGGTGATTAGTGAAGTAGACTGGGTAGTCTAGTTTGAACTCACCAAGCTGTGCCAATACACATCCTATAGCGAAGTTTGATGCATCGATGTGTACATGGAATATAAGATCCCAGTTGGGTGGTCTCAGAATTGGTGCACTAGCCAGTGCTTGCTTCAATTTATCATATGCTTCTTGGCATTCTTTAATCCATTCAAAGACAATGAGTAGCTTATATAATGGTTTGGCAATTTCAGAAGGCAATTTCAGAATAAAATACTATGAAGCGGCGATAATACCTAACGTGGTCCATAAATCTATGTACACCTTTTTAATTATTAGTGAGCGCGAGGGCATTTCCAAGATCAATTTGACTTTCCCTTCGTCAGTAAAGGTGCCGTTCTTAGAGACAATGTGTCCCAAGATCACACCGTGTTTGACCCAAAATTGGTTTAACGATATACGATACAATCGACATCACTCAAACACCTTTCTCAACAAGCAAGCCAAATGGTATGACCATCGGGAGTGTGCACGTAGATCATTAATGAATACCTCCAACCACTTTTGCAAGTAGTCTTTAAAGACTGTGCACATTAATCGTGGAATGTTGCTGGGGCATTGGTGAGGCCAAAAGGCATTACTTTGTAAGCAAACGGCCCCCACATTGTATTGAAGGCCGTTTTGTGCTGGTCTTCGGGTGCTATAGACACCTGATTGTAACTTGAAAATCGATGTAAGAAGTTGTAAGCGTCTTCACCATCTACAAAACGAGTTCCATATAAGGCAGTGGTGGGTAATGGTCTTTCCTAGTAGTTGCATTGACCTTTTTGAGATCGACACAGACCCTAAGTTTCCCATTCTTCTTTGGCACTATCACGATTGGTGATAACCAATCCATATGTTCTATCTCATAGATAAAGTCTGCATCAACAATGAGTTTATCAATTTCCTCCTTTACAATTGCTGCATATTTAGGATTCATCTGGTATAATTTTTGCATGTTGGTCGATCCGTCCATGATTGAGATCGTGTGTTGTACCACTTTAGGTGGTACACCCTTCATCTCTTTGTAGTTCCAAGCGAAACAATCCTTAAAATTCTTAAGAAGAGCAATAAGGTCTTTTTCTTCAAATGGAGTCAATTCCATAGCGATATAAACAGGTTTGGTTTTTTGCCCTAGCTCTACAATATCAATTTCCTTGATCTCAGCTAGGCCATCATATGATGTGGATAAACCATCTTCCTTAACCTTTTTGGTCGTCAATTCAACCACTTTTCGTTCGTCAATTGTGTATGTCTTAAAATGTTCTGCCAAATCAAAAGTCAGTCTGGTTTATCCTCATCCTCTCTTTTTGTTTTAGCCATCATCTTCTTAGCCTCGCACTTGACTTTCGCCACAGCCTTGTTTCGTTTTCGGTGCCCAACTTTTGTAAGCTTAGGCGTTTCCGGTTCTTGAAGAGTGACTTCCTGCCTATGTTTCCCTTCAAGGGATATCTTGCTTAACTCCTCACCCCAATTCTTAGAAAACTCATCGTGTACCTTAGTAGCTTTGAGGTATCTCAGCCACCACTGGGCATCTGTGGGTTTTCTTCGTAGCAGGGCATTTCATCGAGTGATATCCCACTTCTGCTTTCGCCATCTTCTAAGGCATTGGTGGGCACTAGTACGGCCTTGTGATCCAATTCCTTTTGTGCTTGAAGCTTCCTCCTTTGATTCCTCTTCAATGAGTTGCCAATTGACCATACAGACAGAGGTAGTGGCAACATTCCTAGATTCAACGCATTGGGTTCCTCGGGGTTGCATGACATCTATGGTGGCTAGCACATGCATCCAGTTTTCACTGAAATCTAGAGGAGGTAGTGATGCATACATTTTCGCTTCCTCTTCCTCCTTTGAAAATTTCATCGTGGGATGGCATACTTGTACGAATGTGGTTCACTCGGTTGTAACCGTATACCAAACAGTTTCCCTTCCATGGGGTGTGCTTTCCACGTTCGCAGATCTATCTTTTCCCAATTTTTCTAACATCGTTTTGTAATGAAGCTAACCCCGCCCTACCATCCAAGATAACCAATGCTTGGTATCCGTTGTGATGAATTGGGATTGTAGCATTAGTGTCGTCACTTTTGTAATACCGTCCCAATTGATTAACCAATATCTTGACGAATCTAGGCGTTCTTTCCCTTGCATGTTTTAAGTTTCTTTCTACTGCTAGAGGTGACTGGATCTCCTCTATAGTGGCTATTGGCTTTAATTTGCCCTCTACTCATTCTTTTATATCTGCCCAAAACAGTGTCGATGAACTGCATAGTAGTTGTCCTAATGGCATTTGTACGGAAGTGGACAGTACAACTGTAAGGCTACCTATGTCTCTAGGCTCTCTGGCAAGTGAGGGTTCCTTCCACGTGTGCGTCTCATATCCATCCCTAGGGAATGAATGGACACATCCTGCTCAACCTCCTCAAACATTCTTGACATAAGGTTTCCTTGAGATCCCTCTTCAGACTCGTCTAGAATTGGAGTAGGCACATCCAATTCTCTTTCCCTTATCAGTTCATTTCCTGGATACATTGTATCCCTGGCCCGATTAGCCCGTAATTTGGCTTCGTAAAGTCGTTGACACTCTTCTACTAGGGCACTAGCTTCTTCAAGCTTTCTTATCTCTTCTTTAGCATTGGGGTATTCACCAATTCCCTTAGGGGTTGCTAGTTTTTCTCTTTGTGCCTCCTGGTCAAGCTCATCTGATTTTGGCGCTTGATCACTCTCTTCTCTTGATTCAGTGGATCCGGTGTCGATAGTATCTTCTTCAAATCCATCCTGAATTATAACCCTAGTGTCACCTTTACCCACTTTTTCACCCTCCTTCTCCTACCAATTTTAAAAGTCGTGGCCTCTGTTGGGTTCTTCCCTTTGTTCGCTAGTTGGGCTTGGGCTCGTGTCAAGACATTCAGTGGCGTGATGTTCCCAGGCTGCACACTTATGGTCCTAATAGCGGCCTGGTTAGAAGTGAAAGCAGAACCACTTGCGCGATATGGGCAGTCTTTGATCAAATGATCAACCCCACATTTAGTACAAGTTAGCACTGGCATGCATTAGGTTGTGCAGTCATTTGCTGAGTTTGATGCGTATGAACCACATTCTTGTTAGGATATTTTGCTATTCGATGAGGTCCACCGCAACCAAAACATTGTAGTGGCCCCCTCCTCATATTTGCGTTTATGTCCTTACCTTTCCACTGTACCGTGGTTTGGAACACTGGTACTGGCATGTTATTTTGTAAGACATAAAATTCTAGTGTAATCTCCACAGCTTCCTCATAGTCCTCACCGTTGATTTCTACCTCATGCACCATTTCAACTTCCTCTAATGGCTCCTCAATCAGCACTTGGTTGATTTTAGCCTATGATGGTTGTGGCGGTAGAATAGGTGGCGACAGAGGTAACGTGTCCAATATTCAAAACACCCCCCTAAGTAAATATGATGGGGTTGGTTGTCCTGCAGAAGCCGCAGTGATTTGCATGGGTGGTGCTGGTAAAGCCAGTGGTACTCTGGGTGACGGCAGTTGTGCTACGATTTGGAATCTTGGATACCTGCACATGGAAGTGTCATGGTTTCCTAATTTTACACAATGAGCACAATAGAGTAATGGCCTTACTCTTAACTGTGGGTACTCTGATCATTCTGCACATAGAACACCATACCAGATCTCTATACAAGGGTAAAGATGGGTATGCCGATGCCCTGATGCTTCTCTTCCATCCTTCACCTTTAATTTGTCTAGTATGGCATTACTGAGTTCATCCACATTCATGTTCCCAACTTGCTTTCTCCGAGTTCCTATTTCTTGGTGGCTTGAAACTCGCGAAGTTGTTGCTGTTGAAGATGCCTTGACATCTTCAGGTTGTGGCAATTCAAGCATATTGTCTTCATATTTGGTTGCCAACTTACAACATGCATCTAGAGTAGCCGGTCAGGCTAATACTAGATAATCATGCATTTTGTGATCTCGGACTCCTCTCCGGAAGTAGGACAATAATTGATCATCCGTTAGCCTCTCCTGTAGTTTATATCTTGAATTCAAGTGCTTTAGCCAGGATACATAGTGTCGCATAGACTCATTTTCTTTCTGTTTGATATTATGCAGTTGTGCCATCATAGGACTCCATCTGTCACCACTTCGGGCAAAGCTTAGCACAAACACATTCTTGAGTCAACTGAAATTGATCTTATCTTCTGGCTTGAGGGTTCAAAACCATTGATGAGATTTTCCTTCTAGGGTCAGTGAAAAGGCATGAATCATGGTTACATCACGTACTGGCCCGCAAGTTTCGCATGTGGACTCAAAGATCTCCACATGTTGGATCGGGTCCCCATCCCCTGAGAATTTTTGTATGAGCTTTGAAATGATGTGTGGCTTCATTTGGGATGGTCTGGATTCTACAGCAGTGCCTAGTTCCTTGACCATTCCTCGGCCCATTTTTGTAACCATATTCAACAAATCTGTCCTTGTGGCCGCATTAAGATCTACATTTGGATCTGCCCTTGGTCTTCGAGGCGCTACTCCCCCTACCTAGACCTCGTCCTCTTCCAACATTGGCTCTTCCAGGCATTTTTGGTCTATGGGTAGGTCCGGCCACCTCATTCTGGATTGTCTCATTATTAGCAACCTCTGTTCCTCTTTGTAGAATCAAGAGCTCCATGTCCTGTAAGAACATGGGATGATTTATCATTTTCTCTATGTCCTTCTTGGTGTACAGGTGGTCCTCTGCTTCCACAGTTTCCCTCGGTAGGTTATCTCCTTCGTTTTGGGTACAAAACCCTTCCTCCACTCTTGGCTCTTCATTAATGGGCTCTAAATTTGGGATGTCTCCCTCAGTCCTGCCCATGACTATTTCTGGTTCCTTGCCACGTGATTGAAATGGATTCACATTTCGCATTTCCTTTTGTTCAGCCCTAGCCCTTTGAGTATTGAGCTCTTGTTTCCGTAAGCTCAATTCTCGCAGTTTCCATTCTACTTCAACCCTTTTCAAATCTAATTCCACTTCCTTTGAGGTTAGGAGAGGGTTGGGAAGAATACTTGACCTATCATGGCCGCAATTTCCAAGTCTCTTCTCATTCTGGGAGTGCTAGTGTTCGATAGCCTAGAACTTGAAGGTTGGGTTGGTAATTCTTGCCTTAGACCTAGTCCAGTGCTAGTTGACGGCGGCGGCAGATTGCACTTCCTCATCGTTGCTGGTTTGGAGACCAAAAAATCCCCGGGCTATATCAATGATACCACTAGATCTTGTAGGGGAGGGTGGTTTCTCCTTTTCTCCAAACCCAGAGAATCATAGCCCTTCTTCCATGGATTCTTCACTACTTATATCGATGGTGGTTAGATTCCTTAAGACACTCAATTGAGTGCTTGTTCGCTGAGTGACTTGAACAACCAACACTCTTTTGATAGGAAGATCCTAGGTGGTTCAATGCACTATCGTTGGGAGTGAGGTCGTCTCTCCAATGAGTTTTCCAGACCTCAAGTGCATGTGAATGTGATTTGATAAGCTAATTTGCTACTCCCAAATGAATTTTGGTAAGGTACTGTCAACTGATTTATTTATTTTTATTTTCTGTGGGCAGTACACGTCGTGAGATGTTAGAGAATTGTTCACATCATGAGATCTAAATCGTTCACATCGTGAAATGGTAAGTAGTTCATGTCGTGAAATGGTAAGTAGTTCATGTTGTGAACTAGTTTTCGCACTCTCACATGCTCGAAGATTACTTTGGATTTACAAGTCAGCGTTACCTTGATCTAATTTTATTGGTCTTGATGTGCTCAATTAAGGCACTTCCCTAACCGTGAAACTGCAGATAATAGTTCATGTCATGAAATGGTAAACAGTTCACATCGTGAAAAGCTACATCGTTCACATCGTGAGATCTAATTGGTTCATGCCGTGAGATGTCAGAGAATCGTCCACATCGTGAGATCTAAATCTTCACGTTGTGAACTATATAGTGTTTCACGTCGTGAAGTATTCTCTGCTAGTTCACAAATTAAAATTTTGTAGGACCCATTGTGTCAGAGATGTCAGGATAAGACGCCCTATTTTTAGCAAGGTAATCCTGTGATTTGCGATGCTAATTGCAGGAGCGCGGTTCACACCGTGAGATACCAGGAAGTAGTTCACGTCATGAATTGTTTTCTTACACTTTCACATGTGAAGTTCCCACATGTCGACAGAGAGGCGTTTGGTGTTCACAAATTTGGTGATGCAAACATCAAAATTGAAAGGAAGAAACAGTGTAGCTTTCCTCTAGGGTCACCCCAGTACTCACCCACACAACAAAAACAACCTATTTCTCACAAACCTTCTCTTCCACTCAAACCTTATCCATTCATTCCATACACAATGTACTCTCTCACACTCTCTCTCAAGACAATGCAAGAACTCTCATAACACAAAGGGGGATTGTCCCCATTCATTATGAGAAAATACCTTATATACAATTGGCCCTTATTCACACTTGGGTGTTCTAAACTTACTAACTAGGCCTTGGGTGGCCAATATCTCATAATGTTACAACTGTTAATGTCCTCAAATGGAAGAGCATAATTGTTAATCCTAACTGGGATTAATAGCCACACCCCTCTCCCTTTTTTCCCAAGGCAAAGCGAGATCCTCTTTGAGCACCATCTCCCTTTTCCCACAACGAAATATATGACCTCTACACAACATGATGAGGGTTAGGACTTCGAGGAGGAGGACACCCAAGGAGGATTTAAGGAGAACACTCTCTCCGTCGTGTACGACACTCTTGGAGAGGACATTCTCTAGTGTATCACATTCTCTGTTTACAGCACTGTCTCTCTTATATCATTCTTTTTGGCATTTTGGTAGACAGTGTTATGCTCTTGTGGTGTTTATGTCTATCTCTCTATGTGAGTGAGGTGAGTGAGTGGTCAGTGGTGGGTGTAGTGTGAGTGAGAGGCCTATAAGGATACTGCGGTGTTTATGTCTATCTCTCTATGTGAGTGAGGTGAGTGAGTGGTCAGTGGTGGGTGTAGTGTGAGTGAGAGGCCTGTAAGGATGCTGCGGTGCTAGGTGGTGGTCGGAGAGTACGGTAGATAGTGTAAAGCATAGGTCTTGCATGTCTTAGCTAGTGAGGCCGACTCATCCTTATTAGCGGGTATACTTCCCCTAAGAGGATCCACGCTCCCTTTCCCCCAACCCTAATGTTTGTGTCGGTAGTCCACGAGTTTCCTAGCGAGGACTGACGACGGAGTCATCCCACAGAATAGATATCCATCCAGATATCTATCTAGAGAGATATCTATTTGATTACTTGTCTTATGGCATCTTAACTTGTGGCCTTGGCACTCTCTCGGGTTATTTGGCTTGGAGACGTTGGGCCTGAACCCGTACGCACTTGTATGGAGATGTGGTGAGGAAAAACGTTGTCAAGAGAAATAGTATTTCTTTCCCTTGCTTTTGTATTTTCAATTAGTATTAATTAAATTAATTAGTTTCTGGTTGAGTAACCATAAACACGCCCTATAGGATTCGAACCTACGACATCGGGTTTTGGAGACTCGCGTTCTACCGGACGAAACTAAGAGCACTCTTTTTTTCATTGGAGTGATTTTTTATCTTCGTTTTTTGGAAAGTGTGGGTGGGCAAAAATAGACTCCAAGAGGTGGGAGCAAAGATATCATCATAATCCATACCTTTCTCTTAAGCATAACTCTTCCTTGTGGTCATTCACACTACCATCATCTTTACACTTAAGCTTATATACTCACTTCATACCAATGGCCTTTTTACCATAAGGCAAATCTTCCAAATCCAAGTGTTATTTTTGAGGATTTTGTTGTATTCATCCTACTACATGGCCTATATCCAATGATCATTTTTTTGTGCTTGCTCAAAGGAAACAAGTTTTCCTTGATTGCATATACTTGAAATGAGAGCATGATCCACATAAGAATAAGATGCATGATGAGAACTTGCATATATCCTGATATGCAAAGGAGTAGCTAATTTTATATCCCACAACGTCTACACCAATCATTTTAGTATACTCTTAGATGCATGTATGGCTACCCTTTTCTCATCCACATTATCACCCACAATTGCCTCATCAATATGTTGATCTATAGGCTGAAATTTGGGCTGATTTTCAATCGGTATGGGTTGATTTCCAACACCTTGTTGAGCATTTATTTGATGTACATATGGTTGTCTTGCATTATAAAAGGTGGGAGCGTATCAAATATATCCTTTGAACATATATTTTGTTATTCTTTGCATAAAATAAGCATGGGCTAAACTGAGTTCTCAACAAAGACAACATAACTTTATAGATGACTTTCAATCAGTTGGCCCAAATTGGAATCCTTTAATCCAGAGTACCATTTGTTAACCCAATCAACGCCAATTAAAACTAAAGCAAAGATTAAGGGATTTCATCACTTGATGCTGATCAAAGATCAATTGGTTGCTACACCAACAATTGATTTTGGATTTAGGCTAAAATGGCTCTGGAGATAGCAAGTAGAAGATGAGGTTATGATCCAATGGATAGCATTGGTTTAGTTTTATCAACAATAAATTGAATAAGAAGACATGTAGTGATTAAAAGTACAAGGTTAGTGATGAGAATACAATTAATGTGAGGAAGTTATGGAGAAAAAATAACAAATTATATAGCTTAAAGGAGCATTTAAGAACATGGAATGCATCTAATCAATGTATTTATGCTAGAGATAAATGCACGTTGCACAGGAGGCCCAAAAAACAAGGTTAGGAAAGGCAGCACAAGGTCCATTGTGACAAGGCAACAATCACAAATGGGTTCTCTCATCATTCCACATGTGAAAACAAAATGTATAATGACTTAGATCTTCAATGTAGCAAACAATTTTTAGCAATACATGCTAATGCCGAACTGCAACCATATGCCTAAAAAATGAGAATGGACCATTGATAGACATATCATAATAGTGAAGTACCAAGTGTGAAATCTGTCTACACTTTTTTGGGATAGATGTTATTTTATTTATATTCTAATGGAAATTCCATTGAGTTCTCTTCAAGCTATTTGCTTCTCTATGCTAGGCTACTTGATTAATCCTGTTTTTGCACTTATAGCTTCATTTGATGGAATTAAGCCTCAAGGTTTGTTTATAGCCTCATATTAAGTTTTCCCCCTTCTTGTTACTTTGCAAATTGATTTGCTCCTACATGAACAAAGAATAAAGTTTGAAAGCCATGTGAGATTACTACTCATTTGAGCCACAAAAGCTACACACAAGCTTGTTAGATAGAGTTTGTGAGTGTATAGGAAGATGGATCATTTATAGCTATGATTAAGGAGTTGGAAAGAAGCACCGCTTATCTTTACTTCATGAAGCTAGATGTAGATATCGATTTGAGCATTCTAGATGTACGACCTGTTAATCTTGTATTGAATCTATGGATCTATGCTGGGTGGTTTAGATGCAAACGAGCAAAGGCAAGTTAAGGCTAGCAGCAATGGGTAGTGTTTAAACACTATTCACTTGTGGCGTTGATAATGAGTCTATCTCATGCAAGTCCTATTAGTACAATACCCCAGCAGTTACACTGGAGCCTGGCTAACTTTTTAATGCCTCTTCTCATGTAGCATCAATCAATCTAAAATGTTTTAATCCTTGATGCGTGCCATGATGCTTTTTAAACTTAAACAATACATAGAGGCTGCATGCAAGCACACTAAGAGCATGTATGGAAACCTTTTTGGCAATGTCACTATTATCATCATCAGAGAGTGATCCATACAAAAACAGCGAGGCACTAGCTTATATGAAAATTTTATGCTAAGTGAAACTGTGAACCATTTGATTATGTGCTATAGAAAGAGTAATTCCACGTGTTCAATGTTGATGTGTCTTAGTTTGCTCAACTGTCACAAGGCTTCTGGCATGGGACCAAGAATGTGTGCAGGCAACCGCTCTAGTGGTGGGTGTGACGCTAATAGAAAGGCCTCATGTGGCGTCTTGATTCACCCAGATGGCTCGATGTATGCAGATATGACATCTAGAAAAGATAATGCTTCATGTTTCCATCTCCATTAGCGTGCAAAAATGGCACTTGCTCTATGCCCTACTCAGGTGCATATATAATACGACCTAGTTCGTAACTGTGATGTGCTCTGATGTGACTGTAAGTTGTGCCAAGTTGTAGCCGCCATAAATTTATATCCTCGCTGGAAAATATTTGGGTTGCACATGTGTGCTTTGGAGGAGGTCTAAGCGAATGATTCTACTAGTGGATGTGGAAGCATGGTGCACTAAATTTGTGGGCACTTGTTGAGCCGGAGAGAGAGAAAGTGTATCCTGTAAATATCCAATGACTGACTCTCGTGTTACAAATGCACGTTAGACCATGTGTAATGGAAGTGTAGCCTATAAATATCCATGTAGCACTTCTCTTCTGCCCTAGCAATAAGAGTCATGGTTGGGCCTTGGTGCATCAGGGTTCTTATGAATGATCTTGGCCACTTGCTTTTATTTATTTGTTTGGGGTCGTTTGGAGTGAGGTCTTGAGCGTCTGCTCTCTAGTTCTCTATTTCAATGTTTTGCACGTGGGCCTTGGAAATGCACTAAATAAGGTGTCCAAGATATGCACCCATACGATGTCACAAGACACTCTAGGACAAGTCCAGATTCTTCTCTAGACCTTGTTCTACAATCTGTGTAGCATAATACAAATGATGTAAGAAGTTTTTCATTGCCCACTGAGTCTCTCTTGCTCTCAATGAATTATTTCTATGTTTTGATTTCTAAAATCAAAAGGCCTATCGGTTTTGATCAATCTAATGAATGAAACTTGAGAGACACCCAAAACCTTCACAAAAAAGGCTATGAAATCTACCTCGGATCTCACAGTAGGCAAGAGGCAGCGAAAAAGGTGGTGCTTTTCTATCTCAACGTCCCTTACGCCACATAAGTGGCAAATACTAGGAGCATCTTGTGATCACAAAATCCTTAAACACTGTGAAAAGCTTCTCATCATCTCCCAATTTTAACTGGATACACTCAATAAGCACCTTGTTGGCAATACGGACCGGTGAGCAATAACGCCGTTGTATAAAGGGGAATTCAGAAACAGTTCTCTCATGCACTTGGCTCTGGCAGGGAAGCAATCATATCTAGTGCTTCCTCAAGCATTTCACCACCATAGGCGGATCATCAACGCACTGTGTGGGAAGAAAAGAAGGCGACTATGTAGTGCGTAGAGTAGCGTTTCATCAAGAAGAACCTCTCAAACTTAACAGTCAGATAATTGAGGAAAGTGGACTATCCATTGTTGCTTGATGTTTTTGATTTATGCTCTGAAGAGATCAAGTCTAAATTGAAAGAGCCATTCTCAGAGCAGAGGATGAAGCAAAAGCAGGTCTAAGCCTTGTGCAGAGAGAGAGAGAGAGAGAGAGAGAGAGAGAGAGAGAGAGAGAGCACATCAAGGTAGGTTTGAGTAAAAAACAGGCCTCACTTACTTTAAAGACTTCAGGGTTTCTTTTGGCCTTTTTCACACCTTGGTCATCCACACCTTGGACTGACCCTAAGGCGTTGGCCTTTCCATTACGCTAAGGCTTTGGCCTTTCCACATGTCCTTTCAAACTCTACAAGCCTAAATCTTTTACATGTCTATACACCGCCAATCTTTCGACCCATTTACACCCTTCCACATTCCATTTACTTGTGTACACTTTTGGGAGTAGTTAGGGCGTATGAGTGCATTTTGGGCTCGTTTCGTACACTTTTGGGGTTTCTAGAAATCGTTTACACCATGCTTAGTGCTTTGTGAGCATGTTTACACATTTCTATGTGCTTTGTGGAGTGCTTATGTACAGTTACGGGTTATTCCTACTACTATCATCCTTCACTCAATCGACACTACACCCCATCATTGTCATCGACATCATTATATTACCATCTTTGACCTTGATCTTAGGAGTGTCGCTCTCTCGGATTGACATTAGTGACATTAGTGCCAAAACAGTTGTTGATCTAACAAGTGATGTTGCAAAGGAAATGGGTGTTGCACCCAAATAGAGAAAGATCTATGTGTGTTGCACCTAATAAACTCTGTAGACATAAATCAAATGAAAAAAAAATTCCTGATGAACCGTTTAAATCTTTTCAGGAATGTAATCACTGCTGTTACCATATACAGGTAGGTAGGTGAATGATTGTATTTTTGAGCTCTCATTTGATGCTACTGTGTAATGTGTGACGATGGTGAAATGTGCCATGACATAGCCAGCAAAGTATGAAGTACAAAAATGTAGTTGAGAAGCATTAACATATTTAAAAAATTATGCACTTTCAACCAATATTATTGAATTTTTATGCTGCACTTTCAACCAATGCTATTGAATTTCTATAAGTCTCCAGCTCTGTGCAAAAAATCATCCTCTTATGCATGGAAAAATGTTAATTCACGAAACGTGCGGCAGAGACAATTTCAGTAAATTAAATAATAATGTGGGACCCTCATCTAATCTCCTCCATGTCGAGGAACAATATATTAACAAAAAAACGCACCTCCTGACTGTAGGGACAAAAGAATTTACAAGCTGATGACACAAAAACTGCATGTTGAAAACACCCAAAAATTGCACACCTATATATGTATATGGTACAACACCCCGTTGATACTTATCCACCCTAAGAGCTCTCTGGTCTTGAATGTCCAGCTCTGTGCATCATAATCAGGGCAAAAGCCTGCACAGAGAAAAGTCCATAGTAAGTATTCAAAAAAGCACATTTAGTAACAAACCGATCTCTCAGCCCATGCTATCACTCCTACCAGTAAGAAATCACATTTTCCAAAAACTTGATATACAAAATAGGCCTAAATTCATCTTGAACTAGCTTAATTGGGTAGAGCGCAAGGAAGAATTCAGCTGCCAAACGTAACAGGTGATATCTACCTCCTATCCAAGACTGGTGCAAGTATGGTACGTGGGCATGCAGAGGTCAAATTTGAGGTCCCTTTTTTAAAATTTCTATACATGACTCGTGGTGCCGAATACATGACTAGTAAGGTCTTTTTTGGGTGATTTTAAATTGTAGAGCTTTTACACCTACAAAGACATCCAGATCCTCTCCCAGACTGACAAGACCTCAAAAGTGTCAAACCTCTAAAAAATATTAAAATATTTAGGGTCTTACAGTGACTTTTGCAAGAATCTTACTCAGATAGCTCATAGCTTCACCATAATCTAATTAGCCACTATCAAGAAAGGCCAAGTACCTTGCTGGGGGAGTATAGAAGTATTGCAAGATGTCTAATTTGTGTAGTACAGCTGAATTTTTTTTTTAAATGACTGCTCTGACACAAGTATGGCTGAATTGCAAATATCCTAGATGATGTGTGCATGCATGTTTCCAATCATATGGGGCAGATTCTTTAATCTACTACAGTTATTGGCCCCCGGGGGGATCGCCATGCCTGCCAATTGGATGCCGGATAGGGTATCAACATCAGCAGCAGGACCTCCAGAACGTCTTAGGAGGGGAAAAAAAAAACTTTATTTTAATAATGCAAGGATACTCACGATTTGGACCATATTTTATCTCATCCTTCTGTGTCTCAAGTTCTTGTTTGATACTTTTCTAGAGTCCACTTTACTTTGATGTAGCCCTAGTCTTCTCAGATTAAGGACCCTGCAAATTACTTTTACTTGCATGGCATGTGACTGTCATCCATGCCCCTCTTCAAGAAAAAAAATAACATACCCTGTGGCTGCTTCAGCAGCATCTGCTTGCAATATGATGCAGCCTGGTTGCCATTTGCATCCACCGGCCATATGGTTTAATCAGTATTTGTTCAAACACTCAAAGACACAGAAGCATGAGACTCTGTCCACACACACCCTAAGAGCTCACAAGCATGTCCTACCGTTCGATTATTCGGAATTAAAACATTAGAACTAGCTTTTGTTCCAAGAAAAGATCCTTCTATTAGTCATAAGACATTAGATTTAGCTTAACTTTTACCTTCCTAGCTTTATATAGCTGCATAACATAATCAAACAGAAAATGGCCAAAAAATGATAATAACAACACATTGCACATTATTTGGACAAGAATTGTAAATAGAAAATTTGAGGTATAAAAGTGCACCTTACAATACCGAAAGGAAAAAATGTTTCATTCTGGCCCATAGATTCTTCATCCACAGATGTAAAAGGTGATTCAGTAATATGCTCCCCTTTGCGGCAGACTTTCCTGCCAAATCCTTGCATACGTAGACTGAACAGCTGCAAAATTACTTTTGCTTGGTCAGACATACAGCTCCTAGTTGTTAAGTCCCATGACTCAAATTTTTAAGGGCTGCCATGTGAACGGGTAGAGGACATTGAATGAGCTGATAAGGAAGCTGTTGGACTTGAAATGTTTCCTCTAGAACACTCCACCAACAACTTCTGTAGGGAATCTTGTGCCGTCGTAAGGAACCAGTCATTCTCTGGTAAGACACTGCATAATAATCCAAAAAAGAGATTAAGATAGCTCTTTTATAAGCTGCATGCAAAATTCCAAACATGGGCTTGTGTCTTTCAGAACTACCTATTTGGGTCTAATCCAGTTCTGCTAAATGCTTCCACAGCTCTAGTGATAATGTCAGCAACAACAGCTCGAATATGTCGGGTAAGAAACCTCCCATGAGAAGCCATCTGAATAACAAACTCCATGTCGAGTACAAACTGATGCATAGAATCAAACTGTTAGAAAATTTGATATACAATAGTAAATACTAGAAGGACAAAGCTCTAATCATTAGCAAAACCTCTTGCATCCACTCTCACATTAACACATACTTGTTGCAAACCAGCTTGATCTAAAGCTTTGTAGCCATCTTCCATTTCTTCCCAGAAATCCTGATCTTTAGAAATAAAGATTACGAAGGTTTCAACAAGCCTCATAAGGAGCATTGCCGTCACCCTTTCCCTTCCTGCCAGTACATCAGCTGCTACATGGCTCAGCTTGTTCAATTTGAAAAACAGTTCCTGCATCAGAAACCAACACAGGACCCACATAATGGAATTCTATTTTTATCCATAAATACAACACTTCAGATTTCTAACAAGAATTGGTCTACAATGTATCAGACCTGAAAGATTTGAGAAGGCAAGAACTCCAAGTTAGCACCATCGTTCTCCAAGTTCAGATACGAGTAAACACTAAACCTTGCTTCCCCATCTTCTGTAAAAATGAGATCCAGAACTTGCTGCCTACAGTAATGGTCACGAAGCTTATCAACCATGCGCTGCCAGCGCCGCCTCCACTCCCTCAGTTCAGGCGTGCGAGATGGTGCAACATTGGTCCTATCCAGGGCTCGTTTATGTAAGTCTTCTTTGCCACTGGTTGGTTGTGCTGGTAGCAGCTTTGCTGCTGCTCGAGGTAAAATTTCCTCAGCAAGGGCAGAAGCATTTGCCAAAAGTCCTAACTGTTGGTTCTCCGTTTCTGCTAACTTCACAGTCTTATTGTCCATATGAGTGCCCAAGCCTTCATCCATTGGACCAGGCACAGCCATCATAAGAAGTTCAACATAAGATTCGAAAAGCTGAAGCAGGCCATCCAACATGAGGTCTCCTAGTTGCAAATTAATCAGAGGGGCCACGTCATCAAAAAAGTCCTGCAGAATACAAACAATTTCTGTTTAGCCAAGGGACAATATGATTCATAGGGGAAAACCGCAATATTATGACTTCTATAGATGCAGAAAAAAAAAAGCTAAATTAATTTAACTGCAGGTTCAATACATGCTTTAGATCAACCCCAAAATTTTCATCTTTTGAAATCACTGATCAGTCAAAGAATCATATCAAGCATCTACAATAACCTGCAGTAAGAGACGCATTTGACCAGAGCTTCAACATGAACCAGATATGGTGAATGTTGACGCATCTCAATTATGTACAGAGGAAGCCATTTCCCTTGATTTCACAATTTATATAATTCCATGAGACCAGATAGCATTTTGCTGAGTGCGTGAAAAGGAGAAAGAGTGGAGCAGAAAAGGCAACCACCAAAGCCAATGAACAAGGAAGTACGCCATATAAAAGGGAAAATTAGATACATCTCAAAGAAAGAATTCCACATAAGGAGTCTCTAATCAAAACAGCTTTAGTTCAAACAGTACCCAAGCATAAGTTGCTGATTAATGCTTAAGAGTCATTTCTCTTCTTGAAAATCATGCACCTCAATTATAAAATGCAAAAGACCTAGCAAAAAAGAATAAAGCATCCATGAGTATGACAATGTCACAATGTAGCAGCTGAAACATGTAGCCTCCACATCTGTGAACTCATACAGACACTCTGCATCCAATGCACCTAGATGTGCCATTTTATAATAATGAAAGGAAAATGGAGAGAAAGATTTGTCACCCTCCTAAATGATCAGCATGAGGTAGCAATAAAGGATCAAGAAGCTCATACTAATCAAATAAAGAAATGAAGATACGGGTAATAGAAGGACAAAGCCCCACAAACAAGCTTCTCTACTATGTTAGATCAGTAAAAAGTAGACATAAGCTGCCTTGTTGAGATGCCCATTTTGTACTGATTACTACCAAGTCCTAGGCGACTCGTGCAGCCTGGCTGTGTTGCCAAAAAATCATGATACTCTCATAACACTTATGCATGCATTCACTGTGTTCTAGAACTGCGCACTCATCCTTTGGGAAACAAAGAGTTCATGCTGCCACCAGCCATGTCAGGCAGAAAAGCTATGAGCACATAGCTTTAACAAGTTGTTCCACATATGCATTCACAGTGTTCTAGAACTCCACACTCATCCCTTGGGAAACCAAGAGTCCACACTGCCACCAGCAGTCATGGCAGGCAGAAAAGCTATGAGCACATAGCTTTAACAAATTGTTCCACAACGAAATCTCAGCAACATCACAATAGCATGAAATCCTCTGAGGAAAGACAGCCCGTGAGCAAAAGCAGAAAAACCCAAAGGCACCCAAAAGGAATCCGCCACATCTTGGAACCTCAGAAAAGTTGACCATTAGCACCTCTTCAATGGGACACTTCAATGGAAAGCCTTGAGAGACAACCCTAGAAGGTAAACCACCTGAGTCTGACCAGAGGATAAGGACAAAGAACAACCATAGAATCTTGAGAACCACGGTTCATTCAAATCTCTCCATATTAATTCACCCTAATCTTGGGATGGGATGTAGTAGTAGAACTCACCTTTCAGTCTCCAACGCATGTGTCCCAGCACAATGATTTCACCTCAGACAGCACAAAGAGCTCCAACAAAAAAGTTTCCATCAAAAAACCATCCATCTGGATGTAAAGCCGCCCTTATGGCAATGTACCCACCCCACACCAACTATGCTACCTATATCCTTTGTAGGATATCTTTATCTATGATCGATAATTGTCCACGAGATCTATGTTGCAAACTAAACAAATCTCCTTTGTATGTCTAATCACTCAGCCCAACACTAATTAGATCTCTAATTTAGACCATGGCGATTTAAATGAACCAGACTGGAACACTTATGCTGTCTTTACAGCAAACAATAACCACTTTGCCCCTCAGCTAGGAGCCTTGCTAAGTAGGCTAAAACAAGCACAAGCAAACCCTCACATTTAAGGGGCTCCAGCACTTTCATGGCAACAGTCAACCTCATACCAAAAGTACACTCTGCCACTACACTTTGAAGGTTGCCATCCTCCAAAACAGGTTAAGAAACCCCTTGCATGCATTTCTTAACACTAGTTTGGTACCAAAAAAGGACACTTAAGTGTCCTTTTTCGGACGATGCAAATAAAATGCTACTTGCGCTAAGAAAGACATATTCAAAATCCCTCGAGGAGTTTGAATATGTGACCTAGTGTGTCTTTAAAAAATGTAACCTTGCAATTTGGATGCTGGCACGATAAGGAATTACACCCATAAATAGGACTTGCATGAGACTGCAACAATTTCAGGAGTGCTAGCAGCGGAAGTAGCACTTCTTGCGCGGGCAAGGTCCCACGCTCGGGGCCTCACCCACGGATATCTGGACAAGAGACTAATCCATTGGTTTTTCCAAAACCGAACCCGGAAAAACTTCCTTTGCCCGGAAAGCACGGACGATTCCACCAGGATAACTTTTCCCTAACGTAGTCAAAAGCCTTAACTAACTGAGCTCATCTGACCTTGAGAAAACCGCCTTATAAGCTTAGAGAAAAAAATCACTAAGCGCCGTGAAAAATTCCAAGTAATTATTTCATATTTGTGTCAAAGATTTTGCCAAGTTTCACATGAAATAAAATTCAATTGAGAGTGTCTAAAATAGTAGGAAGTTGTGTGTGTTTGATACACCACTTTTTAGCATCCATTTGTATCCAAACCAATACATGGTTTTAATATGTTTGCAAGTTTTTTAAGGTGATACAATGCTTACTCTATCCATTGAGATCTTAAAGTTATATGTAAAAGCCCCTTAGTAAGCTACAAATATTAATTGTTTCAAAATGTCAAAACTGCACACAACAAAATTCTAGATTTAGATTCATGAGTCATACGCATTACATTCCTTAGTAAACTTGGAACATTTTGTCTGTATAGAATAATTCCGCTAAGGTACATTGTACAAACATAATTTGGGTACCTAAAATCTTTGTTTCATGGTTGTTGAGAGAGAATTTAGAAATTTTGAAAAATGTAGCACGATTGAAAAACTAAGATAGCGCTCAAGTAGCAAGATTTACTTGAGCTTGGGACCCCAAAAAATATGTATTAACTTGGTTTTGAACTATATAATCATTTCCGATTGCCAATTTACACTAACATAACCCTAGTTTTATGGAAGTACCTTTGGAAGACCAAAATTTTCCTCTTTTTCAGCATCTTGGTAATTATGAGATTTTTGTTATAGTTCACAAGTAGCTTAAGAACTAGGACCTAAAGGAGATTGTGTTGTTTTGAAACCCCAAGTTCTACCAATTGACTTTTACAAACATGAAAAACATGATTTATTCAAGAAGTTATAGGCATTTTATGGGATTTTTGACAAAACAGCTTCAAATTTCAATGAAAATTTCAAGTTAGAGTTTTTTGTCAAATTTCTAATATAGCTTGTGTTTTGACATCATGAAAAATCCCCTTTATTTTTTGACTTTTAACCGACCTATGGTTGAAACAAGGTGTAGAAATGTTGTTTCTAGGTTCCCCAAAAAATTCCAAAGTTTTGGTGAGAAACAGGACACTTTAGTGTCCAATTACAGAACTAGTGTTAACACATTCTTAAACAGTGATCTTTAAGCACGCATAAAACTCCCTCGTCATGCTATAAAAATGATGCTTTTCTCTCAATCTGACATGCAATCGTGCTGCTCTTCTTTGTCATTTCAAACTACATATTCACTACAAGTAGAATAAGGCGAGAAGTATATTTTAGAGACTTGACTGCCTGGGAGGTCTCTTCAGGACTTTCTTGCTAGCCGTTGTGAGGATGCCGGGTGATGGCCTCTATAACACCACCAGCAGGCACACAAGAAGAAAATGTAAAGGGATCAGAATTGCACGACACTAAGAGAATAATCACAAGAAGTAGGGTCTTTTACAGCATAAAACTTTAAAAATCAAATTGTTCTATAAAAGAGATAGATAAGAGTAATGTATTAGTGATAAAATAGATGGCAAATCCCCACCCCCGCGTGCTCCACACTGAAGAGATGTTTGATGGAATATCTTAAACCACTAAGATGGAGGTTTTATACTAGTAGACGATAGGGAGTAAAGTGACATATTATTGATAAAATGGATGGAAAATACCCACCCGCATGTGCTCCACTGAAGAGATCTTTGATACCCTTGAACTGACACCTTCGGGCACCCATATCCTAGCTGATCCTCTGGTTTTCAGCACACCCTCTGCTCTGGCTGAACTAAATCCACTCACATTGTTTACTGCTTGTGTCTGCAACCACAAAAAAATGCAAGGCCTCTAGCCTACAAATCCCAACAAAGATAATTGATCTGAAGGTAACCTCTCCACTGTAGTTCCTCTCCCCTCGTCTCTTCCTCTCCAAAAAACTAAATTGTGCTCTTCTTCAACCCGTCGCCACCTTGCTTTCTTCCAAAAAGTTGCACCGCCCGATTCCTTCGATGGCCCATACCCTTTCCTTTTTCGTTTCACCTGTGCATATCCACTTGGTTGCCACATGCCACTTTTGCTCCCTAGGATCCATTACACACTATCATATATACACTACATCTTATACATCATGTTTAGGCCGGCCTCTCACATATTGGCAACCCCCTGGTGAAACACTTCGAAAGTGTTTCACCTTCTCCTTTGTGCTTCAAACTCCTCTCTTCCACAAATTACTCCATATAACTCCATTAACAGCATCAATGGCACCATCCAGCTTTTCAACACCCTCCTGGATCAAAAGGGTATAATAACACCATCCTCCAAAGCCATCTAGCTGAATTAATCCACCCACTTGGATCAAAAACATGCAAAAAATCTGCAAACACCCTTAGTAAACACACCTCCTGTCAGCCCTCTTTCTATTTCCTCCATTGCTATCAGATTTGCCAAATTACTCCATATAACTCCATTAACAGCATCAACGGCACCATCCAGCTTTTCAACACCCTCCTGGATCAAAAGGGTATAACACCATCCTCCAAAGCCATCTAGCTGAATTAATCCACCCACTTGGATCAAAAACATGCAAAAAATCTGCAAACACCCTTAGTAAACACACCTCCTGTCAGCCCTCTTTCTATTTCCTCCATTGCTATCAGATTTGCTAACTTTATATGACTCTGAACATTTGGCAATTCTCTGTACTTCCACCAATCCTTCATTCCATTCCCCCAGTACATCCTCACCATCACAAAAAAACATCCCAACAACATCCTGAACACTGTCATGCAAAGAGCCCAAATCAACAACCCACTGCATCTCTTGCTCAAGATCTTCAGCTTCCTCATTCCACAATTTGCTCACAGCATCCAAAAGCTCATCATCCCTAACACACACTCCAGTATCCACATGGGCATCAACTTGCTCGACATCACCTAGATTCACATATCCTTCAAATAAAGCAAAGACATCCTCCAAAGTGTCATCCAACAAGGTATCTACATCATTATCCACACCACGATCCATATATTCATGCACATATGATTGCTGATTCATGCTAGCATCATCATCACCTGTGTCATCATAGAAAGGCAATTCTAATAGACTCTCTACCTCACACTCTTAACACTTCACGAAACAAACCTGTAGAGTCCACACTGGCATCTTCTAATGAAGCAATCCTCAACTCAGGTACCTGTGATATCTCCAACATACTAGGGACTACCTGCCCCACCATAGTAAACTCACCAACCTCTAAGAAATCCGCCATCCCTTTGCTAGCATCTACTACCTCCAACTCTGGGTCCACAACCATACAACCTGCACTCTTTGTAACCTCACAAACACATTGATCCAATGCCTTTGCATCCACTAACACATCACTCACACAGTGATCCATAACATGCACACTGCTACTAGCATGACACACATCAAGCAAATCAAATGTATCAACTCTACCCGGCATAGCGGTGGGCAAACACAAACCAGCTTTCCATCTCACCTTCCTTTCCTGGTACACAACAATCCTCACAGTTTCTGCAAATGTGTGGGTCTTTCACCCCACCTTCTCCTTGATCCTCTCATGCAGCACTTCAATAAACTTGTCCTTCTTCAGAGAGTCAGGAGGAACCTGGTTCTCTCCCAAGGTCTTGAGTATCTTCCTCCATGCAGCTTCAAAACTATCCACAAAATCTGACACTTCCTCATTTTCTCCTTGGTTCAACCTATTCAGCTCTCTCCACTCTGAACTATCAGCTTTCCCATATTGTCTCTTCAAAGCTTCCCTTAACCTGTCCCAACTTCCTCGTTTAGCATCCGTGGCCTCATACTCAAACCACTCACTGGCTGCATATTCTAATAATAAATCTGCCATCCTCAACTTGTAAGCATCATCATCCATGTTATTGCCCAAAGCCACCAATTCAATCCTCCTCAAAAACTGAGTGACATCCTCACCCTTCTCACCTCTAAACACATCATATCCAAAACCAACCATTGGTCCTGAGTTGATCAACAAGTGGATTCCAACCTGTTGACCAAAGTCCTAAATATGAATCTTCTGATCCTCAGTGAGGGCACCAAAGCATGTGAGGATGCAGGTGATGGCCTCTATAACACCACCAGCAGGCACACAAGAAGAGAATGTAAAGGGATCAGAATTGCAGGACACTAAAATCCCAGCTCCAAGGACACCAATCAACTCCGCACCTATCTTCAGCCCTCGAACTGACACCTTCGGACACCTATACACCCCCCAATCTAACTCAACTAACTCCTCCAATTGTCCTCCCAAGTAATATCTGACCTCCAACACCTCTAATCATTGACCTATGTGCCCCACCTGACCTCCTCTGACAGTTTGCTGACTTGAATCCTTCTAAGCTGACAAATAGCTAACTGTAATCTGATTCAGAAGACCGATGCTGACCCCAGTCTGATATAAGTCCTCCAGGCTCTTTTATTATCCTCCGACATCAACTAACTTCAAACCTACAACCCCGGCATCTTCCTGAACACTTTGTTGACTCTCTGCTGACCTTCTGGTGATGCCTGTCTGACTAAATCTGACTGAAACTGACTCAGCTGACTGAAACAAACCCAATCGGTTCAGCTATCTCAACTAAATCAGAAACTCTCTCACGTGTCCTCTGACTCTCCCTAACTCTTAGGCTGCTCTAACTTTAAAGAGATATCACACTAAAGACTCTCTGTCGACTGCAGCCGACTCAAATCTGACTAATGTGTCTGAACTAACTTAGTTGATTCAGCTGGATCACACTTCCTCTCCTCTCTGTCCTCTGACACTCTTAGATACTCAGAACACTCAAACCTCGCAAGGATCCAACCCTATGGACTCTCAACCGACTGCAGCTGACTCACAGCTGACTTTGAATCCCCATTCAGCACACAAACCAGTTTGACTGGCTACTGACAGTCCTTTGACTGTCAGACCTGACTAAAAACCACTTCCCTCCGACCCAAACAAACCAATCCTAGCCCTCTACACCTTCATCTGATTATATATGATACTCAGTTTACCTCATATGACTCTGTATCATTTCATTTGATGTTGACTGATGACTCAGCATCAGATCCCCAGACATCAGAGTGACACACAGGTGTTGCATCTCCATGAACTCAATCAAAACCATTCATTCATCACAACTAAAACATCAAAACAAAAAACTTTGCATCCACTCATCTTTGTCTACTTCAAATAGATTAAAAAACACATCAGTGTCTCAACATCCTTGAGACATGGGCCAAAACATACAAGAAGAAAACACCAAACATCATAAGGATCCTCTGCAGGTATACCCAAGCAACAACACTTCAAAGCATCATCTTCAGCAGCTACAGTTGAGGATGTATTAGATTGAGCCAAGTCTCTAACAAAGATGTTATACAGAGATCCTAGAGCACCCACATCCTAGCTGATCCTCTGGTCTTCAGCACACCCTCTGCTTTGGCTGAACTAAATCCATTCACATTGTTTACTGCTTGTGTGTGCAACCACAAAAAAATGCAGGGCCTCCAGCCTGCAAACCCCAACAAAGACAATTGATCTACATGTAACCTCTCCACTGCAGTTCCTCTCCAAAAAACTAAATTGTGCTTCTCTTCAACCCGTCACCGCCTTGCTTTCTTCCAGAAAGTTGTGCCGCTCGATTCCTTCGATGGCCCGTACCCT